>NC_058381.1:48442564-48742564 GCF_018350175.1 Felis catus | reverse complement strand
CTGGTTTTGGAATTGGCAAGTTTTAAAAATTATCATGGTTTCTTAGTGTGTTCAGAACTGGATTCGATACACAGAAAACTGGTTTCACTGCTTCCTTAGAGATATGTCATGCCATGTAATGACCTAAACCTCTCAGGAGCTATAAAGTTGATGGGATTAAAGCAGCCTCTTGTTTGTAGAAGAATCCCAGTCTGGCCGTGTGGGTCTGAAATCCTAGAGGGCCTTAACAACTTGAGTTCATTGTCCTCTGAAGGGAGTAGGTAGCTTTATTTAGTAGAATACCCATGGGTGGGTGTGTGTGTGTACGTGCACATGTGTGCGCATCACATAAGGGATGGGTTGAAGAAATGCTGATGGGACAATTCAGTAAATTGTGTCCCAAATACCTAATAATTCATTCTGGGCCAGCACCAAAAATATTTAAGATTTTTTTAAGGATTCTCTCAAGGAGTTGGGAACAGAGAAGGATTACAGAAGTATTTATAGTAGGCATAAACTTGCACATAAACTCAAAGTACCTTAAGCACACTTGTTGGAATTATTTTAAAGATGTGAAGTAATTACTTGTTGTAGCCATTGTTTAACTCCTACTAAACCGTGTTTAACTGTTGGTTTAGCTCTGGTTTTCACCTCTTAAATCCCACGTTCCCTAGACCAGAGTTAAAGCAGCGATAACCAGGATGTCCTCAAAGATGATTAGATTGTAAGAGGACAAGGTTTGTGGAGACTTGGGGATCCTTCATAGCACTGTGAAACTGCGACTGAAAGAATGTCTTCTATGCTACTCCAAAATAACTTTCCTGCTCAGATGGTGCTGGGCTTAATTACCAAGACCCTAAATAGATCTTACTTCTTTGTAATATTTGAAGTTGGAGGGAAAAGCTTCCAGAGATGAGAAGCTCAGCAAACAAGAACCTTTCACACTTGTTGAAGGTATTAGGAGTTGATTCAAATGACATTGCCTTTAATTGATTGGAGCTCCCTTTCAGTGCTTGGGGGTGGGGTGGGGAGGGAAAGACTCCATGGGAGCCTGAGTTGCTACCAAGAAAAATGCCCATTGTTTCCTTGTGGACCCTGACCCTGTCTTCTCTGCCATGTGGTTGGTCATGGGCCCTTTTCCTGGTCTTGGCTGAGAAGTCCAGAGATGGGAGTATAAGATTGGAAGAAGCCCCAAGGTGGATGAGGAGCTCGTAAATGTTGGTTGTGGCAGCAGGAAACATGGGGAATAATGTGAAAGGACCAGCTCTTTGACCTGCATGGTTCCGGGGCCTTGGGCAGATCAAATGTACGGGATAAATGGGCTTTTTTTTTTTGCAGCATCCTTCATAAACCCCTCTTGAGGAAATCTCAAAGCCATGCTCATGATCTGAACTGGATAAGGTGGTGGTGGTTGTTGTTGTTGTTGTTGTTGTGGCTCCTTTGGCACATGGTTGAAGTCTGTGGCTCCAAAAGCATCGAGTTGGTGAATGGTTAGTTCCAAAGTTGTACTTGGCAGTTGAGGGTAAAGTGCAGACCGGGGTTGAGGGAATGTTGTTCTTGTTTTTGGGACTTTAAGTCTGTTTCTTGTTTTGTTTTCCATTTGTTTTGCGTAGGTGATTAAAAAGGAAGGGAAGGAGACTAAGTTGAGGTTTCAACATGCTTTTCATAACCTATGATGATTTCATTGGCGATGATTTGCAGGACTTGAGGTCTTGAATGCTGCTTAGCCGTGTCCAGGATGTGTTCCTGGAAGGAACCAGTCTGAGTGAACTGGTCTTTCCATGTTAACTGTATTTCGGATTCCAGATATCAACAAGCCATTCAGCTGAGAGCATCCTTTTTGGATCTTGAGACTTCAGAGGCTAAAATAGGTGTAATCTCTTTATCCTTTTGTGGTTCTTTTTGGAGATGAGCACATCAGAATTTTATTGTTTTAAGCTAAGCGCGTGGACTGTACCCAGTTATCTTTTCTGCTTTTCAAAGAGTTAACTATTATTGAAGGTGGTCACTGCTATTGTAGTGTTAACAGATGGGTAAACTGTAGCTTTTCATTAAGAGAGCAAATAAATCAGGTCTACCTCGCTTAACGTAGTAATCTTGATGACCATGGCAGTCTTTGAGCATGTTCTCTGCGTCAGGCAGTGCTCCCTGCTCCCCTTGATTCAACGGCCCGGTGGATCTGGTTCACAGGGGAGGTGTGAGGTCTGTTACCCCATAGCTTTGGTGCAGAGGCTATACCTGCACCTCCTCTCCTATCAGCCCCCTGTATTTTCTAGAAGGAGTTGAGAGCTTTTCCTTTTGCTGCTGCTTCCTGAGTGGAATGCCACCCCTACCCTCCACCCCCTTCCAGCCTGGCTAGTGCCTCCTGACTCTTCAGACTGGGTGTTTTCTCCTGTCCTTTACTCCTTTTGTTCCGTAATTTCCAGTGTTTCTGCTGTACATCTGTTACAACTGCCTGGTGTTGGATACCTTTACTTGGTCCTCTGCTGCTTAGGGCAGAGACCAAGTCTTGTGTGCCTCATGGGCCTGGTACACTGGATACAATAGGTCAAGTTTGATTGTGACTTGATGGGGAATTGGATTTTCCTACCCTCACTAATTAGGATGGTACCTGCATGTTTGTGGGTTCCTCAAACCTCTTGCGTGAGAGTGTCCTAGGGCTCTGAGAGATTCTAGAAATCTGATGTGTTGGAGACCATCCAAATGTGCCCAACAATTCCATCAAGCTGTATCCTCATTCATGTGGAAACTCCTTTTGCTTCTGCCGATATATTCGTTTTGAGTGAAAGACCTTGCAAAACCAAGTGCCAGCCAGCCCAGGGCATCCAGAAAGCCTGGCATGACTACTTTGGTGTCTATGGTGTTTTGCTCAGTCAACCTTTGTATTCTACACAGGGCAATCTCTTCCCATTGCAGTGGCATGAAATGAATCTTAGAGGGAGTGACTGAGTTAACAGTGAAGCCAGAAAAATGAAGCAATGGCTTTCCTTATTTAGATTAAAAAAAAAAAAATTCTTGTTAAATAGAACACTATAGCTAGCTTTTTGGATGTAAAGAGATCTCCTTACATTCCATAAGTAATAAATCCTGACTTCTTGAGGCAAATTGTCTACTTAGTGAGTTCATAGTGTTTTAAGTAAATTCATTAAGAACGAGCACTCTTCCAATAAAGCCCATTTCTCAAAAAGTCTGTGTGCTCTGCACTGTGCTGGCTGCTGGGAGAGATGTGGAAATGGACAGGCTAGGGATTGGCTTTTAAAAGATGACCAATTTCATGCGAGCAACAGACCAGGGAACAACCTGCAATCAAGAAGGCGAATCATGATAAATGGCACCTGAGAGGTCAAACCAAAGTGGTTTTAAGCCAAAGAATGGGAACTGAGGGGGATAAGTTGACTTTGGTCTTAATGGATGTACTTCATACAAGTAGCCCCATGGGGAGAGGGAACCATGTGAGCAGAGAACACGCATAGAGGTTGGAAGACCCCAGACCTAGAAGAATAGCGAGAGAAGTCCACGTGGTTGAAATGTAGGGAATGTCGTGGGGGGGGTGGGGGGAGGGAGAGTTTGATGCCTGCCCACTGACTATGACATGATGAGGGGTGGCTTTTCCCTGATGTAGAAGTTTCCACTGTTCCATGGCTGCTGCTCCTTCTTGTGCACACTCAGGATTTTTTTCCCCTCTCCTTTCCACTTTCCATCCCATCATGGTCTTCTGTGAACTTTCTAATTTTAAACCAATCGATGTGATTTTTCTCCTGCATGGGTGGCTCAGGGAACCCTTTACGAAAATAATTTCCCACTTGCAGACTATTTCAGAACCAAAGAATGTAAAACATAATTGCATCAGATGGTTGCAGAGTGGTGGTTTTCATCATGTGTTCATGACTTCCAAAGGTCTGTCTGTAAGCCTCTCCTATAAGAAGTGAATATATCCTAAACTTTAGGAGAAAAGAAGAGGGGTCTAATCTTAATAGCAGTGTTGATCTTCACATCTTGATGTTCCTAGAATGTGTTCTTGACTTTATAGTGGAGTTGAAGCTTTGGTGGTGGGGGGAGGGCCAACTGGAAATAGGAGGTCACACTTTGAGGAATGTCTCCAACATCAGCATCATGCGGGGGTCTGTGGTATGTATCCGGCACGACCATGGGATAATTAGTCTTGGTATGAAATGCCTCCTGCAAGAGCAGAGGAAGGATGGAGAAAGGCTTACCTGTTTTTGCTGGCCACTTAGAAGCCTAATGCAGGAGGAGGGGGAAAAGGGTGTGAGTGAACGACCTGAACTCTGGACTAAGCACTTGATCTCCTGGAATTCCATTTCATCAGAGGAAGTTGTGTATCTTGTGTATCTTAGATATATTTGACCAGTAAGTTCATGGTCTTAATCACTGAACTCCTGTCTCTACTGATGTTTTTTGCTCTGCCCTTATCTTACTGTGATATTTACATTCCCCAGTAGATTAACTCTTAGTATACCTTGTGGTAACTAGAATAAGTCTCCTGTAATCCTAAATACTCAATAAATATTCCTTAAAAGGAAGATGATTCTCCTTGACAGAAAATTGATTTTGTTCAGTGTGTATCTACTGAGAAAACAGACTTATGAATGTTTAATACTACCTGATTATCCTACACTTACTTAAGCCCGGTATAAAACGCATGCCAAAGCCTAACATAAATGATTTATTATGCACCATTTAATGTTATCTGAGCCATGGTTTTTCTTATGAATTGAGTGTTGATAGTCATGTGGTGGTCCTGCTTTTTACTTCCCTACAGAAGGCATCTGAGGTGGCTACCTGTGCTCTTTGCTGAATAGTCAGAAATGTGGAGACATCTGTTACTTGTGTGTCTGTATCATGATGGGAATCACCCTTGTACTTTCCAAGTTTCCTTTATAATTAACATTGTGATAGCTACAGAGCTACCCCCGAAACCATCCCCACAGATGGTCCTAATCTCCCCAGTTATAAAACTATGTCAACATTTTTTAAAGATGTTACAAACAACTATCACATAGTTGACATTTTAGATGTCAACGCAGATGATCTTTTTACATATTTTATTCAAGATGTAGCTATTGTACTTCCCGAGGAAAAATCCTTCTGAAGCTTTTGGTTTCAGAAGGTCTTCGATAAATAAAACCTTGATCGTATTGGTGGGAAAGGTACTTGAAAGCAAAATTTACTGTTTCCTGAGTAACTTTCCCAGGTAGGCCCTTTCTAGTGCCGTGCACCTGACTACCTTATTAAAAATAAATCGCCTCTGCGTTCTCATTTTCAGGGCCTGGTACTGAGGCTGGAAGTGGGTGGATGGGGGCTGGCCGTTCTTTTCTACCAGGGAAAAGGCAAATAGTGAATTCTGGAGAGACCTTAACTGACCCATTAAGTGATGGAGCATGTGAATGAGTTGTAGGGAGTTTGTCAAGGTTAAGGCCCGGAATTTGAAGGAGTGAGATAGCAGGGGACAGAGGGGAGGGAGGATGTTAAAGAGGTGGTGGACAAGCTGTTAGACTTTGGGGGAGATGAACTTGGGGAGCCTGTCCCCTCCGGCCCATTGTCTTGAAGGCGGTGGATGGGGGCAATCTCACTTGTATTTCTATGACCCTTGGCTCCGTGTGTGATGATGAAAACAAAAGGATAGGCGTGATCTAAAAGTCCATCCTAAAAAAGCACTTCATAGCAGAAATTTTAATCATTGTCTAAATTATTCAAAGACTTGAGAAGCACAATAAAGATCCCAAGCTCTTGCTAGAATAAGAATTGTCATGCCAGTGATCTCTTCCTTGCCCCCCCCCCATCCCCCTGCCCCCGTTGGCAAACAGGGCAAAACTAATCTCTTGAACACATGGCTTTCCCAATTTGCAAACAGTTGGGAAATTTCAGGGGTTTTTTTGTTCTTTTTGTTTTTGTTTTTTTTTGTTTTTTTGTTTTTTTTGTTTTTTTACAGGACCCTGTTGAGTTAAAACCAAACCAAAAAAAACCTGTTCAAGGGAAACCAAAAGGGGCCCCAGTGTTCTTTGTGGAAATATCAGGGCCATTGGCCGAGAATTCCCCAGCTCAGAATCTGAGCTAAGAAAAAGCCTGCTTGGTCACCTTGGTGGATAAGAGTTGACAGTAGCCTGTGGAAGACAGGTGAAAAATTATGGTCTGGAAGCCAGAGGCTGTGAAACAAATGCAGAGGTGACAAAGATATGCAGTAAAAACCATGGCCGTATGTAAAAACAGTAGTTAAAAACAAATTTAAAATTAGAAGTTCTAGAAATGTGGGGATTTGCCCTTCCTATACCATTTTAAATCCTTTGCTCAGACCTTTCAAAATCTGTTATGCTGGTAGTGAACTGAGTAGAATGGTTTCATAAGGTCTGTTTTTCCCTCCTGGTTAAATAAGTGACTGGGTTAAATAAAAGCAGTCCTGTTGTGGTCAAAACACCTAGTTCGTGGTCTCCTAAAACCAGGTTTGAAACCTGAGTTACATCCTTGCTGGCCTTACGGTTCTCGGCAAGTTTTCAGTGTTCAGCTTTGTCATGGTGCCTCATTCCCTAAACGAAGATCATACCAATTTGCAATACAGTACTCAAAAGCATGCAGAGTAATTCGAAATGCTTTGCAAAAGGTTCTTGTATAGAAAAGGTGCTTAATTTACTGCGTGCTAAGTTTAAGAGGCATCACTTGTGATGACTTCCCTGTATTTATGAAACACCCTACAGGTCTAATTCTTTCACAGGGAGTAACTTGAATGAGTAACTGAAAGACTGAGATACTTTGCCAACTGGCTAGATTGGCAGTGTTGTGAACTCAGCCCTCCAACTGTCCACTCAGTGGCATTTATGCCACAATGTGTTTAAAGAAAGGAGGTTCGTATAATCTTGGTGTTTCTTCTATGGAGTTCTAGGCATTTGGTTTAAATTGTTGAAGCTGATTGGGCATTCCGAAAAATCTAGGCTCAATTGTTGACCATCGCAATGACTTTGGACTTGTGGCAAATCCCTTGGCGTATTTGGTGTTTCTCATTCATAGTGTATGGAGAGCTGCTTTATATGAGGGAAGGTGTTTAAGAGAAGACACAGGTCAACACATCTTTAAAAACTATTAAGTTCCATACAAATAGAAAATACTCCTGAGCCTCCTGGCTGGTTTAGTTGGTTTTAGAATGAAGGGGGCAGATGGAAGGTGTGGGTCTTGCTCTCTGGCCCGAATCATCTGACCCAGAGGAAAGTTTGTTTCTCAGCCTTTGTTTCCTAATCTAAAACTAAGGGAGTTCGGCTATCTGGCTCCCTGTCCTTGTCAAACATTCCAATCTAGTGTATCCCATTGATCCTTGACTGGTATCTTCTTTCTCCGAGGTTGTGGAAGATGGCTCATGGGGTGAGAGCTGGGTATTGCCTGCAATTCAGATGATTTTGTTCAACTTCTGTTGACTGATTAGGAATTTTGCCCAAAGGGAGGTCAAGGTAAACCTGTTAAGTGCCGGGGGTTTATCATACTCTAGCTGGTGCAGCGTCTCTAAGGTCTTGTCTCCTAATGAGCGTCACTTATGCCCATTTAATAAGGTCTGAGATCTTTGTACTTAGGAGGATCTTGTGCAGATTGTTCTTAAAGTCCAGAGATTCCCTCGTGAAACAGCAAAAGTGTGGGGAGGGAAGACCCATGAGAGCAGAATTGAAATTTACACATGGGATCCCCCCAAATATCTCATTAAAGGTAATTAATTGCCGGAGGCTGACTTCAGCTAGATATTGATCAAAGCAATTGATGCTGGATAAATGATGAATAAATTATGGAATTTTTAAGTTGAGGGCCTTAAGGTACTCTTCCTGATCTCCAGGTATACTGCCCCATAACCAGATGGATTTTCTTGTGAAAAGTGGTTCTTGGGGCACAAGACTGTCTTGCAAGTCCCTGCCTAAGACCTGGCATGTAATAGATGTCTAAAACTTCGTGTTGAATCCAACCAGGAATTCTAAAGTCATTAGTATTTGAACAAGTCTAAGAGAGTAAGCTCTATTGAGAGGCTGAAGCTAGAAGGATTTGAAATGTGGATAGAAGCTGTGTGTGTGCATGACATCAGTAATTATTTATCAATGAAGATCACCTATTGGGTCTTACTGTGTTTGAGAATCTCCCAGGGGCCTCATTTAAAAATGCATCTCCAGCAGCTGAGATTCTGACTCCATGTGTCTGGTTGGGACCCAGAATCTGCACTGAGCCCCAAGGGGGTCTGTGGACCAGATGTTTTAAGTCCGACCTCTATATGCATGGGCATTTAAAGCTCCTTGGCAGTTGCAAAATTAGAACTCCAACTGAAACCACCTAAGAGGTAGGTGTGTGTGCATACACGTGTATTACTTATCTCAATACTGGGTCTGCTTATTAGGAGAATGTTTCACAGCCAAATTCGTAGATGTTTGGGTGTACTGGTGAATCACTAATTCTGTAAAATGTAAGCAGTGATACATGTACCCTTTCCTGTGAGGTGATAATCTGTTAAGCAAAATTCAGGAAACCTTTAGCTGAACCTTTGTGACTTTGTTAGATGTAGTCTTAACATACACCCCCCCCCCCTTTTTTGGCCACATAATTAAGTACATTGATTCTGAAACTGCAGGGATTGGGTTGCTGACCCCTGTAGAATTGAAAATCCAAGTAGAATTTTTGACTCTTCAAAAACTTAATAGCCTACTGACCAGAAGCCTTACTGACAAGTCAGTTAACAAATGCTTTGTATGTTATGTGTGTTATATACTATATTCTTAGAATAAAGTAATAGAAAAGGTATATTTTCCCTTAAGACGTTTAAATCTGTATTAGAGCAAGAGTGAGCATGAGCCCCAGGGGAAGGGCAGAGAGGGGGGAGAGCGAGAATCTCAGCCTCAGCACTGTCTGCTCAGAGCCCGATGCGGGACTTGAACTCAAAAACTGAGATGATGACCTGAGCCAAGATCAAGAATTGGATGCTTACCTGACTGAGCCACTCAGGCACCCTGACAAGTACTGTATCTGTCTATATAGAAATCTGTTTATCTACAGAAATCACATGTCTGTAGATCCACACAGTTCAGATCTATGCTGCTCAAGGGTCGACTGTCTCTTCTCAGCAATTTTCTCTGGAGAGTTTTCCCTAAGAAATGAGTAGGCGAGCCAAGATATACACAACCCAGGGTGCTCATCCTTGTCCTCTATCACAGGGAAAAATGACCAAAAACTAGGATGGCTGCAAAGGGAGGTAGATTAAGTTATGGTCCCCACATACAGTTAGATACACAGCTATTAACTGAAAGTGTTGAAGTCCATTTGTGGTCCTGGAAAGATTTTTAATAGATGGATAAAGGAGAACACTGGTTAAGGAACATGGTAGGCACATAATAGAGCTAACATTTACTGATTGCTTCTTACAATGTATCCTTTCATCCTCACTAAACCTTTGAGTTTGAAGTGGTGTTATCCCTATTTTCTGGACATGTGGCCAGAGAAGGAAAGTGACTTGCCCAGGGTCACACAGCCTGTAAGTGGCCTCTGAAGTTCTGGTGCTTTCACTGTCCTGGGATGTTGTGCCTATACTAATGTGTAGACCTTTAAAGGCCTGTGAAGATACACAGCAACATGTCTCTAATAGGTAAGAGCATGGTTTTGTTTTTCTGCTGCTCTGAACTTTCTCATTGTTCCCCAACTGCCAGTTGTTAAGTAAACCAACAAATAATCCTCCAGTGGCTTTCTAAACGTGTAAAGCTGGCTGTTCGTATTGCTTGGGTGTTGGAGGGATTTACTCGGAGGGCATCACAGAGAAGCCAAACCGATTAACTGCCATGGGGAAGGTGCCACGGAAATCCTTGTGTTGTCATGATCCGTTTCTATGCCGTGACGGGGGGGGGGGGGGTGTTATCTCTTGGTTTGTAACCAGTGAAGCCCTCCAGGCTTGGCTGTAGATTTGATGCTAAAAACCCGAGGACCATGTTATCAGCTGACACCCTGGCCTTTAATCAGGAGCCCAGCGCTTCCTGGTTGAGTGGCTTCTTTTCCAGAGGGAGGGGTGGAGGCTGGACCCCGGTACTGGGGAGGCCAGCACTTCTCTTGCCTCCCTGCCTTCTGCGTTGGGTGTATGTCCTCCATGGTCATGGGGACAGGTCTGTGTCTGCTGGAGGAGGGGGCTCTGCTGCCTGTGTGAGGCACAGCTCCCCATGTTCCCTCCTGGGCTTTGCCGTTTCAAGCCTCTTTTTGCCTCCACCTCTCTCCACTGGAGCCAGCTTCCCTCACCCTGAGGGACCTGCCTTGTCCCTGCTGTTGTGTGCTGGGTGTGGCTTCCTCTTCCCTCGTTGGGGGAGCACTGAGGTCTTTGTCCTCATCAGAGACTGAAGGCCTGTTTGTCCTCCTGGATTTGTTTCTCTCGAGGTCGTGGGGACATCGCCTCCATCACCTCTGCTGTTCACGGGGCCGCTTGCCCGTTACCATGGTACTGGTCCAGCCTGAAGGAGCTGCCATTGTCTAATTTCCTGCCTCATCCCTCGGGTCCCCTCGGCACCTCTGTGCCCTGAATTAAACAAGTCCAGGATGACATGGTAGAAGGAGCTGGATTCCGGGGTGTGTGGGGATTCCTGGTCTGTGATTCTGGTCTTCAGGGAAGGAAAGGAATTGCGTGACGTTACAATTGCCATTTTTCTGAGTGTGTGCCAAGCGCTGGCACCTGTCAGGTACGTTCCTGCTGCACTGACTGTTCATGTGTGTGGCCTCGAGGCGAGTGTGGTTTCATGGAAGTGTTAACCATCGAATGGAGAAACCTGGCTCTGCAGGAGACAACCCAGAAGGTGTTTGGGAGAAGAGAGGGAATAGAGTGTGGTCATTGGAGTTGGAGCTGAAGGCACTTCCAAAAAAGGAAGTGCCCAGATCTGGTTAACAGATATTTATGACCCATGGCCTGGAAACACCTGAATGTGTGAAGACTTGCAGGGCCCTGGCTTGCCTTCCACCACAGGCACTTTTCTGTTCAACTTGCTAGCTGAAGACGTGTGATCATTCAGGGCTGTACAGTGATGGATGGGTTGTACTTCTCTGGTCCTGCTGTTTCAGGATCCTGGCCAGTGGTACTTCTGGCTGGTCTTTTTATTGTGTGCATTTTGCTCTATTAGCTGATGACCTCTTGGTGAAGCTAGTTGAAGTCTTCAGGGAAAGGGTCTCACATCTACCGTATTACAGATGGTCCGTGTAAGCCACATGCTTGTTGAACAGCTTTTAATGTTAAAGCTCTGGGGAGCGGGGGCAATTCCTGTGTGTGTGTGTGTGTGTCCTCTTGACCAGTTCTAAAATCGGGTTTCCTCGGGGCTTGTTAGAGCCTTCAGGTCATCTGCCAGGGAGATGCTAAGTTGGGAGAAAACAGATGTAATGAGGAGATACAGGGGCTCAGAGGAGCTCGGGTGAATCTTCCAGTTCCTGGCTTCCTGGGCTTGCCCTGCTCGTTGGAACCATGCGGACCCAGCATGTTGTGTATTTGCCCCTCGGCAGTAAAGGGGTTACTGGTACCTCCCTTGCTGATGTGTTGAGCTGTGAAGATCCACTTAGGTCATGGATACTGAAGGGCTAGAGGGCTTGTAAGACCTGATTTGTGATCTCTGCCAAGATTTCCTTGTTGAGTGCACATTTTATGGACTTCTGCATGTTGGGCACAGTGCCGTATACTGGCTGTCCTCAGGGATAGGGTCCCAGGACTGGCAGCCTCCGCTTGATGTAAATGTCAGTTCTGTGGTCCCTGCTGGGACCTGCTGGATTGGAATCTCTGGGGCCCAGGAATCTGCATGTGTAGCAAGCCCACCTCTTGATACTCCCATTCAGATTTGAGAAGAAACCTGGCATTGGTAGGAAGGATGCAGAGACCAATAAAAAGCTAAACGTTGTGGGTGAGGTTGGCACAGGTGGCAGAAGGGGGGAAGGGGAGGAGAACAGGCGGTCTGCTGGATGAGCTCTGGTTTTTGGGCTCCAGTGTGAGATACAGATGTGGGTCAGATAAACTACTGTGGACATAGGGGAGAAAGGGGGGGGCGGGTGGGGGGTCCTTACCTTGGGTGTGCTGAGAGCAGACCGGGCTTGAGTGCACACTGGAAGGGGAAGGTAAGGCTCCCCTCTCCACTGGTTCTGCTTGGCACATAGGCCAAGAAGCCTTGCGTGACCAGGACCGTGAAGATGCTGGAAGGCGTACCAAGCCAGTCCAGAGCTTGAGTTCAGATTGCCGCAAGGGGCTGTGTGCCTCATTCCTCCAAAGACGTACTTTTTTTTTTTTTTTTTTTTTTTAAAGTTTAATTTTGAGAGAATGAGAGGGAGAGGAACAGAGAGAAAGGACACAGACCCTCAAGCAGTCTCCCTGCTGTCAGCACAGAGTCCAGTGCAGGGCTTGAACTCAGTAACCATGAGATTGTGACCTAAGCCAAAGTTGGATGCTTAACCAACTGAGCCACTCAGCTGCCCCAAGAAATAATTTTTCTGTGAACTTAGAATTGTTCAAAAAAAAAAAATGTAAGGTTGAGGTTTCCCATTTGTCCCCTACTCCCACAAACACATAGCCCTCTCCCACAATGAATGTCTCCCCCGCCAGGGTAGTGCATTTGTTAACAATGACGAGCCTACATGGACACATCCTAATCCCCCCAAGGTCTATAGTTTACCCTTCACTCTTGGTGTTGGACGTTCTGTGGGTTTGGGCAAATGTGTAATGACAGGTGTCCATTGTTATGGTATCATTCAGAATATTTTCACTGCCCTAAAAATTCTTGGCCTATTCATCCCCCTGCTCCCTGGAAATGATGGGCCTTTCATTGTCTCTGTAGTACCCCCCCCCCCCCCCCCCCCCGCTCCCAACCAAGTGTCACGGAATTGGACACCCACAGTACATAACCTCTTGAGCTTCTTTGACTTAGTCCTGTGCATTTGTTTCCTTCTGTGTCTTTTTCATGGCTTGATAGTTCAGAACGGGTGAAGAGGAGATGATACAGGTGTTCGGTTATGATGTGAGCTATGGGAATAAAGGCACCACATAGGGAAATCCGGTCAGTGGTACTGTAAGTATTGTATGGGGACAGATGGTAGCTGTCCCTGCAGTCAGCATGTGTAGAGCTGTTGAATCACTGTGTTGTATACCTGAAACTAATCGTGTCTGCTGTACTAAAAAAAAAAAACAAAAACAAAAAAAACCTAAAAACTCAACTAAAATTCCTACAAAATTATAGGTTTAGTGTTTTGAAGAAATAAATGCCCCTGTCTTATTTGCTTCTGAAATCGAGCTGACTACTAAGTCACAATCCAGTTTAGGAAGTGTTTGGACCTTGTTCCCAGTGAGCCATTCAAGAAGCACATAGAGCAGAAATAAGAATGTAAAGATTCATGTGGGCTGCCTTGTAGGGAATTAAGAGATTTGACTTCATGGGAAAAACTTGGTTGTCTGCCCATACTTATATGTCTATACTTAAGTTGAGATACGTAAATAGACTCTGTACAGTTTAAATTAGGAAGTCACACACCTACTCAGGTTCTTCATGATGGCCTTTGTAAAAATGGAATTAATAGTACAGACCTCATGGGGTGGTTGTGAGGGTTAGTTGATAGATTAAAAGCCTTAGAATAGAACCTGATGCTTAATAAATACTCAGTAAGCGCTTATTAAATATCCCTTTTATTTCTCTAAATATTTCTAGTATGCTGTTAAATCACCAGCATAATCACTACTCGAGTGTTAAACACTCTGCCATAGAAGTCTTCAAATATATAAATGTGTTAATTACTTTTGCCCACAGTAAGCAACTAATAGACGGTTACAAATAATGAGGTAAGGCTAATATTTTCATTGTTTCATAACCTATTTTTTTCCCTTAGTTGTAATACTCTAGATTCGTGAAAGGCAATTGTAGAGTCAGGTGGCAGAAGGGATTGGTGGGTCAAGTTCCTTGCCCTTAAAACATCTTAAGGGATGAGATGTTGCTAAGGCTTTCACAAACAACACCAGTGATGGTTAAAAGCAAACCCAAACAGGCAAAAACAAAACAAAACAAAAAAACATAAAAACCCCACCTGGGATGGCATTTGTTTGTTCCTTCTTAAGAAGCCTCGGGAAAATTTTTTTTTTCTATTTCTGCCCAAATGTGGCAGAAGGTGTGAATGTGTGAGGAGCTGTATAGGGATGGCTTGAGGCCAGTTACAAGTCCACATTCGTAACTTGGGGCTCTGTCTCTGTCCTCAGAGAGTCCCTAGTCTAGGGAAGCAGGGAGGGTGTGTTGGGTTGAGGGGCTGCTAGAGGTAATGAACTCACCTGGTGGAAGGTTTTAGGTGATGAGCCCATGGGCATCATTCAGCCAGGCAGACCTGACTGCTGGGAACGCAGCCTGAGGAGAGGAGGGCCGGGAGGGGTCAGGTATGAGGGGAGGGAAAGGCTTGGACAATAAGGTCACAGAAGTAGCGTGAGGTCAGAGTGGATTCCTTGTACAAGCCCTCGAGCAGATTTACTAGGTGAGATGTAATTCCTGGGTGTGGAGAAGAAAAGTGGATGTGGATTTGCCAGCACATGAAGAAGTTACAGTGAAATGTACCCCCATCCCCACGGTCCTAGTTCAACCTCCTCCTTCTGCTGGCTGCGTTCTAAGAAACAGAGCAAGTTATTTTGCTGTCATCTTAAATTATGTTGTGACTTCTCTCTAACCTGTGGTCTCCAAAGCAGCAACATGTGGACAGCCAAAATCCTCTTCTGTTCTTGTCTGTGGTATTCTGTAGTCCTCGGGAGAGGATTCGAAGCTCCTTCTGAAATGCAGGCTTATGTGATGAGGCCTATCATGGTTTCTCAGGTGCTCCGAGGACCTATGACAGCAAAGTACCAAATGGTGTGAGAGACTGTGACGCTTTGGCTCTTCTGTTAATCTGCATACGGAAACTTCTAGACATGGATATGTTTGCAGAAGGAATGTATGCAGCAAGGAAGGGCTCGGCTGGGAGAACTGGTTTGGTGGGGGGAAACATGGAGGCCAAGGCTCTCCAGAGTGGCCGGATGGATGGGCTATGCTTGTGGGGAAGGCCATGGGCTGCGGGTTGGGAAGAGATCCACCCCGTCTTGTGTTGACGGGGGCAGTGTGCTCAAGAGATGGCTTTCAGCTTTGAAAAAAGACTAAGTCATTAAATACTAGCTTCTGTTTTTACTTGAAAACAAGTACTGCAATATATGGAAAGAACAGAAAAATGAGAAAATAGAGGGGGAAAAAAAGCTTAAACTTAGTGGTTCTCAACTGGGAATGATTTTGCTTTCTCGGGGACATCTGGCAATGTCTGGAGACCGTGTTGATTGTCACAGCTGAAGGTGGGGGCATGCTGCTGGCCTCTACAGGGTAGAGGCGGGGGCTCTGCTCAACATCTTAGATGCACAGCGCAGATCCCAGGGCCAAGACCAGCCCAGCTCCAAATGCCAGTAGTGCTGAGGGGGAACAAATCCTACAGGAATCTCTCCAACACAATTTCCTTTATGTTGGTATATTTTTCACTTTATATGCAGGTATACATAAGAACATATATGGATTTATTTCTAGATACTTCGAGTAAACATTATATTCTAATGATGCTGACTACGTAGTAACCTAAGGGTTGCAAAATGGTCTTCCAGACTTGGCATCCCGTGTTTCTGTAATGCAAATATTCTAATTTACTGCTCTTGGGAATGACCTATAATGAGCAATTTTGTGCTTTTGGCTTTTTCTGAATTGGCAATTATTTCTTGAAGGTAGGATTGACAGGTGTTCACATTAGTTTTTCTAAGGGGGGGTAGAAATTTTTTTTTAACGTTTATTTTTGGGACAGAGAGAGACAGCGTGAACGGGGGAGGGGCAGAGAGAGAGACACAGAATCGGAAACAGGCTCCAGGCCCTGAGCCATCAGCCCAGAGCCTGACGCGGGGCTCGAACTCACGGACCGCGAGATCGTGACCTGGCTGAAGTCGGACGCTTAACCGACTGCACCACCCAGGCACCCCAATTTTTAAAAGTTTCTTGGGAAATATTTCCAAACTGCTTTCCAAAGGCATGGTACCAATTTCATGGTGTGATCGATGAAAGGACTTCCTGTTGGCTTGTGTTCTTGCCAGTATAGAGAGTCAGTGTTTAGGGGGAAAATTAAAATGTGCTTTTCAGGGGTGCCTGGGTGGCTCAGTTGGTTGGGTGTCTGCCTCTTGGTTTCAGCTCAGGTCATGATCAGGTCATGATTGTGGGGTTAAGCCCTGCATCGTGTTCTATGCATGATGGAGCAGGCAGAGCCTGCTTGGGATTCTTTCTCTCTGCCCCTCCCCTGTTTGTGCATGCATGCACATTCTCTGTCTCAAAATAAATAAACCTAAAAAAAAAAAAAAAAGTGTTTTTCCAGTGAGAAGTCTTCTCTCCCAAAGCTTGTGAGAGTGTCACTATCCTTACAGCTATGAGTAGCATCAGAAGCTATTCTACAACTGTCTATTCAACAAGGTGATTATGACATAGGTGAGTAGAATGCCTATGCTGACAGCAGGGAAATTTATTAAGAAAATACGATAGTTTCAACTTACAGGATTTTCTGAAGAACCAGTCATTTGAAGCCTCCTGGAAAAGGTCAAATTCTAAGAAAGCAAAACAGTTTTTTCTGAAATGATTAAAGTTATAATGTTGAGGTAAAATGTAAGGTTGGTTACACTGAACCCTGTAGTTGTACATTTTATAGGGCACTGAGCTCTCTGTAGCATTTCTTAAAGTGTATTTCCTGGGTGCACAGGACGGTCAATAATCACGTACTAAAGATCAGTGAATAAATTGATAGCCACACCGTATGGTTTGGAGTATAATTTTCTACCAAAATGATGAAAGAATTATGGTTGAACATTGCCTTTTGATGGACTTGTGGCCTTGGTTATGAGTTATTTGATGTTAAAGCATTGGTTAGAAACAAAACCCCCACCTTGTCAGTAGGAAACCTCTTTTGTGGAACTGATTTGTCCTAGGGCTGGACTTAACCCATTGTCAAAGAAGGGAGTTTCTCGTGTTTTCTGATGGAGTAAGGAATAGAGGGATAGCAATAAAAAATCAGCTCTTACTAGAAAAGATTTAGGTCTTTTTGGGGAAAAAGATCTTTCATAATGTTTTGGTTCCTCTATGTGAAGGGAGAGGGGAACCATTCCAAGTATGTTTCTTTAAATATTTGTTGGAAAATGACTTTTTTTTTTTTTTTTTTTTTTTTTTAGTAAAGACATCTGCTTTTTCAGTTCTTTCAACATCTTAATTTCATCTTGGTGCTGGGATGTGCAAGTAAATGCCTGACCTGGGATTTTGCTGACTCTGCCTTCCTCCTCTGACTTTGTAAACCTTGTTTCGATTATCTTTCTGAGAAACGTGGCTATTTTGATTTGTTTTAGGAGGGCACACACAGAGCCATGTGATACATAGTGCAGTTGGGACAGGGACTGTAGACTGGGACTGTTCACAAACACAGTGTGGGTCATTCCTTATCCTAGGTTCATGGACTCTTTTGCAACTTTCTCTGCCCATCAACCTAGAGTTCAAAATAAAGACCAGGGACACCTGGCTGGCTTGGTCAGAGGAGCGTGCAACTCTTGATCTCAGGGTTGTGAGTTCAATTGCCAAGTAGAGATTATTTAAAAAAATACTTAAAGTCAGGAAAAAGCATTGCATCAAGTACTTAAATTGCTCTGACTAGTCTTATATTCACTACAGAAGATATTTGAAGACCGTGTTTTTGTCATTTTTATGGGAATCGGGTGTAAGACTTAAACCTGGGATGAGCCACTTCAGAATCAGATGCCTAAGCACGTGGGATTTTGGTCACGTTGCTTTATTGGGCTCTGCCCTTTTCCTTACTGTGTGTTATCACTGGTAAGCTATACGTTTTGATTTACAAAAACACATCTGGGGCACCTGGGTGGCTCAGTCAGTTAAAAGTGTCTGACTTAGTTTTGGCTCAGGTTATGATCTCACAGTTCATGAGTTTGAGTCCTGCATCGGTCTGTCTGCTGACAGTGCTGAGCCTGCTTGGGATTCTTTTTCTCTCCCTCTCTTTTTGTCCCTCCCCTGCTCACCTTCTGTCTCTTTTTCTGTAGCTCTGTCTCAAAACAAACATAAAAAAATTCAAAAAATAAGAACATGCTTAAAATATAAAACATGTACTTCTGATGTAAAAAAAAAAAAAAAAAAAAAAAAGGTACAAAACATGAAAAAAACCTTTTTCTCTTGCCACAGGCCCATTTCACAGCTGTAACCTCCATCAACTTCTCTTGTGGATTTTTTCAGAATTTTGCTTTTGTCGTTTCTTTTACTGTTTTTAACTTACAGCACAGCCTGTAGTTCTGCAACTTGATTTTTTCACTAACAGTAAAGATCTTGGACCTCTTTCCACCTCTGCACATAGAGATGCAGCTTTGTGATGGTCAGTAGTGTTCAATTATGTGGATGTGCTATAATTGTTTCCTGCTGAACATTTAACTTCCATGCTGGGTTGTGACTTTTAAAGCAGAGCTGTAGTGACATCCTTGGACTGTCTGGATTTGAATTTGTGGCTTTACCTGCTTCGAACAGGTTACCTTATTGCTCTTGGCCTCTGGTTTCTACTCTGTAAATGGGGGGGAGGGGGGTGGATTTTATGTGTAGCAAAAGAGGTAATGCATATGCACTTCGAACAATGCCTGGGACATGGCAAGTGCTCAGTAACGGTCAGCTCTAGCCCTGGCTGTGTACGTCTTTGCGCGCCTAGGAATATATTCCTAAAAGCAAATCGTTGGATTGCTAGTTGGGGGGAAAAAAAAGTGCAACTCAAATCTTGATGGGTATTCCCAGTTGCCCTATGCAAATGTTGCCCTGAGTTACTCTACCAGTAAGTAAACTTCTGATCTTTGAAAGGCAGTTTCCTGTTCTTGTTTTTATTTTAAACCTAAGTCTTGAAAGCAAGTTTCTTCATTACTTCTGTCTACTTATCTCTGGTTTTGACGACATAATGACACCTCTTAGAAGTGCCGGTGTGGGGAGTGTGCTTTACAGTTTGCCCGTGGAAGAATTAAGGAAAGGACTTGTGGTTGAAATTTGCTCCCTCACTGTTTGGATACAAAGTGCTCGGACAAGAGTAAAGGTTATGTTCTGTGTGTTTAATGTGGCTTGACATTTGCATTTGAGCAGGTACATCCGGTCTGATGAACAATGTGGAGACCCATTTGGATGACTGACATCAGCTTGTGGTACAACAGGAAAATTGTTCTGAGAACTTTGCTTCTCGTTGGGTGGGGTCAGGGGGCAGGTGCAGCGCTTGGCCACAGTCCGATGCACAGTCTCCTGCTGAGTGGTAGAGGAACTGAGCTTCCTGCTTGCAGCCTGTGGTGAGGCCTTGTTAGCTGTCAGTCTCATCAGGTGGACTGATGCAGGGGGCGGCTAGAAAGGGAGTGGAGGGAGTGAGGCCCCTGCAGGGGATCTTGGCAGTGCTTTGGAGGCACCTGGCATCTTGGGAGTGTGTCCGTCTCCTGGAGTTGGTGACCTCCCTTTCCTTTTAGTGGAGACTCCCGACAGTCCAGACAAGGACACGCTTCGCTTTGACCTTCCTGCAGTACTAAGAGGGCAGGGTCAGTGGGAAAGTGGCTTCTCCAAGGACGGTGAGGTGGTAGTAGTCCTGGCTGTTCTTGACCTCGCGGCTGCTTGACAGTTACCCCTCGCTGGTTCCCTCCAAGCCTGGGGGCTCCCGGTGCAGTCCTGTGTGGGAGCCCCAGGAGCAGGGCAGAGGTAGACAGGAAGTCAGAGCCAGCCTTGATAGGGCAGCGAGCGTGCAGCCGGCCTGCACTGCAGACCTTCCAGAGGGCTCCACCTGACCTCCTCCCACTGCGCTCTGACTCCGTTGTGTTGCCCCTGGCTCCTTACCAGGACTGGTTCTGTTCTAAGGTGTCTAGACCCTTGTTCCTTCATCGATCATCTCCTTCCCTGGTGTGGAGTTAGCTGCCTCTTGAAATCAGGTTATTTCAGGACTCAAATAGTGGAGCAGAAAACCTCTGTGCCAGAGAATGCAAGAGGGGACCACAGGGCAGCATGAGTGGGGGGCACACAGGATGCTGAAGTCCCTGGGTCTGAGTGAAGTCCCTGCCGGTAGCTTCCTTGACTGTCCACATAGTGACCCGTAGAGGCTTTGGGGGGTGGAGAAGGAAGGAAGGAGGGGGAGGGGTGAAGTTTTAGCTCTGTGGAATCAGACTTTTTTTTTTTTTTTTTTTTAACCGAACCTAAGAGTTTGCGAGGCAGACTACTTAGAGATTCAAGTCAGTATTAACCTCTTGGTCACAGTTCTGTTGCAGAACTTGAACATTAGGACCCTCTCCCTGCAAAAATGCACACCGTGTATTCCCACAAAAGTGCATGCCTGGTAAGGGGGTTCATGGGCCCCTGGAGTTTGTCAGAACCTGCACTGTGGGGCAACTGCATTGTCCCCCCACCCGCAAAAGACTGAGGTCAAGGTTCCTACTTGCCCAGGATCATACAGAGGTGGTGTGTCAAATCCTCAGACTTCAGAGCCTTGTCTTGCCTTTCTTTTTTTTTTTTTTTTTTTTTTTTTTACAGTGCCATTGGCCTCTGGGGGGGGGGGGTGACCTCATGTTTTAAGACCTGAGAAGAATAACCAGAGGATACTGTACTTCATATGAAATGGATGATGTTACTAAGAAGTAAACATAGAGGTGAAAGAAAAAAAAAAAAGGCATGGGCAAATAGTGAATTGGTGGACATTCCTAGTGATGTTCATTTAAGCCATTGATGTGACCATCCTGATTTTGGAGAAACGGCTTTGTGTATTGCAACAGTCGTAAACAGCGTGGCACCCTCCCATTCAGCTTACAGCTCTGCGGTTAACCTGAGATCATAGCTGCTCTTCTTTTGCTCACATCCTCCCAGGGACCTCCATCAGAAGGCCTCCACATAGAAGGTGCTCAGGGAAAGGTCTGTAGAATTGAATTCCACTTGTATAAGTAAGGCTGGGCTGGGAGGGGAAGGAAGAGAGGTATGTAGCTCACCTTGGGCCTGTGCCTCCCTAGAGACCGGCCTCCTTCTGCAGCATAGCACGTGTGAGGAGCATAGCTGACCTCGGCTAGACTTGGTGGGGGAGGGGAGGGGACTCTTCAGCCTTGAGACCTGCACGGTCTCTGCCTCAGTATCCCCCTCTGCAGAGGGGTACCTCCCAAGGGTTGTGAGGAACAGGAAACGTAAATGTAAAACTAGGGTAGTACTTACCGAGTCCTCGGGAAACAAGCAGGTACCACCTTCAAGGTCCTCTTCTATTGTCGTGATGACTGTCATCACCGAGTGAGCCATGGTGGTTGAGTGTGAGTGGTGTGCCTGGCACAACTATGCTTTGCGGTGCTCTGGTCCCATTGGGAGCAGGTCACTGCTGCTTTGCAGATCGCGGTCAAAGAGCGAAGGTGGTACAGGGTCACCACCTTCTGTGATCAGGCTATCAGGCTTAAAAGTGGTCATCTGTTTGACGTGCGTGGACCCCAAAACTTGATTTGTGTATGCAGTCTTCACAGTCTTCTGCAGAAAGTCCAATACAAGTTTATTTAGAGTACACACGAATAATGGCTCATCTGTTTGTAAATAATCCAAGGGAAAAATCAGTTGCTTGGAACAGTATAAAATCATGAAGGACAGACTATTTTGCAAGATTTGAGCATCCCCAGATGATGTGTGTGTGTGTGTGTGTGTGTATGTGTACATATATAAATATAAATATATATAAATGTGACCTAAACATTCATGTTAATAGTTGAGCATTCCTGGTCTCCTTGGGCTACAATAGCTGAAACTGGGTTATGAGAAAGAACTTTCAAGAGCTATCCCTGAGCCAACAAAAAGCTGAATCAGTCAACTCCCACTCAGCTTTTTAAGGAACACTGCTTTTTAATCTAAAAAAAAAAAAAAAAAAACCAAAAAAAAAAACCGAACTGTTTCCACAGATGTTTGCGTTGTCAACAGGGCCTGCGGTGATTTTTGTGGAGGGCGGAGGGGAAAGGCCGTGAACCTTGATCTCCGAATTTCCCGGGGATGATCCTATTTGACATTTCAGTGATGAAATCCCAGCTTTGTTCTCGGAAAGGTCTTCCCTGAGCCGTTGCTTATTCAGGTGACCTGTTGTGGGGTCTTCGAAAGGAGTTTTACAGGAGCTCCCGTGGCCGCCTCCATCATTCGAGACTTTAAGCAAAGCTTTCAGGAGCTTAGCCTCTGGGGGGGGGTAAGCAGCTGTGACCTTCCGGTGGACTCTCCTCCTGAGGTGAGAAGGGATCTCCTCCCAGGTGAGGGATCTGTTGGACGATTCTTGAGCCAGCCTTTCAGTAGGGAATTAAAAGTACTAACAGGACTCTTCAGGCATTTTCCACTCTCCATGGTGTTGGCCAAGCACTTTGGTGGTCTGTGGCCCGAGTGCCGGGGTCTTGGAATGGAGCTTTCGGAGCAGTGAGCAGGAGAATGCCACCGATCCCCTCTGTTTTGGCTTCTGGTCCACTGTCGGGAGTGCTCAGCCCGTGACCCCCACAGGGGCAACATCTGGATGCTTCAAGGCACCCCTTCCACCTTCACACACATACTTTGTGGTTCACTCACTTGTCTTGTTCATTCCCCAAATACTGACTGCTTCTGATGTGTTACTCGAGTGCCCCTTTCTCCCTCCAAGAGAAGAGGGGCTCTTCGCTCCTCCCACCTCAGCTCCCACCTGCCCCATCAGAGTACCTGGGGCATTCGTTACTCCCTGTGGGCAACTGCTGCTCCCTGTGGACTGATGGTCCCTGGGCTCCGGGGCAGAGGCTGGTTGGAGGTTCCATTCCCTGCATCTCCCACGGTGCCTCGTGGTGGGTGCTTCATTGCTTCCCGGATGGAAAATGTCCAGTCTGTTGTACTGAATCACTAAATGGCCATGTGGTCATCAAAAACTATAGATGTTTAAACCGACAAAACTTGAGAACGGCGCTGTGAACGTTTGTGTTCCTCTTAACTGGACCTACACATGGCAGGCGTGCCTACTCCATCCCCCTTCTACACACACGTAGGTACACATACACGTGTGCACACGCTCGTGCCACAGGGTCTGAAAGTCGGCTGCAGACAGGCCAGTACAGCCCTGAATATTCCAGTCTTCAGGAATATGAAGCCATTCTGAAGTATCCATCCAGGGACATGGTGCTGTGGGAGTGCAGAGCAGGGAAAATGCTGTTTTAAGCTGGAACAATTAGAAATGGTTTCATTGAAAAGGTAACATCTGAGCTGAGCCACTGGGAATGCAGACAAGAGTTTATGGTATCCCTGTCTCACATCTTAACAGGGAAAAGATACCATCTTTCAAAAATGTCGTATTTTCTTGAAAAACTCAATTTTTACCATATTTAGGTGGAGTTCTTTTATGATTCCACTGTGGTTTTATAACCACACTGATTCTTTCCTTAGCCTCTCAGGGGTTGTCATTGAAAAAGTGCCTTTAATTTTGCTTGCATTGACTAGTAGGCTTATTAATGTGCAAGCGGGGGCTGTGTAGACCAGCAGAGTGCTTAGTCAGCTGGCTTTTCCTCGCTGTGAGAAATGCTAGCGAGTGCTCAGTGACTTAGGGCAGCAAACCAGAACCAACTTTTGCACTTTGATGAGAGCTGTGGCTTAATTTTGTTATTACCCACCGGAATTCTGTACATCCATAAATGTAGGCTGTTCCAAGTAGTTGGAACTTCACCTATTTCTACCATATAATAGAAGATTTTGCTAAATAAAAAACGTGTCCTTGAAGTCGAAAGGCCACCCCTGAAGCACTTTGGGGAGCACCGTATGCTTTATAACAATTAGAGGCAGCATTCGTGTGAGCAAACCACTCACACCCTGGACCAGTCCAGAGAGGCACTTTGAGAGCTATGAGGTATTTTGTTGGCTATGTAAAAGGGAAATTTATGGATAATATTCACTATTGGTTTAGAGTGGAAACCGTAGCAGCTTGTGTGAACTGGAAGTAATTCCAAACATAGACCCGTGGGCTTCTAGAACATGGCACTGTGAGCAGTGGTAGAGGTCATCCTTACCAAACCTGGGTCTTGATTTTCATTTTTTAAATCCAAACCCTTCTCTGAGATTAATCCCTGGTTTTGTTCAGCATTCTAACAGGTGGTTTTTTCACTGGGGCGGTGGTTACATAGAAGGTCTGGGGATGGGGGAGAATGTGGGATAATGGTAGGGCGCATCTTAGTACCACCCTGGCTTCTGGTTGGTTCGCTGGCTCAGTGTGTCCAACACCCTCTGGGTTTTACGCGGGAGTGTAGGGTCGCCATGTCTGCAGGCCATCGTCACTGGGGTTGTATCTTCCAACACCCACAATCCACATGATTGCCCAAACCCAGTTGGCAGTCCTCTCAGTGTAGCAGAGGACCCAGAGAAGCCAGCTCCCCCTCTATCGGTGAGTGGTGTGCTGGGCGGGAAGGCTCTGGAGCCTGGGTTTGTGCAGAGCGTGGAGTAGAGCATTTGGTGGGGACCAGCAGCTTGCTGTGCTTGAGGCCCTCGGTTTTCTTTGGCAGCTGTGTGGCTCCTAGGTCAGAGCTACCAGAGGTGCCCTGGGGACCCCTCCAGGCTGAGGTATCGAATACAGGCTTGAGTGGGGGGCCTCCCTCAAGGTGGAGGTGGACCTGACTCCTCTGTTGGCTTTTAAAACAGTCTAGGAAGGCAGATGAGTAGGGGCAAGTTTGGTGCCATGGGGGACAGAAGCCATTTTGAGGTGGGGGGGGGTGGATCTTGGCTTAACATTTCAACATGAAGAAAACTTTTCTTTCTGAAAGCAGAGGTCTGCAGAAACTGCCATGATTGAGCTCAAAATTCCTGGGTCAGGATTAGAACTGGGCTCTCATCCAGCACCAGCCCTTCCATGGGCGGGCCTGTGTGGCGGCAGGTAGGGAGAAAGAATGAATTTGCAAGGAAAGACTGTCACACCCAAAGTCTTAAGAGCGGCCCTGCCATGGGTAAGTGATGAATGCCGTGCTTTATTCACTTTCTATTGCTCATCATTCACGGCCAATTTAATGGTGTGAGGGTGCAAACCCTGGGTTCTAGATGTTGAGAGTTTAGCTGTGGAAAAGACCACTGAGTCTTGTTCTAGTGGGGCTACTGTTCTGTGGGCGGGGGGGGGGGGCCCATGAGCAGGGGAACAGGGCTGTCACATGGGTTGCACCCTTGAAGTAAGGACTTGATGGCTGACAGTGCTGAGTGGAATTTCAATGCAAGCCATATGCAAGTGTACCTTTTCCAGTAGCCACATTGAAAGTATAAGAAACGGGGGCACCTGGGTGGCTCAGTCGGTTAAGTGACCTACCTAGGCTCAGGTCATGATCTCGTGGTCCGTGGGTTCGAGCCCCGCATCAGGCTCTATGCTGACAGCTCAGAGCCTGCAGCCTGCTTCAGATTCTTTGTCTCCCTCTCTTTCTGCCCCTTGCCCACTCCTGCTTTGTCTCTCTCAAAGATATTTTAAAAAATCTTTTTAAAAGTACAAGACGCTGGGGCGCCTGGGTGGCTCAGTCGGTTAAGCGTCCGACTTCAGCCAGGTCACGATCTCGCAGTCGGTGAGTTTGAGCCCCGCGTCGGGCTCTGGGCTGATGGCTCAGAGCCTGGAGCCTGTTTCCGATTCTGTGTCTCCCTCTCTCTCTGCTCCTCCCCCATTCATACTCTCTCTCTGTCTCAAAAATAAATAAATGTTAAAAAAATTTTTAAAAAATAAAAAAATAAAAAAAAAAGTACAAGACGCAAGTACAACTCATTGTAATATTTAATCCAGTATATGTTATGTAACGGATAGATAATTTGAGAATTTTGGTTTCTTGCATCAAGTCTTCTAAATCTGGTATTTTACACTTAGAGCACATCTCCATTTGGACTTGGACACGTTCCATGTACTCAGCGGGCACATCTGGCTAATGGCTTTGGGCAGTACAGGCTTAGAGCTCTAGGGACAGTGGTACAGGTCCACGTTAGATTGGGTAGTCTTCTAAGCAAGACCCATCAGCTGAGGACAAGCAGTAGCTCTTAAAAATGACCTGTTCTGTGTTTGCTGCTGCTGGCCCACACATCATGCTAAAGCATTTTATTTCAGCTGATGAAAACGGCTTTTTTTTCTTTCTTTCTTTCTTTTTTTTTCTTTTTTTTTTTTTTTTGGCAGTTTTGCTCTGAGCACTGTGGGATAGGATACCCTGAGGACAGGCAATAAGAGATCCCTCAATATTCTAGGAGGTGACAGTGGAGAGAGTGGTTAATTCTTGCGGGCTCTGGGGCTTCTAGGGGCTGCCTTTTGTCTGAGCCTGCGTTCTGGGTGCAGCAGAAGGCAGTGTTGCAGATGCCTTATTTTCCACTGCCTTCCTTAATGATGGGATAGAATTCCACCAACGTTCGTGTTTAACCTGAAAAGTCTCCCACTGGGAAAAGTCTCTGGCTCAGGCAGCAGGACTATTTTTAGCATTATTTTAGTACAGGTTTAAACTGCTATTTTACTGAAGATTGTAGCTATTAATTTTAAACTTAAGCAAGGATAGGGTTGCTAAGTATAGTTCTCCCACCTACTTAAAATAATTTTCATCAGAGTTTTTCCAGTTCAGCTGCACGTCAAGGAATTGGTTCAGTCCGTTTACGAAGGCCTTGCAAAAACCTGAGGGGAGTGTTTGCAAACAGTTTTTACACCTCCCCTTCCCCTGCTTTCGTGTGCACAAGTAATGTGTTCTTTGGTGCCAGTGTGAAAAAGACAAAAACAGTCTGTTATTATCCCACATCTTGACTGCCTTGTTTGTACCTCTAGGTTTCTATTTTCCAGTGCAACTTCATGTGTAATTTTATATAGTTCTTTTTTGACACTGAAAATTGAGTATTTTCTCATGTTAAACGTTTTTCAGGAATACGCTACAGCTGCATAATCTACCTTCTGTTTTGTCCTTGATTTAACTCTTGGTTGATCCTCTATTTCCATTTTTATTCTAAGCAACGCTGGGATAGACATCCTTCTACATAACTATTTGAAAGTCTAATTATTGCAGCAGGGATTGCCAGAAGTGAATTCTTGGCTCCTTAAGGCTTTTGACACATGCTGCCAGATTACCTTTGAAAACCTAGTGCAAGCCTAGGGTGCCTGGGTGCCTCAGTTGGTTAAGCAACAGACTCTTGATTTCAACTCAGGTCATGATCTATGGTCTGTGGGATTGAGCTGCCAGTGTGGAGCCTGCTTGGGATTCTCCACTCAGACGTGTGTGCGTGCACACACTCTGTCTAAATAAACTTGAATATAACCTTGTGCTAGGTGGTCTTTTTTTTTTTTTTAAACCCTACAGTGTATGTGCCCTTCTCCCCCAGTTCAACCCATGCGGGATTGATCACTTCAAGGAAATTGTTGGATAAGCATGTCCTTGTGATGCAAAAAATTTTTTTTTGTGATGCAAAATTTTTAAATAAGGAAGAAAAGATAATGGACTCTCCTTCTGTTTTTCTTCTTAGCCTGTCTTTTGGAGCCCTTGTCCTTGACTGATAAGGAGCAAATGTCTTAGGCAAAATTGAGGGATGTTGGGTACAGGGGTCACAGATGGTTTTTGACTGCTTTTTTCTTGGAGCTCTGTTCATGAGTGTTAGGACTTGATAACTCATGGTACTGAAGACTTGAGTATGTCAAGCTACTCCAGAGCTTTGTGGTAACGTTAGCATGTGTAATCAGTAATAGGTCATAGAATATGACCCACTTGAGGTATTGTTAGTACTGTTACTCATAATGCAGTGTTGACGGCTGCGTCCTGAAGATACCACTATGTTCTGACTCCTATGTTTTGCCTCATTTTTCATGGCCTCTGCAGACTAGGGCTTTGTGACATTGTCTAAACTCCAAAGGAAAGGATGATAGCTATTGTATTTCCTTCCCCAAGGGAGCTGAGATCTATGGCTGACTTTTTTTTTTTTTCAGTTACTGTGTACTAGGCCCTGAACCTCAACACTTGATTTCATATGGTTAATCCTGACAGCATTTATGGCAAGTACTAATATCTCTATTTTATTGACAAATTTGAAGCTCAGGTAACTTCCTTGGAATCACACAGCTAGAGATGAGCAGAGCTGGGGATTGGCCCCACAGCCCAGGTAGAGTCCAGGCTCAGTGTCCCTGATGGGTGGGAGGAAATGAAGATTAAAACCAGAGAAACACTCAAAACCATTGGGATTCCAGCTCCGACGTTCTTTCCATCTGCCACACGCGGGTGTGATTTATGCCGACGGAGAGAAACTGAGGAGACAAAGTAGGTGATTGCACAGCAGTCTTGTAACCTAGTCACATGTTTCAAGTGAAGAGTGGCTTAGGGTGTCTTTGAGAGGTCTTAGTCCAGCATCAACTTTGATTTTTTTCCTAACTTGGAAGATTAAGTGGATAAAGAAATGAGGGGGTTGGAGTGAGGAAGGCATTGAGTGGATAGAAGGCAGGGGAAGTTCCATGAGTAACCGTAGGAATCCTAGGGGACTAGAAGCTAGGAGGAGCATGGTCTAATCAGACAATTAGGTTTAATCCGACAATTAGGAAGCAAGACAGAGGAGGGAAGGCTACCCAATTTGGAGGATGTGTGTTAGTATTCAGGGTAATCAGACAGGGAGAATCCTCAGCATATGTAATAATGAACGGGCCAGCAGATGGATGATGGGGAGAGGTGGGTGGCTTTACGCTACTCCTATGTTCTTTTAATATGAAATCCTAGCATAATTGCATCAACTCATTTAAAACAAGGTTATGCAATTAGGGTCCTACTGTTAAAAGCTTCCAGAGATTTCCGTGTGCTAGGTGGAGTTACGTTTACTTTAAAAACCAAACTTGTGCTCTCTCTTTATAGACTTAATTTTTTTTAATGCTCAATTTTTGGTGTTTACTGGTTGTGCAGTTTCTGAGCTAGTTTGGAGCTAGATTCAGAGCTAGTTTAGAGATGAAATACATGAACAGTTTGGCTGTGGAAAGCCCAGAGGAATGAAACTGTGGGCATGGGGAATCCCTTGTTGGAGAGCGTTTTCATGTGGTCCTAGGCAATTTTCTTTTATAAGAAAATCAGTTTATTACAAACCAGAACAAAATTTAAGTCTCTAAATTTCTACCTTTCCCTTTGAAGTTGTCAAAACTTTAATGTTGCTCTTTATTGTGGTTAAAACATAGAACCTAAAAGTTACCATCTTAACCCTTAAGTATACAGTTCGGTGGCATATTAAGGATGTCACTGTTACGAGACCGATCTCCAGAACTTTTTATCGATCTTGAAGAAGACTCTGTACTCCATTAACTCCATTCCTGTCCCCACTGCCCCTCGAAATCACCAGTCTCCTTGGTTTCTACGAAACTACTACAGACACCTCAAGAGTAGAGTCACACAGACCATTAGTTGCCCACTTGTGTGACTTAACGGGATGTCCTCAAGGTTTATCCATGTTGTCAGATGTAGCAGAATTTCCTTTCTAAGGTTGAATGATCTATTGTACGTGTCCACCATATTTGGCTTATCCATTCATCCATGGCTGGAGAATTGGGTTGCTTCTGTGAACATAGGTGTGTAAATCCCACTTGGAGGTGCTTTGATCTCGTTCAGATATATACCCACATGTGGGACTGTTTGATCGTATGGTAGCTCTATAGTTAGATTACTGAGGAATCTTGGTACTGTTTTCCACAGCAGCTGCACCGTTGTACCATCTTCCTGTGCATGAGAGTTAGAATTTCTCTCCATCCTCACCAACCCGTTTTTTTTTTTTTAATGGTAACTGTCCTGATGGCAAAGAGATCTAGTACATCAAATGTTTCCTCATAAACAAATATTAAAGCACTATGATTTGAGATGTATCTGTTGACTGCTACATTACCTAAAGAGAATGTTTAAAACACATGCATATAGGAGTACTGGTTGCCCAAGAATATTCCAGACAGTGTTCCACTTTAAGTGTTTGAATGGAGTTCTACTTTATTTAGTGCGTTCAGTTCTGTAAATAGGGAGTCTTACAGTGTGCCAGTTGAGAACACAAGGCTTCTTACAGGTAAAGCCAGAGTTGAACCTTTGAAAATGAGTAGAGTTTCACCTGCTAACTTTTAGGGATGTGAGTGGAGTCCCTGCCGTCAGACCCATTGAGGAAAAGGAAGGCCTGTTGAGGAAAACTCCGGGCAGTATGATGCTGTGTGGACATGCTATTCAAGGAAGGTGAGGTCCCAGAAGTTGGCCTGATGCACGTCTCAGAGCTTGGGTTTTAACCTATCGAAGGTGGGAAGGCAGTACAACATGGAGTGACATCAGCACATCACTCTCACAATGTAGTGGTGCATCAGAGATGAGGTAATTGGTTTTCTCTAATTTCAAGTGAGATCAGAGCTGACCAAGGGCAGCAGTAGTAGGGACAAGGAAGGGGGGAAAGTTTCAGAATAACTAGAAAAATCAGCCATTTGCTATTAAGTATGTGGGTGGTGAAATAAGAGGGAAACTTGAATACAAGTCCCAAATTTCTGATAGGGATTCCATGATCTGAGAATGAGAGCAGGATACTGGGGCACACGTAATTCCATTTTGGACATGTCGAGGTTGGTGCATCTGTTGTAAGACCTGCAAATGGCGAGGGTGTCCAACTGGCCTTGGGTTGAAGTCCAACTTGCCAGAGAGTTCAGAGATAAAGATGTACTCTTGGGATTCATTAGACTGGTTAAAACCATGACTCTGGGTTTATTTTGGGTAGCCCCAAAATAGGGTGTGGGGCAGAAAAAAGGAGGCCTCTAAGTGTGATGTTGATGGATCTGGAGAATGGGCTGTGAGAGTTGGGGGTGGACCAATAGGGAGTTGGGTCACAGGCTAAGAACATAGGAGTGTTCTCAGACTCACCTGCTGAAGCATGTGGACCTTTGCCCAAGCCATTTCTGTAACTCTGTGGCTGTGGGAAGCTAACCTTAGCAAAATGTTCAACGAGGAGGTAAAGAGCTTGAATATAAAATGCTTTTTCAAGAAGTTCAGGTGGGTCAAAGGAAGTTTTTATTTACAAAGGGTGGGAGAGATTGGAGCATCTTCTTATGGAAGAGAAGAGGTCAGTTACCATTAAAGGAGCTTGTGTTCTGCAGGGCTTGTTGTGTACAGTGGATTCAACATCTGTGCGTGGACAGATGCAGGGGTGAAGTTTGTGCCTGGGTCACTGATGAACTGAGGCACAAGACTAAGTGGCTGTGGGTGACATTGGCTAAGAGCCCTCCCCCCCCCCCCCAACCTGTGTGGATTTCTTACCTACAGCACTAAAGATGTCTCCTGGTTTTGAGGGACAAATTGAAGATTTACGGTGAAGAATGAATAGTTAAAATAGAACTGGTTTCTAAAAGACCCTGGAAAGGGGGGACTGAAATCTTGGTGAAATTATTTTTTTTTTTTCTTTAATAGGAGTAAGACATTTAGGGGAAATTAAGGAAATGAGATGGAGAAAAACTAAAATATTGATGGACTTGGTATTAAAGATGTTTGAAGGATAATTTTTTTGTGAGGAGTTCAGGACTTTATTTTTCATCCGTGTTGTCACGGGGTCCTTCAGCGTGAATCCCCCTTTTCGGCCTCTCCTGGTATGTCTTCTGCAGGAACAGTGGTTTTGATTTCACCTGCACATGGTGACCCTTGGCTTCATATTTATGGACAGATTCATTACTCAGGATTCGAGTTGCTATTAAGTGCACGGCACTCTATTTTAACAGGGTTGTATCAAGAACATACTGGAGTTTTCTTAAGAGGCTACAATAGCATGCATTCCTTCATCAGTGACTTCTGAGCAATTACTGGGGGCATATTGAAATCATTGCAACATATTTCCGTATCAATAAGCTTATTGTACCCCCCCCCCCCCCCCCGGAAACTTAACCACATTCCAGTCTAGCCTAAGGAGGAGATATTATCCCTGACCCTTATTTGGTGGTGAAGATAAGGAAATGCCCACATCAGAGGATTGACAACTTCATAGGCCCCTGCCCAGCTCAATGCGGTGCTTCGGTAATGGGAAGATTCTGAATCTCCTATTGAATTTTAGCTCCGAGTAAGATGCTAGCATTATTTATGAATTTACCCTGTGAGCTATAATTCAAATCCTTAGCCATTCAAATGAAAAAATGAGTCACTAGGAGTAGTGTTTTACTTGGAACCCATTAAAGCAATTTAAGTGAAAGTTTTCCAGGTATAAATACCCAGTTCTCTGCAGGAGGGCGAGATGTAGAAATATCTTTATGAATGCTCTTGGTGAGCGAGGGAGACTGCATGGATAGTCTTTCAGAGAACTCGGCAGCCGTAAATCCATTTATGAGTAATTCAAGTAATAGAGCCTTGCAGCTTAATGCTAGTTTTTAATAATGTTGTTAAAAGAAACGAGAGGTTTAAATGCAATGCATGGAGAAATGGGGCCATTACAAACTTGAATAAGTGTTGTCAGTGGATCCAGTAGATTCTTTCATCATTTTGTGTATATTGAGGTTGTTGACTTTAAGTTACTCAAATGGAAATTCTCTTCCAGAGAAGAGTCCTTTGTTTATAGTTTAAGGACTGCTGTGGTTTTCCCAGAGCCTCACTTCTCTCCTCATCCTGGACAAATACATTTGTTCAAAAGTCAACCAGCTGTTCGTTTTATATCTTAGGAAGCAAGACTGTAGGCAAGCACCGAATTTGTGGTTCAGGCTCAATTCTTACCCTTACCTCCCATTTCTGTTCCATGCAGTCACATGCTGGGTGCCTGGAAGGAAAGTAATGGATAGTAACTTACTCCAGCACCATGTCCAGCATAGGACATTGCACTAAGAGATGCCCAGAATATATTTGTTGGTAGTTTTCATGAAGTAATACTGGTAAGGAACTACTTGTTATTCTTGACTCCTTCATGGAGGGGGGGAAAAAAAAGCAAAAAAAAAAAACAACCCCAAAACAAAAATGGAAAAAATCCTTGCATATGCTGAATATGCAGTAGTCTCAGTATCTGTGTCTTAGATGCTTGTCATTGATTTATTTTGGGCAGGTCACTGCTAACAAGCCCTATAGGAGGTTAGCTGTAAGTTTTTCTTCACTAATATTCCAGAACTGCTGAAATCTATTGGTCTTAACACTACCCCAATGCTACACCTTGCTAGAAAGCCCTTCTTGATGTAACAAACCCATCTTCCTGGAATTTCAGCCCATCTGTTTCTCTATCAGGAGGAAAGGTGGAGGACAATGATGGCCCATAGAAGGCGCACTTCCCAGAGCCTTGTGAGAGGCAGGTGTGAGAAAGGAGAGCTGTGTGCAGGCCCTGGACATTCTCCTGTAGCTGGGGACCCCACAGTCTGTTCTCTGGTTTTGCCACTCGCGGCTGACTTTCCTGAAATGGCCCATAAACACAGGAACGAGCTATGGGTAGTGGTTTCTGTGGATTTACGCATGGACCATCCATGCCTCCTGGGATGCTTTCTGGATCAGATCCAGCTGTCACTTCCCATAGAAAACGTCTACGTACATTTAATGCCCCCACCAGATCTTTCGGCAGCAGTGTTCCATTACTGCACACTCATTAATAACGGGAGGGTGGGGGACCAACCTTCTGTGTAATTGCTGTTTGAAGTTCAAGAGTAGACCTCTAAAGACTTAGTTGGCTTTAAAATGTGAATTTAGAAGTTCGTGGTAGGCAAAGCATATTTCTGAGGGTTTGTAATCCGTAATTCACCCCCTGTACCTCTGCGTGTGAAACTAACCCTTTCCAATAGCTACTATTGCCTGAATGAGAAAAAGTTGACAATTCTTGGCCGATGGCTGTCTATGCTCTCCATTAGCAAAAGTTTTTGTTTTTGTTATTGAAAAACTCCAGCATTTTGGTAGATTATGCTCTGCTGGGCTCTGCCAGGTTTTCTGTTGTTGTGTTCATATTAGTGGGTTTCAGGGGCTTCCTGTGGTATGGAGGAAGAACGGGGTACATTATTTTTGCCTCTTTGTGTGCAAGCACACACACACACACACACACACGCACACACACACACACACACACACACAGGCTTCCTTCTTTCCCACCAGCTGCCAGATTTGAATAGCTGTCCCGGTTTGCTCTGTCCTATACATTGAATTAGTGGGCTGAGTTGAGCTGAGAGCAGCCCATTAGAGTGATGGCCAGTTGCCAAACACACCCAAAAAACTTGCTTAAAGATGTCTGAGGAAACGGTTAACAGAGAACATGCCTTTGGGTGTCAGCGCCTTTGAATTCTTGCTTGTTTTCACTAAAGGTCTCCCACTAAGGCAGCTTTGAATTAACAGTGTGATTTCTTTATGGGTTTAGTCTCTTTACCAGGGTAACTTAAAAAAAAAAAAAAATTCACTGGATACTCAGATAATGTATTTTATAAAGATCTCCCCATTGTACAGATGCTGATAACCCTCCATGAACAAAAGACTGTTCTGGGTCACCCAAGGGTGTGATTGGAATCAAAATAAAACCGGTTCCCAGTGGCTACTTACCACTTTCTCCATCATGCCTGGAAAGCGTGTAGCTTTTCTTGCCACGAGTCTGAGGCAGGGCAGAAAATGCTTCATAAAGCATTGTAGAGTTTGGCTGCGTTTTCCAATGTCCCAGAGAAGATGTTGGTGGATAGGAATCTGTTGTACAGAAGTTATGGATCCTTGGTAGTTAAAACTTAAAAAAAAAAAAAAAAAAAAAAAAAAAAGGCATTTGGTCATTTGTACTGATTTCTGTAGTTGGATTTTGCTGCCGAGGAGGTCAAGATGAACACCATCTGCCTTCATTGTCACCTGCTCTTTTCCCATCCCCCTACCCTCACTGCTGTGGGGGTCCGGAACTCACTGCTGGGTTTTGCCCCGCCTGCAGAAAGCACTCGTGCCTGCTTCTGAGGGACTAAATTCTTGGCAACCTCCTTATCTGTAGAGGACTTTATTTCTAGGAAATCTAATTTCAGGAAAATGATTGCATTTCTGAAACTCTTATGTGATAGTCTCCCTTGCTTTGAAAATGAAAGCCTGGGTATTAATATTTTTTCCCTGTTGTGTAGACTCTTTGAAATTAATTTTGTATTTGTCCACTGGGCATCCTGTTGAAGTAGGAGTTAAATTTGAATTGTGACTTTCATGTTTCTGTCTTGAATTGATCCATTTATTTCAACCCAAATGTGTCCCAGAACTTGTTATAGTTTGCATATAAACATTCAAAATCTGCGTGATGCTGCTAATCTGAAGAATGTTTTGCATTTCTTGTTAAAGAAACAAAAAACAAAAACCCCTCTTCTTCCTTCACACTTAAATTAGCACACTACCAAAAGTGCTGCGTTTTATGGTACATTAACAGAATTTTACTTTATCCTAACTTGTCAAGGATTGACATTCATTCTTAAACATGGCAAGCAGCATTTGAGGTCTGTCTTGAACAAGGTTGTGTTTTTCTTAGAAATAGTGGATAAGCAGTTCAAAAATCAGTCTTTTAAAAACTGAAATTCATCATTTAGAAATGGGCTGGATAAGGTTTTGAGCATTTATGTGATTTGTTGTTAGAACCACCCATGACTTGAAGGTTATGCTCAGTGACATATTATAAAAATTGGCATTGACATTAATTCACTGTCTCTACCCCTTTTGGGTAGATGGATGATACACACTGTAAGGATTTACTGGAAAACATGCTGTAATCAAAATTGTCAAAGGCAGCTACAGGTCTGTGACATGTCATTTGCAGATAAACTGAAATTATGCAAAAGGGAAAATATTGGGAAGGAAAATAATTCTCAGTCTCATTATTCAGTGTTTAGAAAGACCTACTAGCTATGAGATGGTGTTGACTATGTTTCATTGATAGTTAATTAGCATCTTTGTAATGGTAGGATTTATTCAAATCACTGCATATTAGGGCAGCATTTTAGTCTGAAGGTTGTCAAACATCTTCGTATTACACTTGGAGCTTTGAAAACTAATTAGTAAAAAATGAGAGGAGACATTAAATCTGTGTCAACTAATCATTCATATCAAGGCTGCAACATCCAGCTTGGGTGTTAAAAGTGCTGTGTGCATGTTTGAGGGTGCCTGCCCAAGTGGGAGTGTGCAGACCCATAACTTGTTACCTAACTTTTTTTTTAATCTACTTGGTTAAAAAAAAACAAAAACAAAAACAAAACCAAACTGGTTGTAGTTTTACTCCCTCCACTGTCCGTGTAAATACTCATTTTTACCTTCAGCAATTAGGGCGGGAAGGGGGAGGTCAAATACCAACCAGCGCACTTGCTATGTGTTACTTGCTTGTGATATGTGGGAAGTCAAGCACTTCTGGTACAGTATTTGGCAGTTATCAGAAAACTCTAATTTTTTTGGAAGTGTTTGGTTGCCACTTACAAGTGACAGCTGGAGGAATTTTGGAAAATCTTGAGGTCTGCCCTTGAAATACGGGACACTTGGGGTGCCTGGGTAGCTCAGTCAGTTGAGTGTCGAACTTTGGCTCAGGTCATGATCTCCTGGTCTGTGGGTTTGAGCCGTGTGTTGGGCTCCATGCTGACAGCTCAGAGCCTGCAGCCTGCTTTGGATTGTTTCTCCCTCCCCTGCTCATGCTCTGTGGCTCTCAAAATAATAAACATTTAAAAAAAATACATGGGACACTAATGAAGTAAGGAACAGGTTGGGTGGGGCAGAGGTAGGGGGGAAGGTTCCGTTTTCCTTTCTCCTTTGCTTCACTTGTTGAAAATCTCGGTGGTTCTCACTAGGTCTTGGGGGTGGGGTGGGGCTACCAGGTAGGCTTGTGTTGTCTCTGTCGTATGCAAGGCAGGTGACACCCTCATTGTCTTGCTATCCTGTGTGCAGTGTCCATTCTAATGAATTATAACTTGTGATAAATATTATTCCTGTTAATGGGAAAGGAAAAACCTGGGAAGGTGGGTGCTGTTGCTTTAGTGAGTACCCAGAAGCCCTGTACCATACGTCCTTTATTCTCGGATGTAGTGGGACTATTAGAAATCATCGGCATCTCTGAAATGTACATATGTCAGAATAACTTGGTATTGAGAGAGGTTTGTGCTCTCCAGTCCCTATGAAGTAGATGAGACCACAATTTCTCAGTATGTGGAGAGTCCCAGACAGAAAACCAGACTCGGTTGGTAGATCCTACTGGTCTACCACTGCCCACTGCGTTCATGTATTCACCTGTTCACTCCTTCAGCCAACGAGGACTAGCTAGATGCCTGCCTGCGTGCCTGTTCGCGTGTCAGGCTGGAGGGAATGGGACACCTGGTCGTGGTCTCCCCAGTCCCTTTCTCAGAAGTCTGTGGTATACACGTTAATGGGCTTCTGCTTTGGAAGGCTCTTTAATTGTGCAGGAGTTATCACGATGGAATTTTTCATGCCTGAAGATCATACATCTTTCCATTTGGGGATGTTTTTTCTTTACGGAAGCAGTATCTTGTAGATCGCACACATTAGAAGCATTCCCAAAAAACCTCCCAGTATAGTTTAACAACCCTGAGTGAATTAGTTGGTGATTCAGAAGTGGCTAGTCTGTTCCCCTATCACTGAAAACAGTACTTTGGTTACTCATATTTTTGGTTTGAAGGACAGTTTACAGCTGCTAAAATTGCTAAGGAAATACCCTAATACAAGAGCGTGGCCTCTTGGCCTTTTAAAAAAGTGACACATTGTTGTTCTTGGTTTCTGAGAGCAATTGTATACATTTCATTCCAATTCACTGACCTTCTTAAGTGGTTGAACTCTTGAACTTGACCAGTGAAGGACTTCCTCAGATGTGTGCTCTATACTAAACTACGGTTTGTTCTGGCTTTTCCTTAGACGGGATCCCACTGCCCACTAAGCCAAAGTGAGCAGATCTGTGTGTAGAACTAGTATTTTCCGTGTTGGAGAATCCTTAACAGGGTGTGGTCTTTTTAGACATGCTTTAAGTGTTTAAAGATTCCTCATGCACTTAACGTAAAAATGTGCCTAACTATCCTGGATGCCCTGAGTTTTCCTTATGTCTGGGCCTGTGGTCCTCAAAGCCTGTCTGTGGACCCCTGGGTCTTCAAAGTCCACAAGGTCTTGAAAATCAAATTTATTTTCACAACGCTAAGATTTTTTTTTTTTTTTTTTTTTTTTTTTTTTGGTGTTTTCACTGTGTTGACCTCAGCCTGAGTTGAGGCAGCGTCTTGCTGGGCTGACTGTTGTCCTAATCAACCCCATCATACACTTACCATGATGAAAAGATGCCATTGTCACTTGAGAATGTCTTGGAAGCAGTCGAATGATTTTATTAAACCTTGACTCTTCAGTTTACATGTTTGATATTCTATGTGACAAAACGCGAAAAACGTTTAAAATGCTTTTTCATACTGAAGCATGGTGGTTTTAAGAAAGCCGTGTGTGGGGCTCCTGGCTGGCTCTGTGCATAGAGCATTCAGCTCTGATCTCCGGGGGGTGAGTTCCAGCCCCACGTTGGGCATAGGGCATACTTAAAGTCAAAAATTGCAAATACCTTTTTTTTTTTTTTTTCCTTAAGTCAGCTGAACTAACTGCTTTTCTCATGGAACAAACACCACTTGTACTGGAAAGTGACAAATAAATCACCAAGGAAAGGTCATTCAGACTTGAGCATTTGTCAGACATTTTCTTTAAAATGAAGTTGGTGGGGCACCTGGGTGGACCAGTTGGTTAAGACTTTGTTGTGCTTGGTGGGTTTGAGCCCCTGATAGGGCTCTGGGATGACAGCGCTCAGCCTGGAGTCTGCTTCAGATTCTCTGTCTCTCTCTGCCTCACTTGCACTTGTTCACGCTTGTGTGTGTGCGCGTGCTCTCTCTCAAATGAACATTAGAGGCACCTGGGTGGCTCAGTCAGTTAAGTGTCCCACTTTGGCTCAGATCATGATCTCAAAACCGGTGGGTTCGAGCCCCGTGTCGGGCTCTGTGCTGACAGCTTGGAGCCTGCAGCCTGCTTTGGATTTTGTTCCCTGACCTCCCCCCCCCCCCCCAACCCTGTGTCTGCCCCTCTGTTCACTCTCTCAAAAGTTAAACATTTTTTTAAAATAAACATTGAAACAATAAAATGAAGTTAGCAATCACTTCAAGGAAAATCATGACTAGTATTTGTGCCAAGTGCAGAAAGGAGAAATGTTGCCCTAGGGAAATAGGGGAGCTCTGCATTGGGGCCCCAACAGCTCCATACGATTCTCCAGGGAGCTGGGCCCTGTTTGGTCTGCTCTCTGGCATCCTTGTGAATTCACCACTAGCTCTTGAGTAGCAAGGTTAGATGTGTTTTTGTGTTTGGGTCAATAACTTCATGAAAATATACCACCACCTTTTCCCCTGCTTCTACACGTGCACAGACCAGGGATGTTTTTGCATTTCTCAAGTAACAGGACCAGCATGGCAGGGGTTCTAGTCTTCGAGACCTTTGCTACCGGTTCTGCTTGGTTTCTATTTATGGGTGACATCGTGACTGAAGCAGATGTTACAGTTCAGCACCAGGCATTGTACTAAAGGAAATAGAAAATGTAGCAGACTGGCTTAATCCATTTTGACATCCCATATGAAGCTGCTTAAAATTGGAAAAATGGCAGGGTACAAAGGTCTAGAAACAGACCACAAAGGAAATATGTTGACATATAGTCAAGAAAAAAGACTGGAAGGAAACATACCAACAGGATAACATTTATCTTCAGGTGGGCTGGCCTAATTTTTTTTTCCCCATATTTTGACCTTTTCCAAATTTTCTAAAATGACCTTGGATTACTTTTCTAATAAGTAAACTTTTTAAGACCAGTCTGTTTCATAGTGAAGTCCATATAATGTCTGCTGACCTTAAGTTCAGCAGTATTCTGTATTTAACCATGATAAGGAGAAACCTTGTCATTGAATTTAAATTTTGCTGTTATTTTAAAAATAGCAAGGTAGGAAAGAGTCACCCATGGACTTTTTTTTCCCCCCTCAAAGAACAGCATATCAAACTAGCTCCAGATTGATCGTGAGTTAGGTTGTATTGGAAGAGAATGCCCTTTGTAACTTTCCTAGTGATCTGTAAGGGATTGGAAGCTTGCTGTGATGTAGAAGTTTACCTACACTTGCTTAGCTATAAATTACTAACTTCTGGCCCAAAGGTAATCCTGAATGTCCTAAGCTTCAGGAATACCTTTGTCAGAGGCTGGAGGCTTTAAAAACAAACTTCCAGATTCCTTAAGAACATTGTTAGAGCATTTTTTCTTTGTTTCCACAAAGATCCAAAATTTTCTTAAACTAGAGAAAAAAAATATCCTTGAAGAAAACAGAATGGTAAGCTTTCTGACTCCGCCTTCCCTCTAAGTGCCCTGGGGTCAGGTGGTTTCTGGGCAGGGTGAGTGATGGTACTTGGCCTGGTTACAGTAAATGACAAGCTCCCTGCATTCTCAGATTGCCTGTGGTCCCCTGTCCTAGGTGGGTCCTTGGGAATTCTAGATACACACCTGGTACACAGTGAGCATTCCCTGAATGTTGGCTGAGTGAACGAATGGGCGATGAGATCCCTCCCTCATTGTGGATTTTTCTTAATCATCTGTAAATACTTCAAAGTCTCCTATCAGTAAAGAGCCTGTACTGTTAATTGCTCTTACTGAAGTGGGTGGCTGAGACTGGACCACTTCCCGGTCATGACCACACAGGCAGCTTGGTCCTGGACCCCTGTCCTGATAGCTGAAGGTGGACATGAAGGAAAGGGGCGGGGCGTGGGCTGGGCAGAAAGCGGGGCAGAATGGCATTAGAGAAATTGAGCAACCCTCCTGGTTCCTGATGCATTCGGAAGGGGGGCAAGGGAGAAAGCAACGGGACAAGTGACTAGAAGGGAGGGCAGCTGGGGGAGTGTGGACAGTGGTGGCATGGTCTGATGTGCAGAACCACATAGGCCAGTCCTTCACCCCTGTCCCGAGTGGCCTGCCGGTCGTCTTTGAGCCTGTTTGAGGACTGACAGTAATTCTAACAGCAGCCGATGAATGCTTATCATGGGCCAGGCATGTTCTAGACGAATTCGTTCAGTCCACCCAATAATCTCGAGTAGGTACTTTTTACAGATGAGGAAGCAGTTGTGACAGAGTTAAACCACAGTCCTGGAAATGGAAGGTGCTGGGATTTGATCCCTAGCAGACCCCTCGAGCTCCGTCAACTTCCTGCTTCCCTTCCTCTGGACAAGCTGTGTGGCTCCCAGGGACTGCCATTTTGGGTGTCAGAGTCTTTCTGTGGTTTGATCATCTCTGTCCACGTGTCACAGTGCACCTGAAGAGGTTCTGGAATTTTTTTTTTTTTGGTGTGCGTGTGTGCATGCATGTTTTACAAGGACAATGAAAAGATTACCTGAAAATCATTAAATCTGTGGACTAATTTATTGTAGTGTTGTATACAATTGCCAATACATAGCTGTGCCCAGTGTCACAGAATAATTTGGTTAGAGTGCAAGCTTCTAGTCTTCGCCTGGAGAGAACCGGCAGAATCTGTAGCCAGATACAGAATATCTATTTTAAAACAATTTTTTTTTTTACATTTATTCGTTTTTGAGAGAGCACAAGTGGGGGAGGGGCAGAGAGAGACAGAATCCGAACCAGGCTCCAGGCCCCGAGCTGTCAGCACAGAGCTGGACGCGGGGCTCAAACTCACAAACTGTGAGGTCGTGACCTGAGCCCAAGTCGGACGCTTCACGGAGCCACCCAGGTGCCCCAGAAGAGCATTTGTTTTTGCTTGGAGTATATTCGTCGGTGGTTTCTGTACAGCAATTCCCTTTGCATCTTTTACTAGGGTGTGCAGATCGTTGTAGGCTATCCTCACAGAGACTTTAGTCTACTCTGAGCTCATTTGAAGTCCAGCAAATGCTCATCAAACAGACTTGCAGAGAACTCCAGCCCTCTTTCCTTAACTGCACATCGCCCAAGGTGAGGAGGGTCCCCGTGCTTGGAGCTTCACTGCAAAGTGACAGCTACCTGTCTATTACCTAGGCATGAGTCCTGGTCTTTTGCTTGGCTGTGACTCAGGTATTGGACAGTGAAAGGGCGGACTTGTACTGATGTATAATTTCTCTACAGAATTCCCTTCTAGAAATTGCTCCCTTGGTGGCAAAAAACAACCTAGAGCAGAGCCAAGGCTGTTCTTAACTCCCCAAGGGTGCAAGTGGCTGGGATTTTTCACTCTAATTTCCAACACCAGGAGTGCGTGCTATGTTGACCTGCACAGCAGTCCTAGATACTGCACCCTTGGTTTTGCAAATCAGCCGTGCTTGAGCGTGGTCCTTGTCCGGGATCATGCAGACAGCTCGGTGCACACTGCACTTCGAGTGAGCTCATTTTACTGTTTATTGAAGCGACCTCCTGTTTGGAAGGAAGCACAGGAGTGAAGGAAGATAATGGCTTATCAGAAATGGGGATGGCTTGCAGATTGATGTGGGTTATGTTCTAAAGACATGAATGGAAGCTGCCTACTTGTGAAAGAGCCTTGTTTAGTGAAGTTTCGGAGACTAAAGTAGAAATCATGGGAGGTAATAGGGACAGTCTTCAAAGCCTGTGTCCGTCCGTGAACTTCATCTTCTAGCAATTGCCACCTTGTGCTCAGCACTTAGCTATGGAGTCACACAGTGAACCAAACTGGAAGAATCTTATCCTATCTGGGGTCAGTTCCTAAATAATAGCATTGCTCTTAAAGAAGGTGAAGCGTTGGGGCACCTGGGTGGCTCAGTAGGTTGAGCATCTGACTTCAGCTCAGGTCATGATCTCACCATTGGTGAGTTAGAGCTCTGTGTCGGGCTTTGTGCTGATAGCACGGGAGCCTGGAGCCTGCTTCAGGTTTGTTCTCTCCCCCTCTCTTTCTTTCTCTCTCTCTCCCCCCCCCCCCCCCACAAAATAAACATTAAAAAAATTTTTTTAAATGTGAAGCATTGGTTTTGACTGCATTTTGGGAAAAGTAAGAACTAGTTAACAGAGGAATTTTGATGGGCTGTTTTGACACAAAGTCTTCATAACTTGAGGCCAGTTTTAGATCAAGAAGAGGCTTCAGTAGATGGTCTCTCTTGGCCTGGAATTCAAAGATACTATGCCCTGTGTTCCTCTTGTTCTGGAGTTTCAAAGTCCTCTTTCCAGGGAGAAATTGACCTTGGGGGAGGGGCGGGACCCAAATTGTTGCTAGCTTATTGATAATGCATTAATTTTCTACCAAAATGGAAATATTCTTAGGTTCTGAAGGAGGACATGAATGTCTGGCCTGAAGTCGAGACATGATTACACAACGAATCTTGCAAGATCCAAACAAGCTTGTGTTACTACTATTCTGCTCTTAGTCCCCATGCAAATCACTTTGTCCTGCTTTTACTTAAGTGAAACCGAAAGGTGTTGGTTGAGTAATTTAGGAGGAAATAAAAAGAATAGTGGGCTTTGGGGGGAAATTTGTCAGGTAAATTCATAGTCTATTCTAACAGAAGGGAGAGCTGCTTTGGGGCCACCTTCAGGTTTCATCTGTCTGCAAGGAAGGGGCTGTCCCTTTTCTCCTTTACTGCTTTTCTCTTCTATCAGTTAATATAAATGTGTCAAAACTTAACCGAAAGTACTAAATGATGGGCCCCCTTCACCGAGAACAGAGGATGAATCCTCAATACATGGACAAAGTTGAATGCCATAAAGACAGGTGAGTTTGAAATTTTTAAATGACTCAAATGCAGTGATGACTTTAATCAGCTTTGGGACTCTCTGCAAAAACCCTCAAGTTAGAGAAGCCTGTGCTGGAGGACAGACTTCTAACTGTTTCTTTTCCAGTTTTTTTTTTTATGTTTATATTTGAGAGAACATGAGGGCAGGGGCAGAGGGGGAGACCCAAAGAGTCTGAAGCAGGCTCCAGGCTCTGAGCTATCAGCATGGAGCCCGATGTGGGGCTCCAACCCATGAACCATGAGATCATGACCTGAGTCGAAGTCAAATGCTTAACCGACTGTGAGCCATCCAGGCACCCCTAGCCATTTTTAACTTTACAGCATAATCCTCAAATGAAGAACATGAGACTTCATGTCAGATCACTTTTATGTATCCTGATACTGTATTCTTTAGAAAGGATTGGATTCTTTCTAGCAATCTTAAATTCTCAGCAAATACAGGTAAGATTGTGCTCCTTCCTCATCTGATTATCAAAGTGGTACCCAAACACACTGTTAAATCTGTGGATCTCATAGCAAAAGCACTAGAGCTGTCCGGTGGGATTTCATCTTCCTTCTCACACGGAGGTAATGGTGTCTGTCCAGAGAGCAGAGAGGGTTCCCCCCTGACCCTGCCCCCAGATTTCTGCCTCATGCAACCATTGATGCCCCAGAGTAAATAGTTGTGCCTGCTGTGTGTATGATTCCTGTTTGGAAATATGTTAGTATCTGGAATATTGATAATTCAGAGAGATGAGTAGATCCTACATGAAGTATGAGTCCACTAATGCGGAATGATAGGACTAAGAAAGATTTCTTTCAGCGTCTTTAGAGAAGCATCACTTACAGATGATAATTGTTAAACTGCTTCAAGACAGTCCCTCAGGGATACCACCTGCCAGTTCTGGTCACCATGTGTACTTTAACACAGGCTCTTTTGAGGCTTTTAACGCATCTCGGTTTTCTTCCTGGGTAATCGGCAGTAATAATTAGGGTTTACTTGAATGGCCTACCCCCAGTTGAGAAACACTCATATTAGGCAGTAAAAAATATTTAAAGCACACTTATTGTTCCCGAATCTTACATGGATAGCTCTAATTAGACTGGGAGCACTTCTCTGGAGCTGAATGTGTTTAAGAATTCAATCTTCTAAGTGCTGGTGATGTCATTTTTTCAAGCAGTGGCTTGCTGTTCCGTTCTACCGTGAACCCTCTTCCAGCTGCAATGCACTTTAGTTAATAGAATCAAGTGCTTGCCTTCAAGTTTTTTAAGAGCATAAAAACCCTGTTTATTAAAACAATTCTCTTTGGCACTCGGTAGCATTCTGACGATGCTGTCTTCGCAGGAGTGAAGGGGAACTGTGGACTTCCTAAGGGGAGGCGGGGGAGACAGGGAGGATCATTCTCTCCTGTCGTGGGTCTCTGGGGGAAGCATCGCCTCTTAGTCGAGAGCTGTTTGAGCTTGCCCTGCCCTGCACACTTTTGAGTACCTTTCTGGCAAGGAAGCAGCAAGTATCCTGGACATGGGCCATGATTTTGTGCTTATGTAATACAAACTCTCATTCTTGCAATTCACACGTTTCTGAAACGTTACTTGGAATAAGAATTAGTGACAAGTATTCTAAATCTAGAAAACTTACAGAAGATCCAGAAACAGAATTTCTTGTTCCTACATACAGCGCAAAGGCTTTAGCGGTCTGTCTCTGCTCTATGTGGAAGAGTCTAGTCAAATGCCACTCACATGTGACCAAACAATGGCTGGTGGCCCCCTTGCCCATAGGAAATGTGACTTGAACTGTTGTTGAGTTAATGTAACTGATGGCTTTGCTGAATCACTGACCACGGTGAGGTTCTTCCCTTTCCTGATGAATTCGGAGACGTCGTGTCCCTGGAGATTCCCCCCCCCCCCCCCCCCCGTCTGCATCCACGTGTCTTCCATCAAAGCCGGAACCACTGAGTCGTCTTACCGATATTCTACCCCCCAGGTTTGATGCACTCACCTGAGTGTGGTTTTTGTTCTCCCCGTCCTGCCCACCCTGGTCAGGGCTCCCCGTCGTGCTGTGATGAATATTGCTACTTGCTGCTTATGGGGTAAAGAAAATTTGTCAACTTACTATCAGCCTATTGTTACAGGCCTTTTTGTTTTCACTGCCAAAGGTGTCCGTGACTGTATGGGGGCAGTTTCCCTGAAAAATCAGTTGAGTGTATATTCCTAGTACATTCTAGGGTGAGAAATGTCAGATTTCTGTAGCCTATTTACCTGATCCTGAAACTAAACAGTATTGCATAGAACGGGACTCGGGGGTTGAAAAGGGGTTTTGTATCCCCTTTCAATTTTTTTTTTCCAACGTTTTTATTTTTTTGGGACAGAGAGAGACAGAGCATGAACGGGGGAGGGGCAGAGAGAGAGGGAGACACAGAATCGGAAACAGGCTCCAGGCTCCGAGCCATCAGCCCAGAGCCTGACGCGGGGCTCGAACTCCCCGACCGCGAGATCGTGACCTGGCTGAAGTCGGACGCTTAACTGACTGCGCCACCCAGGCGCCCCTGTATCCCCTTTCAAACCCAGTGATTCAAAGTAGGATATCTGTGGGGCACCTGGCTGGCTGTCTGACTCTTGAATCCTTAGAGTTCTGAGTTCAAGCCCTGGATTGGGTGTAGAGCCTACTTAAAAAATAAACATTTTGTTGGCATGTAACTTAAGCTTTTGAAAGCTGTAAGGTATCTGCAGTGGGTTAATCCTAATTATGGGAAATAGGTCTTGTAGGAGCAAGAATGGTCAAAGATTTTTGGGGGGACAGGGTGGGGTGGGTGGGTGTGATTCAAGAGGAGGAAGGGAATTATCTTCCAGGTCTGGTGTCAATGAAACCTGTCTTGACTCTGCAATACGGTCCTGGCTGCATGGATGGGGACGAGGAAGCTCAGTGTAACTAAGCCTCTGTGCAGCAGTAAGTGACTGAGCTGGGTGGGGGGTCAAACCCAGATCTCCCAGGGCTGTGGCATCACTTTTTCTGTGCGTGCCAGCATTGGAAAGCATGAAGATGTGGTTACCTGGAGGAGGGGGGGAGGACATCTCAGGCTGGGAAAGCAGTAAGAGGGGCAGTCTAGAAAGGAACATGAGCCAGAATGTGTGAGGACAGCGGGCGGGTGAGCCCTGCTGTAGAGGCTTGGTGTAGGGCTGGGTACAGAAAGTCCAGCAGAAGGTTGGGGCCAAGTACAGGCTGAGCACTTGCTCTTCAGCGGCTTATGGAGCCTTCATAGGCTTCTGAAGAGGGACACTAGGACAACTGCCGAGCAGTGTTCTGTCATAAAAGTCAGCGTGTGTTCTGCCAGATAGACAAGATGGTGAGATTTCAGGTAGTATTTGTGCACCAGGTGTGAGTGGTTACAAAACTTGGGGGTGGGCTGCTTGGAGGAAGAAGGTTATTGTGGGCACTGCCTGTTCTCCACCCAATAGCATTTCCCTTCCTCGGTGTTGGCAGAGTCTGGATGTGGGCTGGTGGAGGCAGTCCAGCCCTTGCCCATGTGACTCTAGTACGTCCTGATTGGTCTAAGCCCATCATGGGAACCCTGATAAGGGTTGGGGTGTGATTCCTGCGAGTAAGACAGGTTGACCTCTTTTCTTATTTTTGAGAGAGCACTAGCAGGGGAGGGGGGTAGAGAGAGAGGGGGACAGAATCTGAATCAGACTCCAGGCTCTGAAATATCAGCACAGAGCCCGACGTGGGGCTCCCAACTCATGAACCGTGAGGTCATGACCTGAACGGAAGTCAGACACTCAACTGAGTAAGCCACGCAGGTGCCCCAAGACTGGTTGGCTTCTGAAAGGTTTCCTTACCCTAAGAAGGGACACAAGGAAGAAGCCACTTGAGCTTCTGCTGAATGTCGTGTGCGCATGAGTCTCCTGGAGTTGTGGCAGCCATCTTGTGACCATGAGGAGAGCTGGTTTTGTTAAATGGCAAAGCCGAAGACAGAAAGAGGACCTTTGTACATGGTTGAGTGACTGGGTTAATCAGCCCTAGGATTTCTCTACCTCAAGTCTTCCTTGTTTTGTAAGATTAAATAATTGCTGTTTACAGCTACAGTTGTCAAACTATGGCCTATGGGCAATCTACCACTTGGGTGTTTTTTTTTTTTTTTTTTTAAAGATATAGTTTTGGGGCACCTGTGTGGCTTATTTGGGTAAGTGTCCCACTTAGGCTCAGGCCACGATCTTACAGTCTGAGTTTGAGCCCCGTGTCAGGCTCTGTGCTGATAGCTTGGGGCCTGGAGCCTGGTTCAGATTCTGTCTCTCTCTCTCTGACCCTCCCCCACTCATGCTGTTCCTCTCTTAAGAATAAACATTAAAAAGTTTTGTTGGAATGTGACAATGCCCATTTGTTCACGTATTGTGTGGCTGCTTTAGCACTGTAACATCAGAGTTGGGTAGCTGTGGAAGGGAATACCTGCTTCACAAGCCTGAAATAGGTGCTGTCTGGCCCTTCAGAAAAAGTGCTGACCCCTAGTTCAAGCCATCTTGAGTTAGGTCTTCTGTTTACAGCCATAAAGATGCAGGCCTTGTTTTGTGTATATTAACTGGAGATCGTTGTGTAGACGGGTTTTTTTGTTGGGCAAATGTGGTCAGGACTGAAGGTAGACATTTGGAATTCACATCGTAGAAACCAATTGGGGAAGAGTATCTAAGAGCGGCTAGTCATTCAGGTCAAGTTCAGAGGGGTTGCAGTTTCAATGTGGTAGTACAGAGCAGGAGCCAGATGCTTAAAAAGAATGGATAGGAAGAAAAGGCCAAAAGGTAGATTAGTTTATTGTTAAAAATTAAAATATCCAGGCATTTAAATTGGGGGAGGCAAGAACTATTTTGATGGTCTCAGACATGACAATGTTTAACCTGATTATCCCAGACAAGGGAAAAGTTACTTTATAGCCTCTGGTTCCTGCTCCTGTCCCTTGACCCTGTAGTACTGGGCAAAGAGCTAATGAATACCCTTAGTTTGACTGGTGACCCTTTACTTCTGTGGTCTTTCCTTAACCATGACTGAGACCTTCTTCCTACTATAGTGGCCCAGCTCATTATTGGCTTTGACAGATCCCACCCTCTGGCTTCTGCCCCTGTGAGTCCGTTGGCAGTGATTTGCTGGAATGATCAGGGGTAGAGACACCTGGTAGGTGTGATGGCAGGGATGTATGTTCAGAAGGCGAATCTATAGGGCATCGCATGAAGCGATCATTTTAGCAAAGGTTGTCTTCAAAATACTCAGGAACAGGTGAGATGAGATGTCAGGGAGACAACCTGAGCCAAGGATGATTTATTTGATCACCTTGGTGGGGGGAGTAGAAAAAGTTGGTATCATATCAGCATTCAGGGGAAACTGCACAAAACATTTCAAAAAGTTGAAAGGTATTACAGAAAAGTTGAGAACTTCGAAGTGCAAGGCTTCTATTAGCAGCAGGTGTTTAATTTGTTTTTTAAAGTTGGAGAGAGTGAGCATGCACATGCGAGCTGGAGAGAGGCAGAGGTGGAGAGAGAATCCCAAGCAGGCTCCATGCCTGCTTCAGAGCAGAGCCTGATGTGGGGCTTAGACATGAACTGTGAGGTCATGACCTGAACTGAAACCAAGAGTTAGACACTTAACTGAGCCCCATGGGGCTCCATGGGTATTTAATAAGGCCAGGAGTTAGAGGGTCATTGAGGTGATGGTGAAGTCAGACTTCTGCTTAAACTTGCACCACCACCTAAAGGTTTTGAGGAACCATTCACGCACGTTGAATTGGTAGCTGAAAGTTTTCTATCAAATGGTTGTTGTCATCGTCTTTTTTTTAAAGTAGGCTTCATTCTCAGTGTGGGGCCCCATGTGGGGCTTGAACCTCATGGCCCTGGGGTGAAGACCTGAGCTGAGATCAAGAGATACTTAGCTAACCAAGCCACCCAGGTGCCCCTTTGTCTTTTTAAAAAATGTAGTTTGAAGGTCCTGGGGGAGGACAAAGAATGCCTTTCTGCTACTGGGAGATTTGAGGGATTTCTCTGCCTCTTTGGCCAGGCCCAAACTCTGAGAAGGACTCTGCTGATTTTGGTCGGGTAACATTGGCGTAGTTCTGGGTATGTGGTACAGAAGTGTCGAAAAAATGCCATACCCCTGATTTTACGGGACGTCTGTCTTAAGATGCCCTGGTCAGTCTAACTCATGTTGCAGAAACCTCTTCGAAAATGAAAATTTGCAGCCTAGTTTTGATCCTCGTTGGTTTCATGAACCTGATAAACGTGTGTGAATGTGTACATTGGGTTTTGCCGTCTTTGCATTTTTTTTTTCATAATCTCTTGGGGATGTTTAATGTAGAAAACGGGTTTCTAGAAGCAGAACCTGCATTTTACATCCTTAGGGCTGCAGGAAATAAGGATGTTCTGTTTTACTAGGATTTGATTTGTGGTTTATCATTCAAGAACCAATTGGTAAGGAGTAAAGGAGAGGTTGCATGTATGTGGATTAGACGGGGCTGGGAGGAGATCTCAGGATGGCTGCCTCAGTCTGTTGGCTTTCCAGATGAGGAAGGAAGTTATCATCTACCCTAGTGCCTTCTCTGCTCACCGGAACCAAGCATCTATCTCCCCTGCCTCCCTCACTCTCAGTCCCCCTCCCCCCTCCCTCAATCACTTCCCCTCCCTACAAAATGTAAGTGAAAGTAGGAGCCCATTGTCCTCCAAGTCTACACTGAATAGCCGAATTATTGTATCACAGATGGGGAAGAGTGATAGGCCTGTTGGTGGGTAGGTAGTATCTGGTTTTCTGCTTGCTTTAAGATCATTTCTTTTTAAGATCATTTCCTAAAGTGGAACTTGTAACAGATTTGTGGACTGTGAACATAATTAAGTACTTCTGTTTGTGGTCAGCATCTCTTCGGTCTGTATGATAGAATGTTGGTTGCGTCCTTCAAGGACCCCGGGGCTACACTTTATTTTCTATGAAGGTAACCATACAGATACACATACCTATATTCTTTTGCACGGTCTCTGAATTCTGCTGGGAGCTAGCCAGCCCTCCTCCTCTTTTTGCTGTCATGGTTTCCTATTCAGGCTTCGGGTAAAATTGATGCAGAGAGAAAAATCTGCCTTCCTTCACAAGTCCCCTGTGCTTCTAGGCTTTGGGGGCAGCATCAGATACAGGGGCAGAGTATGAGGACTGTTCCAGACCTCAGCACCAGCTGTTGTAGTCTCAGCTTCTCAGCACGCTGCCCAGAGATGCCCCTGCATCCCCTCAGGTCCCAGGAAGCGGGGCTGCAGGAGAGCCATTGTCTCCCAAGTGTGGTCAGAAACCATGTTTAGACTCCTGGTAAGCCAACTGAGGCAACTGTTATGTCCCTACATCCTCCTTTGAAGGATGCAGCCCGAATCCGGAGCAGAGTGGGTCTTCAGGTGTTTTGGTGGTGGGCTGGAGGGTGTTGCCCTGAAGCCCAAGAAGGGTTCCAGATGGGAGCGGATTCGGATTTACCTCCAGTAGAGTGTGCTTTTCATCTGTGGTCCGGAGCTCCTGCAGGAACCAAGTTAATGGACACTTCTCTACTGTTAGTCCTAGGTCTTTGTCCGTATAGAGAAGTGAAGGTGGGTTTCTGGGGCACAAGGAAATAAATGACCAGATGATGGGAACTAGGGTCAAAGAGTGCTCTTTTAGGTCCAGGCTCAGAGCAGCATTGCTTGATCACTGTTGATTTTCTTTGGTCCTTTCTCATGACTTTTCCCTTCTGTGCTGGGAGGAAAAGTCCAGCTTGCTGACTGGCCCAGGGCTTTCCAGGGAAATCACAGGACCCGAGGAGAAGTGGAATGTTAATTTGCTTCACACGGCGAACCTGCTTTGTGGAGCAGGCTCTGGGCCTCGAGCTTGTAATGAAGTCACAGCTGGCCCTTACTGTTCAAGCTGGAAAACTTATTCCTGTTGATGCACCACTAATAACTAGTTTTCAGAATGCGGAGTGTTTCTTCTTATAATTGTCCACTAATTTATTGTCTTCCTGATGGGGGGAAATATCCATGTATCTGCAGTCATCACTGCTCTTTGTGCGACTGGGTTTATTGTTTTTGATACTTTCAGATATTTCAGACACGGACCTTTTATATGCTTTATGTGGCGCAATATTCATACTTATTAGGGCCATTTAATAGTGTATGTAAATGCTTTCAGTGCAGCTGTCCTGGACAATAGTCATGGAAATGAATTCATTTTTTTTTCCTTTGATACTTCAAATCTTTTCATATTTTTTCTTGATGGAACAGACCAGGGTCGTTGGGAGAGGCAACTTCTGTTTTTCTTTGTAGGGAGGCCATTGGAGTTTTCGTTGTTTCTCGCAGGTCCTGACCCATGCTGGTCAGAATAAAATTAACTACATCAGAAATACTTGGGCAAGCTTTGTCTCTGCTCCCGGGAGGCTGTGGTTGACCCCTCGGGCCACCAGTGCCTCCACATGTTCCTTAATGCCTCCCTTCCCCCACTTGGATCACCCTGGAGTTCCTTCTGAAACAGAAGTGAGGGCTGCTGCGTGGGGTTGCTTCCTGAGTGGGACAGGTACATAGTTCCGTTTCTGGAGGCTTCGTGCATCTGTCCTGCTTGTTAGCTTCTTCCCTCTGCCACACATCTCTGGCTGCTTTTAATCTTCAGTGAGCACGGGAAGCCGAGGAAGTGTATTAGAACAAAATCTAAAACGAAGCCGCATTGGCACCAGGTAAACCTGAGGACCTGTCCCGTGGAACACCAGGGATGGTCTCTCCCACATGCTCATGCCTTTTCATTGGCAGTGATTCAGCCTTTCCGAAGCACTTCCTAGTCACTCCTTCATGCCACCTTGAGAAATGTGCCCTGAAAGGCAGGTGAACGTGTTTTTAGGATTGCTGTTGAAGCAGCCACCACTCACTATAGGAAGCACTAAAAGGGCGATTTACTTTTGTGAGTAAGGAGGAGAGCTTTGCTCTGTAGGCTTTTTCTGAGACCAGCTGGGAGCTGATCCTATAGAGGGTTTTGGGAAGCAGGAAAAGGCGGGCTGGGCAGGCCTTGGGCAGTGGAAGGGAGTAGATCGTAGCTGCCAAGGTCAATGTGGGTGAGCTTGCTCTTGGCCTCCTGACAAGAACATGGCAATGTCAGGAGGGTGTACTGGTGCTGAGCTGTCAGGGATCAGTGAAACTGGTGTTTTGTTGCCATGACTACAGACCAGGTTTTTCCCCTTTTGTTCTCCCACATCCCCCCACCCTGCTCCCCCCCCTTTTGGCGCTTTCTCAGACAAAGCTGTAGGAGAGACCCTCCAGGAAAAAATCTTCCCTGAATTCCTTCTCCTTCCTGAGATCTCATTTGCAGGGATCTGATTTTTCATGGCACTAAATAATTGAGAAAGCTAAGGCTTAGGGAGGCCACGTGGCTTTCCCAGGTCCCCACGGTTGGTCAGCAGGAGAAGGTGGTCCTTCAGGTTCTCCAGATCTTCTCTGTTTTGATGCCCAGACTGTGCCATTGGTCCTGTGGGTTAGTGTTTCTCACACAGGTGTGTAGTTTGTTTGTTGAGGGAATAAAGCGAGGTTGCCTGTGCTGTGGGTAGGTTCGATTTTCTTTCTAAAGCATGACCAGCCGCTGCTGATCATATCCCAATCTGCATATTCCATACCTTGCTGTAGGTAAAGACAGCTTGACAAGCCAGGCTGGTTGTCAGGTGTAAGCTGATGCACTTGGAATGCCCAAAGCAAGGCTCTGATGTATGTGATTATATTGGAGGAAGGCGGCCAACGAGAGGGAAGAATTCCTCCTAATTTTGGCTTCCTTACCCCCCTCACCGCCCCCCCCCCCTTTTTTTAAGCAAAGAGAACTCCAGAGACTAAGTATTCCAGGAAGCAGGATGCTTTCAGGAGGCTGTGAGTAAATCAGTGTGTGTTCCCTGTAGTATGTGCCCTGGAGGAGAGCCCAGAGCTTCCCCTTAGCCCCTGTGTGGGGCCCTGGAGGCATCTTATAATGAAATTACCTGCACGAAAATTGCCAATAAACACAGTCAAGAGCAACCTCTCCCCGTGTTGAGTTCTTGCCAGCCTCTTCTTCCTCTTCTGGTCTTTGAAACACCAAGGGAGCTTTCCAAACCCAGAGCAGCTAAAGGGAGAGTGAGGACGGGGCATGAACCCCTCTAGCCCAGGGCTCCCCTCAAACTTCACCTCCAGGACACCTGGGGAATGTTTGCAAAACCCCTGACTTAGGACCTTCTGTGGGGAGGCTGGGCACTGGGTTATCTTTGCAGAGCTTCCCCGAGGGCCCGGTACCCTCACGAAAGGGCTCTGCTGTAGGTCCGGCTCCGTGGATTCGTAGCTACAGCCAGCAGGGCACAGCAGGACATGAGGAGCAGAGCTGGGGCAGAGAGCCTCACCTTGGGGGCTTGCCCTTGGTCTCCTAACCAAACTCGGGGTGGGGGGGGGGCTCCTGGGCCTGTTAGATGCCAGTGGAGCAAGGGGGCAGAGGAGTCCTGTTTTCAGCTTGAGCCTTGAGGTTTGGAGAAGCGTGAATGGGGGAGAAGACGGTAGTTGTTCCTTGATGTGTGCAACAGCTTGGCTTTGTTCTGATGGACAATGGCTGTGTTGTCCTGATTCTCATGCCTCGATGAGGCTGGGGGGCGGGCCGGTAGTGTTTATGGAATCCAGTCCCTCTATGTGTTCTATCCAACGTGGTTTGTGTAGGCCTTGGTAACGCATCATAGGCCTCACAGTGCTGAATAAAAGGAAATCAATTGGCTTTAAAATGATTTTTGAGAGGCAGATGATGGATCGGTCTTCTAGGTCATGTCCGTGGGCGAGCACGGGGAGTACGGAAGCAGGAGGGCCGTTGTCGGGTGCAGAACCAGATCTGTAGCTGCTGCTTTGCTCCAGGAAGGCCCCTGAGTGAGGCTCGGGAATCGGATTGTCCCCTTCAGGCTTCAGCTCTACAGTTTGCTTCTCTGTGTGGACCTGGGACGGGTCGCTGAACTTCTCTGTGCCTCGGTTAGCATTCTGGCACCCAGGCGCCCTAACACTTAGTTCTAAGGGTACTACCTACCTCATGGGGTTGCTGGGGGGCGATCGTAAAGTGCAGTCATGTCAAGTGCTCAGAGCCTTCCTGGAACACGGTAATTGTTCAGTTAACATTAGCAAAACTGCCACAGCCCAGAAACCCTAGCTTGAATGTCTGCATTATTTGTCTCCTAATCTTGACTTTGTGGTTTGATCCATATTTTTCTCAATGCTGAGTTTCAAATTTATTTGTACTTTGCTGTTGGTATTCTTGTGGCTAACCTTTCGATCGTGTGTGGGTGAAATTAAAATAAATTCAAATGCCAGGCTTTGGTCCTGGAGTCCAGAGTGCTTGAATTCAGAAAGACAAGATTTTTCTAGTTTTCTTATTTTTTCTTTTATTTACTTTTGGAGAGCGAGCCGGAGCGGGGTAAGGGCCGGGGGAGAGAATCTTAAGCAGGGGCTACTCCTAGTGCTGAGCCCAACACAGGGATCGATGTCATGACCATGAGATCATGACGTGAGCCAAAAGCAAGAGACAGGCACTTAACTGAGCCACCCAGGTGCCCCAACAAAGATTTTTCTAAGCACAAGGGTGCAGCTGGGCTGATACCACATTGAACTTTTGGCCTGAGCATGTGTTCTGACCTATCTGGGAACTGTTGCCTAAGTGTGTATCTCTCCTCAAGTCCTGTTTCCCCCCCCCCCCCCCCCCCCCATTCAGGCCCATTTAAGGTTCTGGAACTGTACTTCGCCAGATGGACTCCTAGCATAGATGGACACTTTTTCTTTCTAAAGTGCAGCTTATAGGGGTGCCTGGGTGGCTCAGTCAGTTGAACGTCCGACTCTGGATTTTAGCTTATGATCTTGGGGTTGTCAGATCTTGAGCCCCGCATCGGGCTCTGTGCTGAGTGTGGGGCCTGCCTGAAATTCTTTCCCTCTGCCCCTCTTCCCTGCTTGTGTTCCTATTTTTCTCTAAAATAAAAAAACTAATAAAGCACAGTTTGTTGTCAGAAAGCCCAAAATGTTGTGACAAGAAGGCTTGGTGCTCCTAAAAACTGGCAACTTGTCGGTGTGATGGTAAACATGCACCTTCTTATAATTGTAGATGCTCGTGGGCCCGGGACCACACATACCACCTTCGAGGGGATCACTGTTCTGTTAAACACTGCAGTTAGCCCTGGACTAGGCTCTTGGAGAGGGGAGGTGAAGTACAAAAGAACAGTCTGCAAGCTTGATGTGGGGGGGGGGGTGAGACACATGATGACTTGGGGAGACCTTAGGAGAAAAAGGGAATGTGAAAAGATGTATCTCGAACAATACACATTAAGCATAGTGCTCATGGAATGGATCTAATGAGCAAGGAAAGACCTTTTAGGAGTGGGTGGATTCTGAGCTGGGTCTTGGAAAAAATGGAGAGCTTCGTAGGTAGAGAAGATGGCATGTGTTGAGAAGGAAGATGTATGTTGGACATGACCACCCTGACGGACTCCTACTCTAAACCTAGCAGCGAAGTTAGAATTGGGGGAGCTGAATGACCAGGCGCGTAGGTGTGTGGCATCCGACACATTGAGGGAAATCCTTGCAGCTTCTTGAGCCAGACCTTTGGTGCAGCTGGAGGGAGCATGTGCTGAGATGTTTCCACCCACTGGGAAGGAGCAGAAAGGAGGAAATGGGCTACTAATGGTGGAAATGTGCGCGAGTGGGAGGGGAGTCACCTTTTTGGACCTGGGGGAAAGTCCTCAGGGTCTGTTCAAAAGTTGAATAATAAGGGAAGAAAAATTCCAAGTCTCTAGAGGTGGAGGTCTAGCATGGATGACATTGATTTTGAATGAAGATCACGTGACAGCTAGAAATAGCTTTGCAGGGGGAAATCATTCACTGCCCTCAAAAGAGCCTGGTTTGAAGTTGGGACTCTGGATTCCACGTGCTTCTGTTCAACTCTCAGTTACTACCTGGTTATCAACTGTGCGATTGTGGGCAAACGTTCTGTTTTACTTCCCCCGTTCATAAAATGGGGATGATAGCACCTACCCCATAAGGGTAGGTATGAGGGTTAAGTGGGAGTTCATCTAAAATGTGTGGACCAGCGCTTGGCATGGAGGAAGCACTCCCTGTCTTTGCTCTAATACCGGTAGTATCCATCATATTGAAAAACCAGAGTGTAGGTGGGGGGCTGAGGATGGGAGGTCTAAATTTTGGAGACGCAAGTGCTAGAACTGTAAGGATAAGGGATCTTCTCAATGGGGTGAGTTGAGGATCTGTGTAAATGGAGATCAGCCTGGTGCCTTAGGGAAGACCCCTGTGGAATAGTGGGAGGACCATAAGAAATCCAAGTCAGACCATGAATAACTGGAGAATTAGGAGACAAATCAAGAGACTGTGTTGTCATGGAAACCAAGGAAGGAGAGTGGTTTTTTTTTTTTTTTTGAGATGTGCTCCAAAACAGATACATGGAGAATCAAGTGTAAATTGAGGGGGGGAAAACATGTACCATTGATTGGGCCTGGATGTTGTTAAAGATGGTAACACAGTACAGTTCTGGGAAAATTGAGAGAAGCTGAGTTCAAAGGATACAGGAACCAGGATAGGAGAGGGTGGGCAAATGATGAGTGGCATAATGATGCAGAGGAGCGAATGCAACCCCCCCACCCTGCTTCCCTGTGGGAGAATGGGGTATTTTAAAAGAGCTGTGAAGAACAACCAATAGAAGGCAAGAGATCGGAAATACAAGTGCAGGGAAGAGTAAATGCGAGCATCCAGGGGAGGGAATCGGCAGTGTGATGTGCACACGGAGAAGGAAAGGCTGAGCAGGGGAAGGGGTTCGTCTTGTCCAAGATGAGAGAAGTGCAGGCTTGGTGGGAGAAGGCACAGGTCTGTAAGCAGGTTGTCTGTACAGGGGAAAAACATGACTTTGCCTCATGTGAAGGATGTTTCTTGAACCTTAAACTTGGAGTGTTTTTTTTTTTTTTTTTTTTTTTTTTTGCCAGAGATTTCTTATAATGTTTCTAGGCACGGGGGAAGAAGAAACGTGGAGTTCTCATAGCTTTCAGTGTACAGGTCATTTCTGCTAGAAAGACGGAAGTTTGGAAACCAGCTCACAAAGGGATTTGCTTGTTGACCCTGGTAGGTGAACGGTGCCCCGCAGTCAGGGGTGCTGCTTGCCCGATGGTCCCCCAGCAGGGACGGTTAAGGAACAGGCTCCCCTAGAGCAGCTTGGGTCAGGATGCTGTGAACGGCAGCGTGAGTGGGCCATTCTCCTAAGGTTTCCTCTTTCTGGCTTCCGATAGATGAGCCCAGTGGGATGAAGCTGTAGCTGCTCCGTGCCCACCTGGGCGAGCTCCTCTCCCTCCCTGCTTCTGCTAAGTCTTCTCAAAATCCTTCATCTCCTAGTCCTTTCGAAGAACTGACTCGTGTCTATACGTAGCTGTTAGCAGGTTCACTTCCTGTTTGGACACCACGAATAAACCAGGCGATTTTACCACTGTCCGGCAGGCTTCTGGATGAAGTGCCATTTCTCTGGGCTGTTGGGGGTGAGGGGGAGAGAAAACCAACGGCCAGACCCACAGAGGACTGGGAGCAGTGTGTACAACAGGGTTCAGGGGGCAGCAGGGCCGAGGGGTGTCGTTCTCTGTGCATGACGGGGGTTGAGAAAGCAGAGGTTTGGAGGCTGTGGTGACCTCCGGCTCCTGTGTTTGGCAGTGAAGGTCCTGAGCGTTTCGGTCTGGCCAGAGCTCTGTCAGCAAAAGGCAGATTCAGGAGTCTCGTTGCCTCTGGCTGCTGGTGGCCCCAGTGTTCCCAGAGGACGTAGATCCCAAGTCTGTAAACATCCAGTTGCACTGTTTCCTGGCAACAAGAAGCTCAAAAAAGGAAGTGCTCGAGAGACGAAACAAGTTGCCCGAACTTTGATCAGATGTGGGAAGTTGTTCTTCTAGAACTGGGAACTTCATTTAGGCCAGACCAAAAAGAGAAGATTAGGGGGAGAATAGAGAAGTAAACAGTCACTCCTAATAGTGATAAGAATAACCGCCATCGTTATTGTCGGCGGCGGTAACGGGTATCTGGTGAGGACCTGGGTGCGTAAAGTGTTCCCTTGCAACAACTTGTAATAAACGAGTTACTATATGCATGCTTTGGGTGGAAAAAAAATCACGCCACTACTGTCGTGTAGACACGTGGCCTGGGCTGGCTTCATGCTTTCAGGTTCTAAAATGTGTTCCCGTAAGGATCAGGGTAGTTCTTACAGGGAGGGCCTGTTCACTGTCCTTTGCCCTTTGTGCTTCAAGTCTCCAGAACCTTTGTGGTTGAGGTTTGGAAACCTCAGTTGGAAAACTTGGGCTCCGGGGTTCCTGATGATCGTCTCTGTCAGACGATGTATGAGCCTTGGTGTGCAGTCTTTTGCTGCTGTTCTTTTTGGCAAGCACTGTTTTTCGTTACTTGATGAGAAAGCCTTTCATGAGTCTGACCCAAAGGACCTGATTAGCAGAGGCAGAAAAATGGAATCGGCAATTGCCACGTTATAAAAAGTGAAACAAGGGTGGTTGTGTTGTCGTCCCTCCCACACAGCCTGGAAATCCCATAATTAGCGCAACAGTCGTCTTGTGCTGATGGATTTCCTAAGTCACTCCCAGAAGAACTTGGATGATACGTCCATCCCTTCTAAATAACGGTCTTATTCCCCCCCCCCCCCCAAAATGTCCTTTTCCCATGAAATACCAGAAACACGGATTCCTAAGACATTACAAGCCATCGGCTTCTCAGGGATCGTAACTACGCTGAGTTCCTCAGCTCAGATTTCTGAAGAGGTGAAGAATAAAAGGTAAAAGCAAGTGCAGGCCCCACATTTGTAAGCATTTCCTGCCTCAAAGCTACGGGATGGAAAAGACTTCGAGTCCTGTGTAGCTGAAGACGGGGCATGTTCCCATGTTTGCATTCTTCAAATGTTATCAACGTACCTACTCTGGACCAAGTTGGTTATTCAAGAAGTTGGCAAATATTCATCAAGCTCCTGTTCTTTCAAGTTGTTGGTGTGGGGGGGACTCTGGAGATTAAAAAAAAAAAAAAAGGTGGGGGGGCCTGCCCTCCTAGGATTTAAATTTTAGCAGCAGAAGACGGGCCTTTAACAATAAGTGTCAATACTTAGAGAATCCCGATGACAGTGAGTGGCCCTGAGAAGCAGGAGACCCTGAATGTGCTTATAACCTGGTCTGGGGCCGGTGGTCAAGGGGGGCTTTTTGGAGGCCTGGATGTTGAAGGCAGGGACCCAGGGTGGCCGAGAGCCAGTGAGGGATGCTTGGAGGATGAAGTGACAACAGTGGCTTGCCGAATCCAAGATGCCAGCACTTGAAAGATTCTCGCCGGGTCCTGTTAAGTTCACGGTTCTTGCCGACTCCCCTTTGCCAGCAGGGGCAGAACGCTTGTTGCGAGAGGGTGGTACCTACTTCCCCTTTCTCTTCAAAGTCTGTTTCTGTGTCTAAAAATGAACCGGAGCCCCATCTGCTTGTGATTTTTTTTTTGAAAACCCTTGAAATGTTTGTTATTTTTAATACCACTTCATGTGACTCTTCTCATCTAGAGAAGATGCTTCTATTCAGGTGGTTTTGTGGTCATGCCGGGGATCTGTAGGCCTTCCCCTTGAAAATGGAAGTGAACGTTTGTGATCAGTCTCCTAAAGGAAGTGAAGTAAGAGCTACTAGGCTTTCCCCGCCCCCCCTTCCCCCCCTTTTAGGTAACTTGTTTCCCTGTTTCCTGAATTTAGGTGAAAACAGAACACTTAATTTATACTGAGGTGATCTATTAGTCGTGGTAACTTAAGGCATGTGTATATTTGTACCATATTGGATGCCAGTGGCATAATCCCTAGGGGATGGTTTTCTTAGAACGAGTCCATGGTGACCAGAAGCTGTTGGCGGTTTTATATATGCCACACCACCACAGCCCTGCTTCAAGTGCCTTTGGTTAATGCTGAGTGACGGGCGGATGGACAGAAAGTTCACCCAGGAAGATACCCCCAGGTTCTAACTGGTTTAGCTTTATGGCCCCACTTTTGCCACGGGGTGTCTTTTCCATGCCAGCATGTTATTTCATCTTGGTGTCTTTCCATTCTGGGTCTCCCCTCGCCCCCCCATCCCCCGCAGCCAGTCTCCCTCCATCTGTTCCTGGACCCTTCTCCCCCAATCTGTTTCTGTTCCACAGAGGGGCTACAACTCTCCATCCTACCCCATACTTCCTGCTGATGATCACGGAGAAGTGTTCCACTGCTTTTTCAGGATGAAGTCCAGGATTCTCTGGACTACTGGGCCGTGTGCCCTCTACCTGCTCCCTGAAATCTCTTGATTCTCTGGGGGGCTTGAGTGTGCCTTCCCTCCTTTCTGTTCTGGGCCTTTCCTGGCTGTTCCGTCAGTGCTCTTCTCCTTTTGCTCACCTGGTTACCTCCTTTTCTGACCCTTCAGTTACAGCTGGAACCTTATTTACCTCTGAAGAGTTTTCTTTGGGCCCCGGATCATCTCCGATCCCTTGGTGACTTTCCTATCATTCACGTTTGCTCATCCTAGTGTCCGTCATAGCTGCGATGTAGTCTTCACACGTTGTCATCCAGATTTGTCTCCCACTGGAATGAAAGCTCAGGCCAGATGTTATCTTCCCTTGGATTGACCTGTGAACCTCAACACTTAGCATGTCTATGCCATATTTTTCAGCTTTAGACTTTAAATATGTATCTCTTGGGACACCTGGGTGGTTCAGTTGGTTAAGTGTCTGACGTCAGCTCAGGTCATGATCTCATGGTTTGTGGGTTGGAGCCCTGCGTCGAGCTCTGTGCTGACAGCTCGGAGCCTGGAGCCTGCTTCAGATTCGGTGTCTCTCTTCCCTTCAAAAATAAACATTAAAACCAAATATGTGTTTCTGCTCTCCCCCCCCCCCCCCCCATATAGTTGAACATACTGTTTGGGGATGACTGTTACCGAGTTGACTGGCAGTGAGTGGTTCTTTTGCAGCCCTGTTTGCCTAAGAGCCAGTAATTTTTTAATATCGTGGGAATGGTTGCATTTGATGTGAACACAGTGGCCATGCCAGTCCTGCCCACCATCTCCGGGTGATCATGTCATGTCAGTGTTGCCGTCCTGGGCAGAGTCCTGCTTGGTGTCTGGTTAGATCTCTCGGAATGCCCACTGGCTGCTAGGAACTCGGTTAGGTGGCTGAAGTTCAGAGAAGGTCAGTGGCTTGCCCGTTGTTGGGAGTGGTGGGTAAGGATGGAGAATCCAGCTTTTCTGGTTCTGGCTTGGGGTGTGGGCTGCCCTCTCTGATGGTTTTGTGCTGGCCTGTTGAGCGTTAGAACGATGCATACGCCGGTCCCTTAAAAGCTGTGCTGTCTCGAGGCTCACACATAATGAGTGAGCAGTGATTTGGGATAGCGCGGTTGAGGTGATTGGCATTTGTTTCTCTTAAAAAGCAATTGAGCCTTGCTACTGGAGAGCAGGAAATAAAGTCGGGCTTCTTTGATGTCACTGTGGATGAGACCTTAAGAAGGCTTATTTGCCCTGGCTGGAGAGCATTCCCACGAGAGTTTGTGGAAGGAGGAACTTAACTCACTAAACCGGTCACACACATTTCTTCAGGTGCATGTAGACTTCTTAGTTACTATGAGTGACAGATTGTGCCACGTTGGGACATGGGCAATGGCATGAATACAAGGCCTGCTGTGCAGCCTTACCTGAAATTCGAGAACTGGTCCTTGGTGACAGACAATGGTAAAGGTGGGCAGTGGCTCACTTAACAAGAGGAATAAAAAAGGCGGTGGATGGAAGAAGGGGCAGGAAGAGGTTTAGCTAATAAGAAATTCCTGACCACCCACAACCTAATGAAAAAATGCTCCCCCGTTGCCAGAAGCTGGCAAGATCCCAATGGAAGAGGGCGAACATGTGGTTAGATACCTACTTCATCTGGACAGACTTCTGCAAGATGCAGGCTGGGGTAGTAAATCCTATGCTTTGAACTCAGACCTAAGTGGGGGGTGGGGGTTGACTCCCTGCTTCTCACCAGCATCAGCAAATGACTTACTCTTTGGGAGTCTGTTTTCCATTCTGTCAAGGGGGTTTGGGGATATCTCACAGGGTGGTCGCATGAGTCAAAGGCCACAAGTATGCAAAGTTCCTAGTACTGGTCCCAGCACAGAGTGAGGTGTGCCGGATTGTAAGTCCTCACGGACATACTTGGCTTCCGTTTCCCAGGTGCTGGTCCTGCTCTGCGGGTACTGGTTCCTGCAGTCCAGGAACTTCTGATAGAAGCTGGCCCTATCTGCTGTCACCCTGCCTCGCTGACTCGAAGACACGTGCTTTCACATTTCAGTGTTCTGGCATCAGATGTTTTACAGTTGATAGCATGTCATGGTTCGATTGGCAGCGTTCTTGACTTTTAGAAGTGCATCTTACCGTGGATGGTATCTCTGATGTCCTGAGACTGGGAGCTCGATGACTCTTGGGAGAGAGTCTCAGAGGCCGGTTGCCTTGTGAGTGAGGACTCTGAGCCCCCCTCCTCCTGACCTGTAGGGAACACCCCTTTATCTGGAGTGTAACAGAATCAACATGACTGTGTGTGTGTGTGTGTGTGTGTGTGTGTGTGAGAGAGAGAGAGAGAGAGAGAGAGAGAGAGAGAGAAAGAGAGAGAGCGCGCGCGTGAGTGCGAGTGCACATCAGCAGAGGCTTGTCTTTGAGGTAAGGGTTTGGTGGCTTCATCTGGAGAGGCATGCTGGTGCTGAATTTCGGGGAGAATTTCTCCCTTGTTGTCTGCCTGTGTAGGAGTTTAATTTTAGCGCTTGGGACTGGGAATCATTTGTTGAGAGGTACTCCCACCCCTAAAACCCTTGTTTGCACCTGGTGGAGAGAATAAAGCTTTCAAGCACAAAATATAATTTCCTTCCCTACGTGTTTCTTTTCATAGTGTTTTAGAAAATCCTCCTCAGTCTCCAGAGTCCTTGAACACCTCTCTCTACTACTCGGAACACTTTTCCCCCACTACCCAGAACACCTACCAGGCCACACCCACGCGTGCCACACACACACACACACACACACACACACACACACACACACACACACACACACACGCGCCTAGTGAGACCTTAATGAGCCCTGGTGTTTATAGTGACACGTGCCTGCCCCTGCCTGAATTTACTACCCAGACTTGCCTCTCAGTGTCTTGTCTGTGACGTTCCAGAGCGTGGGACTCCTGAGTCGGCCGGTGTCTCTGGGTCCCTTTGAAGCAAGCTCTCTGCCGTCGGAGCCTCTGCCTGTCCAGGTGCCTGGGGCTGCTTGGAGCCCTGAACCCAGGCGGGGCTGAAAGGAAACGAGAGCGGGAACTGCACTCTGTTCCAGGCGTTTGCATCTCCAGGCTGGCTGGCTGCAGTGGATCTGGGGAGCGCAAAATTCCAAGGCTCTCGGGGTCATTCCCAGCAACTGCCTCTGAGTGGAAGGCCTCTGACAGCGACAAGGAGGAATCCCTGGTTATTAGGGCACGGGACTAATTAAAGCCATTCTGGGAGGAGAAGAGCTAATTGAGTGTGACCCCTCAGAGGACCCGAACAGTCACACGTGTAGACAGACTCACTGTGTGATCATACACGTGGCGGGGGACCTGAGACGATGCTCCAGTGCGTCTGCCAAGCCAGTGCTCGGAGCTTTGCTCAGTGTGCTTGGCGGTAAGTGGTGCAAACATTTGTGACCCACCTTGTGTCCCTCATGACCGTGACTCCCTGTGGGGTCTAGTCCTTAGTGGTGGCTTCAATCTGCCTGCTTAGGGCTGTGTTCCCCTTTACGTCCAGGGATAAGGTGGACTTTGGAGCCATAGCGCTTTCCTAGGACTCCAGCAGCCTAGGCTCTGGGGAAGGTACTGCTTTCTAACATTTGTGATAGGCTCTTATCCCTTCACCTGTGTTCACCTCCTTCCAGAAGACCGGAGGGGCCTGTGGTAGAGACGGCCATCCTCCCTCTGGCGGGCCCAAGTATCGAAACAGCATCCTTCTCCAAAATGGAAAGAGTTTCTCTTCTTCCTAGTCACCATTGCTCAAGAAAGATAGGTTTTTACTCTCTCTCAATTGGACCCGGATGGAGACGGTCTAATTATGCTTAAAAAAAAAAAAAAAAAAAAAAAAAAAGACGGGGGTTTGGTTTTCATAGTCAGCTGTATTTTTGATACGGCTGAGTTCTGGTAGGTGCTTACCTCGAGTCCGGTGAGGAGCTGCAGAGAGCCACCTCCCCGGGGCACCGGGCTTGCTGCACGTGGGTGATGCCGAGTGGGGTCCTGAAGCACAGGGGCTGGTGCCCCAGTCCCCTGGAGGCAGCAGCACCTTGGTCAGCGTCTGCTGTGACTCATCCCCGGGAGGGGAGGACCTGGTTGCCTTGAGAACTGAGGGGCTGAAGTGAAGGTGTATCTCAAGGCTCTAATGATCCCCTTGACCTGCAGACAGACCGCTTAGCTGGGTAGAAGATGTGGTTCAGAGAGAGAGGGTGTGGGGCGGGGAATCTCCCAGCACTAACTTCTGAGGATGAGAACTTCCAGTCCATTTGGCTTTTCATCACACAGCTGTTTCCAGAGAATGCAAATCCTTTTTAACAGTTGAGGACATTGACTCTTAATTCCTCTTTATTTTTCTTTCATGAGAGTCTTAGGATGTATATATGAGCCATCCATTTCTTAAACTGTTAACAGCATTCTGTTTTTCTCATGAAGCTGGCACCTAGCCTCCTGTTCTTTCCACCAGGGGCGGGGGACTGGTGGAGCTAGATTTGGGGGGGGGGGCGGTGAGCCCGTGTTGCTGTGAGCGGTGGGAAGAACCTGCCCTTGCTGTGACATGGGCGCGTTTTCTAGGCTCTTGAGTAGACACCTAGGAGCGGAATGGTGGAATCCTAGGGCAGCAAGGTTTAGGTGTCTGAAATCTTGCCAAATCGTTTCCCACAGCAGCCACACCATCTTAAAGTTCCACCAGCATGGACGGTAACTCTAAGTTCTGCCACCTTCTTGCCAACACTGGTTGGTGTTACAGTCCTCCTACTTGCGTGAAGTGGTAGGTCATTATGATTTTAATTTGTATTTCCATAATGACTAATAATACTGATCATCTTTCCATAATTTGGGGGGATGTTTGTATCTTTTGGAGGAAATGTTCAAATCCTTTGCCCATTAAAAAATTGTTCTTAATGTTTATTTTTTTTTGAGAGAGAGAGAATGAACGGGGGGGGGGGGGGAGCAACAAGACCCAGAATCCAAAGCAGGCCCCAGGCTCTGAGCTGTCAGTGCAGAGTCTGACATGGGGCTCGAACTCGTGAACTGTGAGATCATGACCTGAGCTGAAGTTGGATGCTTAACCGACTGAGCTACCCAGGTACCCCTATGTAGCCCAGTTTTTAGTTAGTTAGTCTTACTAAGAACATTTTCTTTTTTGATTTTGGAACATGAGTTGGGGAGGGAGCCAGAGGAGAATCTTGAGCAGCCTCCACACTTAGCACTGAGCCTAACTTGGGGCTTGATCCCATGACTCTGGGGACCTGACCTGACATCAAGAGTATGACACTCAACCAACTGAGCTCCCCACGCATTGCTGGTTGGTCTTTCTATCGAGTTGTAGGAGTTGTATATTATGGATATGAGTCCCTTACCTGTTACCTACAACTCAGTGACTTGTCACCTTCCTTGAAGCCCAAAAGTTTTAAATTTGGTCCAGTGTATTTTTCCTTTGGTTGCCTATACTTTTGGTGTTATGTTAAAAACCATCCCCTAACCCACGGTCATGAAGATTTATTCCTGTGTTTTCAGAATTTCATAGTTCTAGCTTTAAAGGGTCCAGCTTCTTTCTTTTGCATGTGGATATCCAGTTGTCCCAATGCAATTTGTTGAACAGGTGGTTTAAAGAAATTCAATTTGGGGTTCCCAGGGGCGCTCATTTGGTTAAGTGTCCAACTCTTGATCTCTGCTCAGGTCATGATCTCAGAGTTGCTGGGTTCCAGCCCCATGTCAGTGCAGAGCCTGCTTGGGATTCTTTCCCTGCCTCTCCCCCTTTTGTGCTGTCTCTCTCAAATTTTAAAATTCAATTTACTTAAAAATCTCTCATCTCTCCCATCCCCGACCTTTTGCCTCTGGCAACCACTAATTTGCTTTCTGTAAACTGAGCTTAGTGTCTATATCTACGGATGTGTGCATTTAGGTTAAATCTAGGGTTTAGATTTTTTACATCTGAGAGATCATAAAGTATTGGTTTGACTTTATTTCACTTAGCAAATGACTTTTAATTTAAAACGTAGTTTGCCATAGTGTTAAGTTGGAGAATTCCTTTGAAATCAAGCCATCAAAAGCCAGGCTAAGAAATCATCAAGAGGGTTCATCCTGTATTTGGAGAGCTGACTCCCTGAGAATGTTTGGGTGGGAACCTTAGCATATTAGTAATGTGTAGACCGTGAGGGAAGTGTCCTACCCCTGAGATGTACAGGGAATGGTTCCAGCTGGGAGACATCAGGGATAACTAGGGAGTGAGGGTGTTGAAAGAAGGGAGCAGTTAACTTAGGTCCTTCTCAAGTCCCAGTTTACTTTCCTCTGGAAGGTCTGCCCTCAGACTTCTGATTCTGAGTAGGAGAGTGAAGATTTTCATCCCTGTGTTTAGGCAGTCCTCTGGTGCAGGCTGGCCTCTTCCGAAGTCCTAGGCAGAACTCATCGCTGCTCTGCCTACTTCCCAAAGTATTGTGTCTGTGCCCTGCATGGTGTGTGGGTATTTGGTTATTATTTTTGCCTCTGCTGGGTAGTGAGCATCTACAAGGTATGGATATTTTACTCCTTTTATATCTGTAGTTTAGCTGCATATATGGCTCAGAATACAATAAAGGTGAATGGATCAAATTGAATGAAACCCTGGAATGGCACTGTGCTTTTTTTTTTTTTTTTTTTCTGACAAGCTGATGTCCTGCTGTTACTTGGTTTTGTTGGTATCCGAGTACATGCTTCTAAACTTAAAGATAATGTGGATCATGAGATCTTTTTGTTGTAATGCAGTGTGTCCTAGTAAATTCAGTATTGCAAAAACAAGATCTGGTTAACAGAAAGGGTGAGTATTGTTGCTCTGGAGCGAGGGGAAAGCTGGAAGTTGGGTTTAAAAATGAAGATGCCTGGGGCACCTGGGTGGCTCAGTCAACCGGTTAAGCGTCCAACTTCAACTCAGGTCATGAGTTCGAGCCCTGCGTCGGACACAGTGCTGACAAGTTGGAGCCTGGTTTGGATTCTGTCTCTCTCTCTCTCTCTCTCTCTCTCTCTCTCTCTCTGCCCCTCTCTTGCTCTCTCTCAAACATTTAAAATAAAAAGATGCCTGGTGGAAAGGAGTAGCTACCTCCTGCTCTTGTTGGAGGCCTGTTAAGCTTTGTTGTTAAACGGCTAGGTGTAATGAGGGCAGTGGATTGGGAAGGCAGGCCTATCCTCCAGAATGCCTTTAACCTTTAGAAGGACCCCGTATCTGTGCTTTGCCTTAGTTTTGAAAAAGAGTTGCACAAAAATCCAAATGTAGTGATCAAATACATTAGCGGATTATTCAGGTTGTAACAAGTCTGTCCTTTGGGAAGAACTGGCATTATCCTGGCTCTTTGATTTGCCCCAAACTAAATCAAGCAATGAACAGACTCGTACAACTTTACCCTCATAAAAAGTGATTTTCAGAAGTGCAGTGAATCTATTATCCACCTTGTGGACACAAAGATTCTGGCAAAACAAATCTAGCAGCATTTTAAATTTATTGAATCTGAGTTTGGTTCAGTTTCTTTTTTTTTTTTTTTTTACTTTGTTTATAGTGTTTTGAAGAGAGCCTAGCTTTTAGAAAACACTAAACAACAACAAATATGCTTCTATGTGCTTTAAAGAGAATGATACATGGAGAAATGGAGGTTTGTTTTTTTGTTTTTGGTAACTTTTCATCTTGCCTTTGAAAAACACACAAAGTGGCAAAGCTAACAGGGCTATTGTTGGCTTGCCTGAATTGAACACCTTTGCCCAGCCAATAACACCTCTCAACCCTTTTTTTCCTTTTCCCCTCTCCCTGCCCCCCAACTCAGCTTCTAGGTCCCTGGCACTGTGCTAAATACAGAAGTACGTTGTCTGGCAGGTAGTTTAGTCTGGAGACGAGACACGTGTATATAAAGCTGTTACCTTTGTAAGCACAATCAGGTGCCAAGTTAGGGGGACTAAATATAAAGAGACCAGGCCCAGGGTCTTGCTCTTAGGTTTGGGGTTGTTGCTTTTGTTGTTTCAGGGTGTGCTTGTACAGCCTGGCATGTTTAAGTGGGGACGATGACCATGGTGGCAGACGGAAGAAGGCATCAAAACCTGCTGATGAATGCTCATCAGTTGTCGTTGGATTTGGGCAGTGGGTGATTCTTGTTGCCAGGAACCTCAGTTTAAAGGCACTGTGGATTGGGCTCCTGTATTGATTACTTCTAAGAGGTGATTTCTCGTTCAGTTGGGTTTCAGTTTCAAGGAGGGGGTCCTCTAGGGAGTTGGGAATGTTTTTCTCTTCAAAGCATCATTGACAGCTTTGCCAGGATGTCATGGGAAGCACGGGAAGAGTTAGAGGCTTTGGAATTCTTTGTCCGTTCCTAACTGAGCGACCTTTGACACTGCACTTAATTCACCCAATAAACACTGATGTGCTTGTTGTATGCCCCACGCCAGGCCCCCCAAGACCTCGTGTTGTAGAGGGGAACCTAAGGAACAGCTAAAGAAGGTTTGTGGAACATGGAGTAGAGGCATCCCACCCTTTCTGCAAGGATTAGGAAGGGCTCTCTAGAGGAGAGGCAAAATTCCTTAGAGCTATGTTAGAGATGATAGTACCTCAGTGGGTTAGTGCTATGTGCTATGTATTTAAAAAGATGAAAAAAAAAAAAAAAAATTCCTGGCTTGCAGTCTACTGCATGAATGCTGGCTCCAGACCCCCTACCCGGGGAAGGGCTTTGTTTAGGTGCATGGAAGAAGGGTGCTCGGTCTACAAGAAGGTTTCTATGGTGAGGCAGGTGGAGATGAACAGACGGATCGCAGGAGAGCGGAGGCACCGAAGGAAACGGGGAGCTGGATTTCAGGAAAGGGTCCAGAGCAGATGCTATTTTCTCCTGTGGACAAGTTACTACCAAGATGACTTTTCACCCACACACTTAACTCTTTACACGAAGGCGGACGCCTAAAGCTTACAGGGTAAAGTGGTTAGTGCATGAGCTTGTGCTGGCTGATATTTCAGTATCTTGGTTGCCCAGTTAGGGGCTCCTGCACTGTAATAGATCTGTTGTAAATTGTGCTACGTTGTTTATGAAAACCACTGACTGCTTTTGCAACTAATAAAAGGAAAAAAACTGATTTTTCCATTTTTAACTTTGGGAGAAAAGGGTATGGTTTGCGATCAAACTTGAAGTGGGGTTTGTGAGCAGAGGGCTAAGAAAGAATTCTTGAGACCTTTTTGGTGCAAAAAAAGGTGATCTTCTTATACAGGGACAGGACCCGTGGGCAGAAAGAGCTGTATAGGGATGGTGAGGAGTGACTATGTACTTTACGTTTGTGGAGGGGGTTGGTGGAGATAGAGATAAAGGAAGTTTCTAAGGAATTTTGAAGCAAGGCTTTCAGGACCTTGAGGGGCTATATGCTGTGAAGATCAGGTTGCTTTTGTCTTTAATAAAGCCTAAACATTAAGCTGCTAAGGCCACCTCGAGTTCCTTGAGGAAGGTCGTGCTCTGTGTGTTTCAGGTTTCCAGGGGCTGCAAAGCTGTAAGGACAGGTCAGCTACATTCCTTTTGCCTTTGTTTCCCTCATCAGTTCAGAGCTGCCACGGGGAGGTTTCCTGCTGGCTAAAAGTAGAAAGGTCCACTCCATGGCTCTCTCCGCCACTGTAAAGAAAAATGTCGGGGGTTGGGGAGAAAAGGAAGAGTTGATGTCACCTGACTCAGAAGAAACTGCCAAGTGAATATAGTCTCTGGATGTCTGTTCTTTCGTTGATCCTTCCATTGCATTAACCAGGTGGTATATTGGTTAAAAACAAGATTTAGGAGATGAGATACTGGTTTTCATCTTTACAAGGATATGGATAATGTACTGCCAGCCTTGTAAAGCGACATATTAAATCCTCTTAATGTTTTCAGCTGTGCCTCTCAGGGCTTTTTTGTTTTTTCTTCAGATTTGATCTATAAGTGGAGATTCTAATGATAGAATATAACTGAAGTCAGTATCAAGGAGTATTCTGGAGTTTTAAAATCTTGTAGGTGCAGAGTTAGAAATACTTTCTGGGACAAGTTTGGTGAAGGATGCTTTTGTTTTGATCACATGCAGGCCATATAGCATCTAAATTTGGTTTGTAGAACGACATGTATTTTTCTAATTAAAATATGTCACAGGAGGAGAGTGGTTTTAATGGTTATATTCTGATGATAGGAAGTTGACCAGGTGTGGTAGGTGAGTAGATGTGCTTGGATCATACTTGTGTTTGCACTGTGGAGGCTGGACATAGAAAGCCCCTGATGGGTAGGCAGGGGGTATGTGGCAAGAGCAAGAATGGATCCCTAGACTGTCTGTGGCATTCCAAGCAGCCACAGTTCATGAAATCAAAGCTTCAAAGCCAAGTTTTTATGAACCTTGGGTTTTCTGTACACTTTGGCTTAATTGGTGATCCCTAATAAAGACCAGGAAACAAATCTATTTCTTCTCCAGGCAAATACCTTTTTGATTTTGTCTCAGTCTAGCTGCAGAAAGTTGACAGAAAGCAGGGCATTGCTGGGAAAATAAACCTGATTAGGGCTTCCTATGGGGCTGCCTACAGCAGACCTTTCCTCTTGCAGAACACTTCACTTGTTTTCTGTGACGTTGATAATGGCCCCTCCGTGGGGTGGCAGGGACACTTGCAGATTGACCAAGGAAATGGGGGCATCAGGGGTGGGGGGACTTTAAGTCCATGCAACCTGCATGATTTATTGAAAACACTAGCCCTGGCTTCATTTCATCTAGGGAGTGTCTCCACTCTCTTGCCTTCTCCTTATTCGGGTCCCTCAGATGGCCTCATTAAAGGCGAGCGCTCTTGCTCACATCCAGCATCGTGTTTGTGGAGGAGATGGGACTGGGACGCAGGGACCCCAGAGTCCGGGCCCAGTGCAGGCATTACCCTTTCCCTTGGGTATGTAAGGGAAGGGGTGTGTGTTCCTGAATTTCCACAGGGAGACGGAAGCACAGCTGTGTCCAGTAGAATGAAGAAGGGCCCATGCTTCTGCTTTGAAGGTTTCCCTTCCTCTGGAGACACTGTGCACTCCAGGAACCCCAGGGAACAATTTCGTTGCTCAAAATGAACACACTCGGCTTGTTCCTGTCGCGCTGAGCCTGCAGGAATGGGGCCTGTGTACTGGCAGCTAAAGCGATGTCCACGAAACTCCCGCACGGGCTCCAGACCTCATTTGTGCAGGGACTGGATCCCGGACATGCTTGTTGCTCAGAATCGAAGAGCCTTGTCATGCCTGGGATCCCACTCCACGGGGCTTCCCGAACCCCCACTGCATGTGAGGTAGTGAGTAGCGGCACCTGTCTCGATCATGGGGGTATGAAGAGGTGTTTTGGGGTCCTGAGAGGGCCCATAGTGGCCTAGGAAATGAAGCAAGAAAGCCTCGTTCGCTCCCTTCCCATTGGCTCGGTGGTCATGGAAGTGGAAATACCCCCAGTTGGAAACTTTATGGGGACCTCGTGGCTTAAGGTGGAGGCTCAGTCCCAGGGAGACACTGGGCATTCACCAACGTATGATTCCACACAGTCAGCCCTTCGTGCCTTATGTTCTCTGGGGTTGGTCAGCTTGCTTCCCTTTCGAAGCCCGTGTTTTGGGTTGAATTGGATTGACAGCAGGACATCAATGGGAAATAGATTAGGGCTTCCTACCTCACTTCTGAGTTTTCTTCTCCTCAGACCTAGATCTGGTGTATTTTCTCTTTCCCTGAAGGACGTATGTATTCTAGGTTTTCAGTAGGACTGTGTAGCCTCAATAAGAGTCCGATGCCTCTGTTTTGTGTGTTTTCTTTCTTCAGACCCATAGCAGGACCAAGCAGGTTTTTAAAATTATGGGATGTAACCTCTTGGTGTTCGAGTTAAGTCAGTTTTTTAAACAATACCCAGCTTGATAGGGTGGTTAGCTTTCAGTATTAGATGTTAGCCAAGTACTTATGGATGTTGTATGTCTGGTTTCTTTATCCTGAGAGAGAACACAAGTAGGGGAAGAGGCAGAGGGGGAGAGAGAATCCTGAGCAGGCTCCATGCCCAGCGCAGAGCCCGAAGTGGGGCTCAATCTCACGAACAGTGAGACCGATCACAACCTGAGCTGAAATCAAGAGTTGCTTAACTGACTGAGCCACCCTGGTGCCCGTATGTCTGGTCTCTTCAAAGAGTTCTTTATCATATCCTAGTTTCCTGATTTGATTTTAGCAGAAACAGTCAGAAATGACTCAGAATTATAAAGCTAATTGCATTCAGCTTGAAATTAGTTTGTTGGCTAAGCCAGGCCCACCGTCCTCCCTGGGGCAGTGGCTGACACGTGGTAGCTAAGGCCGTCTGAGGCCCTGCAGACCCCTTGGTCACGGTGTCACGGTGCCAGCTTCCTGGGGAATGTGCTTTTGGACAGACAGGGTCAGGCGGGCACTGCCTCAGTGGCAGGCAAATGCAAGAGGGGGTGGGTCTGAAATGCCAGGTGATCGTAAACACTGAGGAGCCTAGAGCATACTTTCTGGAATAAAATCCAGCCAGATGCAGGTGCTTGGGGATGGAGGAGGTAACATCTGGGCAAGTTGAAGGTTTTCAAAGGGGCGAATTGCAAGATAGGAGAACTTGATTGGGGTGAGTTGGGGGGTTCCTTTTTCTTTCTCCTCCACCCCTATCAACCTTGCCACCATTGACCCTGGCCTGGGCTAGGCAGTGGGAGGTGCCTGACCAGGGAACATGAGGTCTGGGAGGTGGGGTGGGAGTTGTAGAAGGACGTAGAAGTTGGGAGGCAGATGGCAGAGAAATGCTGAGTGATAATTGGGTGGTGGGGTGTCTGTGGCCAACTCAACTACAGGTATGGCCTTATTTTTTCTCTGATGAGTAATAACTTTAGATCAGCATAAATGAGCCTGGGACTGCCTGTATTCAATTTTTCCTTTGGAATGTTCTTATTTTCCTCACAAACTGACTTCATTCACACTGTCTATTTGGCAATATGGGACCGAGTTTGGAGCTTAGTTCTTTTTGGCAAGAAAAGTTCATTAATTTCAGTTGGCTCCCCACACATTTCACAAATGTGCCTGAAAAAACAAAGTGCCTCTTATCGCCACCTAGACAGCCTAAAATTGCCAGGAGTGCTGGGTTTTCAGATAGAAAGGGCGACCATTGATGTTGATGCTGTGAAGACTGAGTCCCCCAAAGCATTCCGAGCTTGGATCTTCCAGGAAAATGATGCTAAAGCCTCAGTGAGTACAAACCATCATTCTTGCATTCCTGAAAATGACTTTCATCTCATATTCTGTAAACACCAATCAACTTAGAGGAAGAGCCTTACTGTGGCATCTTTTTGAACTCGGATCTTACCTGTGCCTGATTTTCCTTTCACTTAGGTTTTAAGACTCAGGGCCTGGGAGAGACTGAAGTGCATGCCTTCATCTGTGAGTGGGTGAGTGGGAAGTTCATAGACATGGGTTAGGGTGCAGGCCTACCTACACATTGACTTCCTCCCCTTGTCCTAGTTCTCCCTGTCCTGGGGGGACTAGTGTCCCCTCAAATTTCATGATGAATTAGAATCTCACAATGTGACCTTATTTGGAAATAGGGACTTTGAAGGGATAATTAAGATGTTGCACTAGATCAGAGTGGGCCCTGTCATCCAAGGCCTATTGTCCTTATAAGAAAGTGATGTTAAAGGGGCACCTGGATGACTTGGTTGAACATCCAACTTTTTAAAAAAAAAATTGTTTAATGTTTATTTTTGAGAAAGAGACAACACGAGTGGGGCAGGGGCAGAGAGACATAGACACAGAATTTGAAGCAGGCCCCAGGCTCTGAGCTGTCAGCACAGAGCCCAACACGGGGCTCGAACCCACAATCCAGGAGATTATGACCTGAGCTGAAGTCAGATGCTTAACCAACTGAGCCACCCAGGTGCCCCAAACATCCAACTCTTGATCTTGGCTCAAGTCATGATCTTGTAATTCATAGGTTTGAACCCTATGTCGGACTCCGTGGCTTGCTTGGGGTTCTCTGTACAACCCCCATTTAAAAAAAAAAAAAACGTAAAGACAGAAGCACAAGATGAAGCCCATGTGACGAGGTCAGGAATATAGCCATGTGTAACCAGGCCAAGGAATGGAAGGAGTTTTTGGGAGCTGCCAGAAAGAACAGCAGGGGGCAGGCTCTCTCTTAGCCTCTAGAAAGAGCCAGCACTGCTGACCCCTGGATTTCGGACTTCTGGTCTCCACAGTTGGAAGAGAACCATTAATGCATTAAACCACCCAACGTGTGGTGCTTGGTTACGGCAGCCCCAGGACACTGACAAACCCACTCCTCTTCCATTTTGCTTCCTTTGCCCACTCCCTGGAGGATGCACACTGCTGTTCATTCTGCTTTCCTCCCATCCTGCCCACATCTAAGAGTTTGCAAGGGTCTGTGTGGATTTTCCTTCCTATCCCAGGCTCTGTAGGAAGCCGGGGTTTGCAATAGTCAGACCCTCTGTCTGGGTGTGACGTTGTTACCAGCAGCGGACTGGAGTGCATCCTTGAGCATCTCGACTTCAAAATTGTCCTTGGGCCATAGCTTCTGTGCTTGCTTCCAGTTAGCTTTTCCACATTTGAGATAACTGGGGGGGGGGGGTCTAATTTAGAGCTAAGTGTGCTTGTTGGAGGGGAGACAAGCCCAGAACAAAATTCCTTCTTCCCTCGCCCTCGGCCCTGGCTTCCCAAACCAGGGCACCAAACAGCTTGAGCCCAGGCAGAGCTGACCCACACAGGATTGCAGCTTTAGAGGAACGGCTTTCTGTGCTGAAAGGAAAGGGTGGTGAATGGTGGCAGACGGGGAGTCATTCCAGTGGTTTGAGCTGCCTTGGTGGTTTTGGGTGTGCCCTGAGTGCCCAAGGCTTCCACCAGTGTGGTTGAGGGAGGATGACTGGGATGAAGACTTGTTTCCCTTGGGTGATTGTGACAGTAACTTAATGTCTCAATACGAACGTAAGGGGTGGAGTCATTGTGGGATCTTCTTGTCCTGTAATTATCACTGGTATTTCGGGTATTTGTCAGAGAAGAGATGAGTTCTTAACCCTCTGTGTTGGGCCTGTGTGGATCCGGAGAACACAGATTTGTGTGTCTGTCGAGGGCCCTCTTCTGTGTTTGGGTTGAAGAGCTGGCTTCGTGAGGGGGGTGTGTGTGTGGTTGTGATAGCACCTGCAGGGAAGTCTAAAGACTTCGATGGCTCACTTCTGCTTCTAACCGATTGGGTCTTGGAGCCTTTCTCTCTAAAGGGGTGGTGATAATGGTGCTACCACCGTGGGCTGGTGACCATGTAAGCTGCCTACCGAGTGCCAGCGGGAGTACCTGGTGAACCCTGAGTTCTCAGTAAAGCTTAGTCTTCGTTGTTAAGTTAGCTGCTGGATCACCTACTGGACTCCTCCAGATCTCGGTTGACCTTCTGTATAGAATGAAGGAGTGAGGCCTGGTTGCCTCCATGGGTTCTTACTGAATATAAGAATCTGCCCTCTTTTCATCCATCAAGTTGGTTTGGAGAAGCAGCCTGACATCAGTGTTGGAATCTTCACCGAGTCCTCTTGTGAAGGTAGTGATTTCCAAGTGCATTAAGCTTAAGACAAGAACTCCAGACTACTTAGTTTATGGGGATATACGGCTTTTAACTTCTAAGATTTGAGATGTTACGGAATCACGTAAGAAAACCTGTCTTGCGGAATCATGCAGTGATGCGTTCCTCCCTCTGTTAGGATCTTTGTGCGAATGAATCTGCTTTCTATTTAGGCCATTGGAACAGTTATATCTGAAACATTGACTTAAGGCTCAAAGAAATCTACAAATTCCTGGAACAGAGCCTAGACTCCAGAATTCAACGAAAACTGGGTACTAGAAACCACGATCACGAAACCCCCAATGGCATGTTCTCAGCTTTTTAAGGAAACTTTCACAACTTCCTGAAAATAACTTCATTATATTTGAGAATAATTATAAATATTTATAATCCTGTGATCGAGCTTTTAGGTTAAAATAATCATGAAATTGTGAAAAGAATTTTGTATCTTCTTACAGGTTTGACTACTGACTTTCCCAGTTTGCATTCGATTAGAGCAAACAGAAGGAAAAGGGGAGAAGGGAAGGAACTCAAGTTAAAAGCCTACTGTGCTCCAGGCACCTGACAGGGGGTTTATGATCTCTGTTTTATAGAGGCTCAGAGAGGGAAGGTAACATGAAGTTTACTGAGCTGCAAAGTAGGGGAGTTGAGATTTGAACCCAGGTCTCCTTGTCTGCAAAGCTTGTCCACTCCAACCTACCTGGTGACAAAAGGCGATCCCTTTGAACACTAAAGAGCTTGTTGAAACACTGAGCAAAGGGCAGCATAATGAATCCTCCTTGCTGAGGGGTAAATCTGTGTTCTGTGCCTCCTTTGAAAAGGCAGGGAGTAGTCTGCCACAGTACTCCCTAGAAATGTTAGTGGTTCAGTTTATTCTTTAAAGATTTTTGGTAGGTGCAGCACACTTAAAAAAAAAAAATCCTCGGGGCGCCTGGGTGGCGCAGTCGGTTAAGCATCCGACTTCAGCCAGGTCACAATCTCGCGGTCGGGGAGTTCGAGCCCTGCGTCAGGCTCTGGGCTGATGGCTTGGAGCCTGGAGCCTATTTCCGATTCTGTGTCTCCCTCTCTCTCTGCCCCTCCCCCGTTCATGCTCTGTCTCTCTCTGTCCCAAAAATAAATAAACGTTGGAAAAAAAAATTAAAAAAAAAATCCTCTGGAATGTCTTTTTTTTTTTAAATTTTTTTTTAATGTTTATTTTTGAGAGAGAGCATGAATGGGGGAGGGGCAGAGAGAGAGGGAGACACAGAATTGGAAGCAGGCTCCAGGCTCTGAGCCATCTGCCCAGAGCCCGACGCGGGGCTCGAACTCATGGACCGTGAGATCGTGACCTGAGCTGAAGTCGGATGCTTAACCGACTGAGCCACCCAGGCGCCCCTCGAGTGTCTGTCTTCTAACAGTACTTAGATAATCTAGAATTTGCTGTCTTGTTTTAGTTATAATGCTCTCTATCCAGTTCTTCTTGACCTTGAAGAGGCAGGGGGAGGGACATGTGGTTGTAGGCTGGACAGTGTTTCTGCTTAATTTTACTGGATTGATTGAGCTGATTTCCCTAGGAGTGCTCTTAAGCAAATAATTATTTGGGACATTGCTCTTCCATTTCTTCCAGCGTGTGTTGCTCTGTCCTGCTTTCTTGACTCCCCTGTCCCCCAGTGCTATCAGGTGAGTGCATAGGCAGCCTGTATTGTTTCCCTATCTGGCTGCTACTTGTTCAGGAAGGGCCATGCCAGGGGGGCCTTGAGTAATCTATCCTCTGTCTCTAAGGATGAATCATTCATGAAAGCAGGTTTCCAGCCTGTTGATCGGATGCACGCTTTTCTTGCAAAGTTGATTCCTTTTTTTAAAACCACCCTTTGTTTTCTATTGGTTTCCAGCATGGTTTTTTTTTTTTGTTTGTTTGTTTCTTTGGTTTGTTTTTCTGAGTAAGTCCAAAGGCATGGGCATTCTTAGCTCCAGATCCCCTGCAATGTAACAAGTTCCATAAACGATCTATGAGGATGAGTGAGAGTGGCTTTGGGAATGCCTAGCACAGTTGAAGGTGGCACTTGTGTTGTGTATGTATTTGTGCTCCTTATGAGAGAAGTGATGGTTCTTACCATCAAAGCGTGGTTCTTACTACTGTGTAGGTTTAAAAAAAAAAAAATTTACTGCCTGGAGATTTTATCCAGTTTAAACGCTCAGTTTACGAAAGGGTTTAAGAGGGGGGGAAAACCTACAGGGTTGGTAAGCTAAGGCATGGCACCCTTTGTAAGCCCACCTGTCTCCCAGCTTACCCCCCCTTCTCAAACTGGTTTTTGTGTATGTGTTTTGTGCATTTCTGTTCCTGAATTTCAGCAGTTCAGAAAGGGGGGGAAGTACTAAAATCACTCTATATTGGCCTTGGTGCTTATTGAGTTTTGGTGGAATAAAACTTTGTCTTGTCATCCCTATGAGTCATTCTGCTAAGGCTTTGGAGAACCAGCTGAATTGCATTTTTGAACGTTCTTGCTGGGTTTTGTGCCAGTCTGCCAGTTGATAGGGCAAACCACCAGACTCTGGTGTCTCCTTTGCTATGGCAGTGAAATAGCATTACAAGGATTTGACACGTGGGACATGCTTCAGATTAGCACAGCAGGGGCTAAAGGCTGTGTGCCATAGGTCCTACCCACGGGTTTATCACAGAAACAAGTTTATAAAACAATACATACAGCCTTCTCTGAGATTGTCTTGATGATAATGTTTGTTCTTTAGAAAAGCGTACCCAAATACTTTGAAGGTCAGAAGCCAAATTAAAAACCTCACTACCAGCCTATCTGTATATTTGGGGATGGGGGGGGGGGGGGAAGCAAAACAAAACAAGCACAAAACATTGCTCCATCTCAACCAGCATGTGTGATCTTGCACATTAAAGTATGGGTAAATCATCACTAACGGTGAAATGTTCTACGATGGGACACCCGTGTAGCACAAATTATGAAGAGTTTCAGGTATCCTTTATTTTCTGATACTGAAAATAAGAAAATGCCCTTAAATTTCAGTGTGGTAATTGTCTTACCGGCTTCTTAGGCCCATTTTGAGATGACGTCATTGTGGCTCAGAGAGCTCACATCATAGGCTGACAGTGGCTGAAAGGATGTAAACTTCCTAGGGAAAAACGTATTCAAAGATACATTCGTAATAGAAAGCCACGTTCACAGGGCTCTTAGGTTGGTGTTGTGGGCCAAGGGTGGGTAGCAGATTCTGGGACTCTTAGATCCAGTGGATGGAGGCTGAATGGTGCTCAGTAATTTCTGGAAGAGCACAGAAGACCAAGCCTGGTTGGTCAGTGCTGCTTCCTCATTCCTAAACCACTTGTACCCAAAAAGATACAAAGGAGGAAATGTCAGGCTGGAAAGAAGCAGAAGATTCCTCGTTCCAAGAAGCAGCCAGTACTGCTTACTGGGAGAGCAGAAAGAGGTACGCAACAGTGAGGTTGACTGTGAGGTGATAATTTGTATCTGTATAGAGATTAGATTTTTTGAAATGGAGTTTTTACAACCTTACCTGTAGAATCTGTAAACGTTCAGTCATTTTCGTTCTTAAAATAGATAAGACTTCCATCAAAGGTCTCCCTTCATTTACTAAAGCACATGAATAATAGTCTTCCTTTTTTGGATACTTCTTTTCTAAGCCAAGATAAAGGTCATCATCACCAGTGACGGCAGCTTCTTTGGAGGCAGTTTACAAAAACGCAAATACTCCTATCTACCACCCACAGTTTCTGCTTTCTATAAAAACGCTGTTGCTTGGCTTAGAGGCATAAAATGGCTTCTTTTGCAGGGGGTGGGGGTGGAAAAAGCCCAGAGATTTATTGTTGGTTTGATCTAGAAAACACTAGCTATAGAGTGTGAAGGGAGAATTACACATATGTACGTTCACCCGCCTGTAAATATAGAGGCACACACGTATTTTTAATGAGTTCCTGGCCAATTGTAAGAGATGATTTCCACAAAATCAGTTTTCACCTGTAGACTTCAGAGGGCTTGCCCACCTTGCCTGGGGCTGGAAAAGCATTTTTTGGACAGAGCTGTTCACCCTTAGCTTGGCTCCCACAGCGGCCTTGAAGCTGGTCAGATCCCATGGTCCTCACGGCTTTCCATCTCTTCTCCGTTGCTGGGGTGGGAGCGGCGTGAGCATCAGGACCACTGCCACACCTGTCGTGCCGTACACACCCACTTTTTTTCCTAACTCTGCTCTGAAACCATCCTAAGCCAGATCAGCAACTTGAGCCATGTGAGTTGCCTGAGCAAACTTCTAGCAGCCCAGGAATTAAACCTTACATGATTGAATTCTTAGCCTTAAGATGCTGATTTTTTTTTTTTTTTGAGTAGACTTTAGAGTCCCAGAAAAATTGAGAGGAAGCTAGAGATTTCCCTATAAACCTGCCAAGGCTTATCTTATCAATATATCCCTCACCACAGTGATGCATTTGTTGGTGAAGTAGGGTAATGTGTCATTATCACCCAAAGTCCATAGTTTACGTGGTGCTCTATATTCCTGGGGTTTTGACGTAGGCATCCTGATTTGTATTCCTCATCATGGTCTTAAACAGAATAGTTTCACTGTCCTGAAATTTGTCTCTGCTATACTTGTTCACCCCTTTTCCCTGTACCCTGGTAACCCCTGATGATTTTATGGTCTCCCTTGTTCTTCCTTTTTGAGAGTGTCTTCTAGGTTGGATCCGTACAGTACGCATCCTTCTCACATTAGCTTCTTTGACTTGGCAACATGCGTTTGAGGTACCTCCGTGTCTTGTCTTGATTGCTCATTTTGTCTCAGTGCCAAATGATATCCTATTGGTTATATCACTGTTCACCCGCTCACAAACTGCTGCAGGGTATGTTGATTGCTTCCAAGTTTTGGCAGTTTTAAATAAGGCTGCCATAAGCATCCATGTACAGGTTTCTGTGTGGACCTAAGTTTTCAAATCCTTTGGGTAAAAATGAAGCCATGCAACTGCATTTACCATGCATCACATGGTAAAGATGTTTAGCTTTATCAGAATTTGAGTGTCTTCGCAAGTGTGCCGTTTTGTATTGCCACCATCGGTGAGGGAGAGAGTTCTGCTCCACACCATCACCAGCATTTCTTGTTGGCAACATGCTGGATGTTATTCTGATGGCTCGTTGTTTTGATTTGCACTTTTCTGGTATGATGTGGAGCATATTTTCATCTGCTCATCTGTCGTGTGTGTCTCTTGATGGCGTGGTGTTAAGGTCTTCAGCCCCATATTTCAGTTGCTTATTGTTGAGCTTTAAGAACTTGTGGTGTATCTTATAGAAGTCCTTCATCAGGCACGTCTTCTGCCAATACTTCCAGTCTGTGGCTTGTCCTCACATTCTCTCAAGGGAGTGACTTTATGCATAAGTATCTTTTATTTTAACAAAGCCCAGCTTATCAGCTACTTCTTTCATGGATTGTCCCTCTGGTGCTGTATCTAAAGTCCTTGCCAAACCCAAAGCCCTCTAGATTTTCCTGTGTTATCTTTGAGGATTTTGTAATTTTGTATTTTAGTTCAATTAAGACCTTAAAAAGAGGATTTATGTGAATGAATGACTAGCAGATTCCTCAGTGGATAAACCCACAGTGACTTAATATTTACAGAACATGGAGAGCTAATGCTTTATTTTTATACCCAGAACTTTAGTCCTTTGAGCTATTTTGCAAACAAGATTTGTTTTGCTGAAAGGGGAAACTTAGTTCAGCACTGCCCCAAGAATACACATTATTATTGGGTAATTTTCTTATGTTTGGCTTATCCTGATAGGAAATTTGGCATCTGATGTGTTGGACTTCTAGCAGTAGAACTATGTAGAGAGAATAGTTGGTATTGACTATAACAAAGTTAGTTTTGATTTCATAGGATCATTGTCTCTATTCTGTGATGGCACTTACCACTCAAGAAAATTTGTAGAACCCAGTAGCATTTAAAACATTCCTGGAGTTGTTACCATAAACTTTGGTATTGTGTAAAATCCACCATTAAAAAAGTCTTCATGCAAATTACTCCATTTTTATGATCTGATGTAATCTCAGCCATAAGTCAAAAGTTGTCTTTTCTAGGGCCATGTAGTCCTCTGAAGTAAGTCCTTAATTCAGACATGAGGAAATGTGGAATAAAATGCACGGAGAATTATGAGGAGTTTCTGAAATCTCTCCAAGCATAAGGATGGGTCTGGATCTTCTCACTCTACCATGCCTGCATTTTTTTTTCCCCCTCAGTGGATGAAATTTTGGCACGTGAAACTCACATGTGCAAAGACTGTGGGTGGAGGAAGAGTGGCGAAAGGGTCCTGGGGAAAGCTGAGAGAAAGAGGCTGGTCCTGTGTGTCCCAGCTGGAAACCATGTGAGCTGGACCTGATGAGCCCTGCTTCCTAGTCCGCCTGTGTGGTCACAAGCTCCGTGGTCTTGGGAAGCCCTCTCTAGGTTTTGTGGCTTCTCTTGTAGAGCTGAGAAACGGGATGGATTGGAGTTATACTGGAAAGCATTTCCCATTGAACAACAAGTAGCTTCGCCCCCTAGTTCCTCCCATGTTTTTTTCCTTCTTAGCCTCAAAACAGGACAGAATGCTCAGTATGGTATTACTTGCCAGAGTTTAACCACATTGAACCTTTTAAAAGTATGGAGTCTCTACCATTGAAAATTGAGTATTTCACATAAAATCTAGACATTAGTCTTAACTAAATTTTGGCACGAAGCACAAAAACTTTGGTTTTTAAATAAAGTCAGCCTCCTTTCCACTTCTCTTCAGGGTACATACAGAATACCACATTAGGATCTTTACCCTAGGGCCTAGTAAAGGGAAGTCAGTGTGGGAATATGAATTGTGACCTCTTCATTCATAGAGAAAATTTAAAATTACTCACCTCTTTGGTTTAAATTGGAGAGTGGCATTTAATACTGGTGGATGATTGATTTTTTTCCATTGTAGTGAGAATTTTTTTTAAAAGTTGTTGAGAGTGTGTAAGCAAGGGAGGGGCAGAGAGAGAGGGAAAGAGAGAATCTCAAGCCGGCTCCATGCTGTCCCTGAGGAGCTTGACATGAGGCTGGTATTCCATGGACTGTGAGATCATGACCTGAGCTGAAATCGAGTCAGATGCTTAACCAACTGAGCCACCCAGGTGCTCCAGTATCAACATATTTAAAAAAAAATTTTTTTTAGATTACATTTATTTTTGAGAGACAGTGTGAGAGGGAGACACAGAATCCAAAGCAGTCTCCAGGCTCTGAGCCATCAGCACAGAGCCCAACGCGGGGATCGAACCCATGAACTGTGAGATCCTGACCTGAGCTGAACTGATTGAGCCACCCAGGTGCCTTGTGACATTTTTTAAATGAAAGCAAAACTGTACCAACATTCAGGTGGAACCTACAGTGGACTTGCTTGCTGATGGCTGTTTCCCCAAAAATATGCATGATGGACCTCGCTCTCTGGTTAGTAAATCCTCATTTTCTCTGAGAATTTTGGAGAGAGATGACTACAAATCTTTCCCTGGTCCGCAGAGGATTTGGGGAGATCGTTTCATGTGTACTGCGTCTTACCGACTTGGATTGAAGCCACAGCAAGCTGTGACCCCATTACAATGACCAGTTAAGGCTCACAGATACCAACGTGTTGATCAGGGCGATGCTCACAGCTCTTGGGTTAAACGCAACATGACCAGATTCCATGTGGCTAACCTGGGTTTGTTAAACACTCATGTGACATTACCGGCTGCCTGTCTCCTCCTCTGCAAATGAGGGGTTTTGGCTAAATGAGGCATTAAATTTCATTGGGAGCAACACGCTTGAACGGTTTCTGTTAACTGGGCAATTGTGGTGTTCTGCAGAAAAAGTACCTGTAATGAATCTTAGCTGCCTCCAGGGCATTTTTCAGTTGAAGAAATTTATTTGTGGTTTCATGGGTTTTTAAAACTTCTCTTGGCCCTGAGGAGTGTTGACGTGCCTTTTCTAAGTTACGAGAACGCATGCGATAAAAGCAGTTCTCCATCTAGGCGCTCCCTGTTAGCTGCTCCCAGGAGCCATATGGTCTCAGATCGGCCCTTCTTTTTACTTCTCATGAGCTGCAGCCCACGGTGAAGGTAGGATGCCGCTGTGAAGTAAGTTCTTGGGGAGCCTGGGTGTCTCAGTTAAGCGTCTGACTTCAGCTCAGGTCATGATCTCACGGTTCATGAGTTCAAGCTCCATGTCGGGCTCTGTGCTGACAGCTCAGAGCCTGCTCCCAATTCTGTGTCTGCCTCTCTCTCTGCCCCTCCCCTGCTAGAACTCTGTCTCTCTCCCTCAAAAACAAACATTTAAAGTGATGGGTTGTCAACTAAGTGCATATTTTGTTTGGTATTTTGGCTGAAAGAAATGGAAACTGTAGAATAACTTTCCTTCCCGGGTTTATACTGTGTAGTTAATCTATTAGAACATAATATGCATCATGCCCCCTCCCCTGCTTTTTTTTTTTTTTTTATCTTTTTTAAACATGAACTGGAAGAAAAACAATTACTCGCCTTGAATCCTGGCTGATGCCCTTACGGCTGCGTCACAGTGAGCTGGGTTCTCCTTTGTGTGGCTGGTTGGGTATCTGGCTGGCTGCCCTCAGCTTACATTTGTCACTTCAGTACTTTGCAGTCAGCTGGCTGACTCGTTCCTGCAGGCTCTTCCCCACCCCCGCCCCCCCCCCCCAAAAAAAACTATAATTCGTCTTTTTCCTACAGTCCAACACTTTTGCAAGGGACAGAGCACGTCTAGCTAAGAAACCAGCATCCTGCCGTACCTGCTATGCTCAGATCTATGGGTGCCCTTTTCACTGAGAAGCTGACCTGGGAAAAATGCCCAGAGTGACTCTTGGTCCCCCAGAACAAGGATGTGCTCTGCAGCCCAACAGCTGTGTCATCATTAAGCAAGAGCCCCAGTGAAGGGTGCAGGAAGGGTGGAGGTGGTTGGGGGGGGGGTGAACACTGGGGAGAGAACACCCTGGGTGTGGCAGCAAGAAAAGCCCAGATTCCCACTCACCCATTCTTCGCACCTCCCTCAGCCACCATCCCTAGTCTTTTGCAGTTCTCTCTCTGCCTTGGTTCATCTCCTAGTGGAAAACTCGGCACCAAGGAGGATGTGAGGACGACGTTCTAAAGTATCCACCCTGCAGATGCGGTCTCCAAATGCAAGAGAGTCCCTGTGGGCACTGCCTTCCTCCCGCTCCCGTGGGGGCCATGTTCAGTCACCCATCTGAAGACGCCCAGGGAGTATGCCCTGGGTGTAGCTGGCCTCGGGGAGGGTGCACACACCCCTGTATCCACTGGCTTCCAGGAGTTTCATTGTGATCCACGGATGTGCTGAGGACCAAGGCGAAGTGCTGTCACTCCACGAGGGCTTGCTCGGAGCCTGGTTGTCTCTGGTTGCTCGGTACCCAGCATGAGGACCTGTAGGAGAAAGCAATGGGTACTCTACTTTTTATGTCTCCAATGGCACCTGTTCGTTGGATAAAAGATTAGGTAGAAACGAATATACAGATACAGTGCCTCTACCAAGTGATAACCATAGCACAGGAAGTCTTGATTAAAAAAAAAAAAAAAAAATCTCATGGCCTGGCTATCTCTTGAACAATTGATTTATCCTAATCTCCTCTCCATGACCATCTACAAATTGGGTGATCTTGGTATTTAAAAAATATATATTTGAGAGAGAGCAGAAGAGGGATGGGGCAGGGGGGTGGAGGGAGAGATTCCCAAGCAGGCTTTGTGCTGCCAGCGCAGAGCCCAGTGTGGGACTCAGACTCACGAACTGTGAGATCATGACCTGAGCCGAGACCAAGAGTAGGACCCTCGACTGAGCCACCCAGGCGCTCCCGAATTGTCAGCTTTTGTAAATTGGAGGCTCATTCAGGTTGCGATGCCTTTCAAAGAATGTTCAGTGTTAGGCAGCAAACAACTGTTTCACCAAGCTGCCCAACTGTCCCTTGGGTTATTGAGGCAGTATTTGGAGGTGGGACAAGCCATCTGCAAGTATATATGCTTGTGATTGAGTAGTCGAGACTCCGTTTCTGACATAGACACACATGACCAATTGGGGTTAAATCTCTCAGCCCCTAAGTGCAAGTATTTGTGGTTTTGAGGAAAGTGAAACTTTGATAGTGGATGGGAAGTGCCAGAGCTTATTGGGCGAGGCTTACAGGAAACAGAAGCCTGAGTGTCTGTGTGCGGGGGTCCGTGAACTTCAAGGCCTTACAGAGGAGGAGTTGGTGTAGCTTTTTATCAGGAAGGTTAAAGAGGACTTGGAAAGATCTTGCTCTTTAAGGCCGTGACCCATAGTGGGTATCTGTTGATGTGTGCTACATATGTGCCCTTTTGTTTTTTTGCTTTCGGGATGGACTTTCTTGGGAAGAAGAAATAAAAAAATATGGGCTGCGTGTCCCAGGAAGAGGCCACAGAAATGAAACCTCCGGGTCACATGCCAAGAAAGAAATTCTGTGACATATTTCTGAGCTGATGCTTAATGGACCTGAACCAGTTTGCATTTTGCCTCTTGGAGTTCCCTGGCCCCAGCTGGCTTTCAGGACCTGCTCCGTGCAGACCTGGTAATTCCCCATGTGTCACCCAGTTCAGACCTAAAGGGTCCTGTGAGTCCTTCTCAATACCTAGACACATCCCCTTTTGAAAGACTTGATATTCTAGGATTTAATTTTTAGGGAGACCAACAAAAACCATGCAATGTGGTCCTGAAACCAGTGTTGCACTGTTTGAGGGGAGGAAACAGAACTTAGGGAGTCTTTTTAAAAATCTTATGTGTGTTTTTGAGACAAACACAGCCTGAGTCAGGGAGGGGCAGAGAAAGAGTGAGACACAGAATCCGAAACAGGCCCCAGGCTCTGAGCTGTCAGCACAGAGCCCCATGCGGGGCTGGAACTCACAAACTGAGATCATGACCTGAGCCGAAGTCAGACGCTTAACCGACTGGGCCACCCAGGCGCCCCTGACACAGTCTTCTGATGGGCTGCCCTGTCTTGGGCTGACGAGGTTAAGTAACAGCTCTAGCTAAGTGTGTGTTCCATTAGATGGCCCCGTAGGTTAGATTTCAAAGGAGAGGGGTAATGCCTTTTCTAAACTTTTTTCTTCTGTTCCGTCTGTATTTGGTACCTGCATTTCAAATGTATTTTGTTACACTTGTCCAAAGTGTTCCATGAGTTACAGAGGGTGAGCATAGATGGAATAAATTAGCTTCAGGATTATTTTGGGCATATTCTTTAATTTCCAAATCTTCAGGTTCACTTTTTGGTTAGCCGACCTAATACTTCATTTCTCTAATCTTTTGGTTCCCACGAGTAACATTCTCCACAGCAGTTTATTTTGTATTGGTGACAATATCAGTAATACATCACAGAGATTGGATACTCTGTATCAAATGTATTTTGAACCCTGTTCTCAGGCAGTGCAGTAGATCTTGAGCTGCTGCCGACATCGTGTACCACTCAGTGTTTAGAGTGTTTATCATCGTTGAGTGTGTGTTGTCTGTTCATTAGCTCATGAGCTCCCTCAGGTTATTCATTGCCTACAGGGCCAGGGTCTGGCACATAACAGATACTCAGTAAAGGTATATTGAATGGAAAGGAGTTGCAACAATGTATCAAGGACAGGACAGTCACCGGAAAATATTGGCACCCCAGAGCAGAGCGATGATTTTTCATGCCTCTAGGATTTTAGGTAGGGCAATATAAAATGTATCTTCAGACTGGTGAGTCTGAACGAGTTTGAAAAAAAAACAGTTTTCTAAGTTTTCTCCAAAACCACAGAGAAAGCTCTTTTTTAAAAATGGTGAAGACCAGGAGTTCCAATTTTTTTTTTTAACTTATTTTTTGAGAGACGGAGTATGAGTGAGGGAGGGGCAGAGAGAGAGAGAGGGGGAGACACAGAATCTGAAGCAGGCTCCAGGCTCTGAGCTGTTAGCACAGAACCCGACACGGGGCTCGAACTCACGAGCTGTGAGATCATGATGGGATTTAGAGAGGAAAGATGAGGAAGCAGAAGACTGAAAATTGGATCAGTTTGATGAATAAGGTTTGAATTTTGTTCTCCACCAACGAGGCAACCTCCCAGGGGGCCCAGGGTGGGGGTGGTGGCTCCTGGAAGGTCTGGGCTTTGCCTTGCTGGTTCCAGGGGCTGTGGTCACCAGGGCACAATGGTCGTGCCTGCCTGCAGCTCACACAGCCACACACAGGCAGACATCCTGTGTTTGCTCATTGTGGGTGGCAGGGTGGAAATAGTCTCAGTCATTACTTATACCTCATGAATCCTGTTAGCAATTCTCCAATTTTCTTTTTTTTGTCAAGGGAACAGAAATCCATTATCAGGTGTTTCCACAAAATTGACCTCATGTTTACTTCCCAGGGTTTAGTGCTTGGTTGCCAAAAAGGAAGTGAAGAGTCAGCAGAGTTTAGGTCAAGCTGCTTGGAGCGAATATCTTCAAATTAACAAGACTCCAGGTCCTGTCCGTGCCGTCAGCCTGCAGATGCCCCCCTCCACCCAGGCGCTGTCCTGCAAAAGAGGTGTTGGGAAACAAAGTCCAGCTCTCCTGTAGGATCCTGCGTGGATCCCACGTGTAAAGTAGCTGGAGAATCAGGTGCACAGTGACGGCAGGTGACTGCATGATTTTCAGAGAATGGTGCATTTTTAAGAGACCGTGGCTTTTTTTTCCTTCCTTTGCCCCCTCCCCCGCCCCGCCCCCAAAGTGCTTGAACCCAGATTTGTCTGATGGGTGGTGAAGAGCCAACTTAAAGAGCCTTGAAGGACACTTTCCTTCCTCCTCTTTCTTACTGGGGAGGCCACTGCTCAGAGCCGGGAGACCTGCCTGCACGGTGTCACCCCTTTGCTCCAGTCTCTCGTGCTCCAGCATCAAATGTTGTTACCTGTGTGGGTGGGGCAAGAGGGCCCACATCCCACTACAACCCAGTCCTTCCACCGAGGCGTGGGGTCTCCCGTCTGTCCTGGCCCAGGATCCCCGCGGTCTGTGATTGGCCTCCAGCCTTGGGTTTTCTGGGTGACTTCCCCTGTCCCGCCTGTGCGGATGGCATTGGCTTGTCCCGGCTTGCTCACGTGCAATGTTGCTGCCCATGTCTTCCTCTCAGCTGCAGCGGCCTGCTCACCTGGGCTCTGGCACTTTTCCTGTAGCACCTGACTTTCAGAAAGGGACCACCTTGGTGCCCCGACCCTCAGCTGCCAGAGTCCCTCTGTCCAGCCGGGCATTTCCCATCATACTGTTCGTCAAATCCAAGTGTAATGGTGGGGAAAACTAGAGCCTGATGATCAGTGCGCTCCCACGTGGTAAGAACCAGTGGCTGTGATTGTGGAGAGCTTATTCTGTGTCCAGCGTCATGGTACTGCTTGTCCTCCAAGCAGACGGGAAGGGTTGGAGCTCTTTCTCCTCGCACGTTAACTGTTCGGCCATTCATTTCTCTGACACCGTTTCCTCATCCTTATGAAGGCTGGTACTTTTTTTTTTTTTTTTTTTAACTTTTTAAATATTTTTGAGAGGGTGCGAGCAGGGGGGGGGGGGGAGGGAGAGGGGGCAGGAAGAAGCCACAGCAGTGATGCTCCTGATGTTATAAAAAAAATTTCCAATGATGTTGTTGCCTTGTGTATGTGTGTGAGCACACACAGCTTTGATTGGTTTCTTTTGATTGATTAGTTTATTAAATTTTTATTTACAGCTTGTAAATAGTTTTATGGCATAAAAATATATAAAATAGGGGCGCCTGGGTGGTGCAGTCGGTTAAGCGTCCGACTTCAGCCAGGTCACGATCTCGTGGTCCGTGAGTTCGAGCCCCGCGTCGGGCTCTGGGCTGATGGCTCAGAGCCTGGAGCCTGTTTCCGAGTCTGTGTCTCCCTCTCTCTCTGCCCCTCCCCCGTTCATGCTCTGTCTCTCTCCCAAAAATAAACGTTGAAAAAAAATTAAAAAAAAATATATATATATATAAAATAAAATTTATATATTAGATACAGCATCAGTATATATAAAAAGATAAAAAACAAAAACCATATATAAACACATAATAAAAAAATATAAATACCTACTATAACATATAAACATACTCATATAACAAATATATATTCACATAACACGTGCTCACAACACAGTGCTCGCATGACATAAATATGTGCTCACATGACATATTCCTATGACAAATACATACCTAACATATTCACATAACATATATGTACTCATGTAACAAATACTCAGATATATGCTCACATAACATAAATATATGCTCATAATACATATATAATACATAAATAATTTTTTTTATAAACATATTATCAGGTACCTTGAATTATTTGACTCATTTCATTGATTTATTTGACTGACTTTGAGAACTTAAATGATGGGGGTCCAGAGCTCCCGGCAATGCAGCCTTCCTGCTTGCTGCCCAAGGAATATGGTCTCTGCGTATGTCTGATGAATGGACGACTCCGTCAAGTTGAAAGGCTTTTGTCACCATGCAAATTGCAAAAGCAGGCTCTTCAGCTAAGCTTTTAAGGGAAGGCTGAGGGTGAGCCGTGTGCTGGGGCTGCAGAGTGCATTTCATAGCTGTAATGAGTCAGGCGGAAAAGGACCGAGCTGGCAGCGTCCAGATCCACGTTCCACCATTAGCTTTAAGACGTGCTGAAGGTCCCGTCCCATCCCTGCAAGCGAGCTTTTCTTCTGAAGGAGTCCTGTTTGGGTGGGTGGGTGTTTCTTTTGATGCCAGAAGTTTCATGTACTTGCAATTTAAATAAATAATCGGAACTGCAGCTATTTGTACATAGGATTACTGCAGTTAGTTACTTGGATAGAACGTGCTTGTTTGGGGATTTCAGGGTAAACATGCAAACACTAAAACTTGTGTAGAATGTGGGTCACGTACACGGAGCATCTGAAAGCTTTGCCCAGTGTTCACCTAGAGCAATTTTCCAGGCTCTGCATGAACAGCCGGCCCTTGTGACCACTTAATACTCCCACAAGCCTCCTTCATTTTCAGACAGCCCTTACATCATCCTCTCTTAGAGTTAGCTGAAATCTGATCCCCTATAACTTTCACTCCCAGGTCCTATAGGGTTTCCATTCTTGAGGGACAAACAGAACAAGCTTAAGCCGCCCTGCAAAATACCAGACCTTCCTGTATTTGTGGACAGCAGTGTTGCAGGCTGACACTGCCCTTTCAGGCAGATCCTGGTTTTTAGGATGTGGTTCGGAGTCTCAGATTTTGTCTTTAGATAGCCTAAACCAAGGAGACTGCAAACAAGACGATGAGGGAACCTCTGGAACCCTGAATCATGCCTCAGGAGGAATAAGGACTTACATGCAACTCTCCCCTCCTCCGTTCTGGAGTATATACGTCTGTTAATGCAACCTCTTCTACGTTTTTTTTTTTGGCATCTGTGCTACATTAATTGAATCAGTTAAAATTTAGTCTTCATCTTTGCTGTTCTCTATATTTCTACAGTTCTGAAGCTAGGTGTGGGAATTTGAAATGTCTTTACTACTTGATGTTACCTTGATAGTATCCAGTTTGTGGAATCCGCCTGGTCTAGCTTTGGAGTTTTTTTTCTGGGTTCTAACTTGACCGTTTAGAATACACGCTTTCTCAGTTTCCCATTTTCTTCCTCTCGTTAGGGAAACTTGCCTTCTGTGGGTTCACAGAAGATAAATCCTACCTTCACCTCTCTGCTCCCATTTAAAGTGGATACATTTTGGGGCACCTGGGTGGCTCAGTCGGTTAAGCGTCCGACTTCGGCTCAGGTCACGATCTCACGGTCTGTGAGTTCGAGCCCCGCGTTGGGCTCTGTGCTGACCACTTGCTCAGAGCCTGGAGCCTGCTTCGGATTCTGTGTCTCCCTCTCTCTCTGACCCTCCCCCGTTCATGCTCTGTCTCTGTCTCAAAGATAAATAAAATTAAAAAAAAATTTTTTTAAATTGGATACATTTTGTCTATTTGTCAGAAACTATCTTTCACTGATACAGGTATTTGCAGGTTGTAGGTACTGATCATTGTCCGTGGAGTGGGGTGTCATCCCACATAGTTGTGGAATGAGGGTTTTGATGGCTGTTGGTGAAGGTTTGAAGGAATGCATGTAGGTGAGGAAACCCCCTCCCTGCTTGTGGTGGGTCCTTATGTAATCTTAGCTAGTTCTCTTCCAGATCTGGACAGAAGACACTGGTTTTCTGACTCCCTTCCTTGGTAGTTGATTAGACTTAACACACTTTTAGGATCTTCAGCTGTTGGGGTTGAGGAGGGCATGGCGGGCCCAAGTTATGCCGACTTGCCCCTCAGGGACCTGAGCTTCTATCTACCATGGCGCCTCCTCCCCTTGTCCTGGCCAGGCTTCTTGACCTGCCTGATTGGAGGGGGGCCCTGGGCTCTGAGGGAGGCTTTGGAAAGCCAGGAGAGCACATCCGTCAAGGCGCTGTCTGGTCCAGTTGGGCTGATGCTCTGTCAATGTCTGGCCTTGGAGGGGGAAGGGGTGGAGGTCAGGAAGGAGGTGGTGAGATGCTGTCTTGTTCTGGTCCTATTACCTCTTTGTGGAAGTGGGGGCTGTTCGGGTTCCCTGGTGTATTTTCTCTCTTCATAGGGAATATGGAGGAAGGGCTTACCCCCTCAGTGGCCTGTATAGGCTGAAGTTGGCTGAGGCCCAGACTTGCCTGGTTTCTTCTGGTCCTTGATTTCCTTGTCAGGCCTGATAACGTCTTTACTTAGGTTTTCTTTATTTCAAAATACTCAGGTGGTTTTTTTTTTTTTTTTTTTTTTTTTTGGTGGACTTTGGGACTGATGACAGGACTATCTATCTCAAGAGGGGTAAGAATACTCTTTCAATGTGAAGAAAATGATTTAAAATCTGGAAGTGCGGCATAAGGGCGAATAGCATGCCTTCTCAGTGCTTACCAAGACCATCCAAAGATTGATTAAAGGTATTCTGCCTGCTTTTGTTGGATTTTAGCTTTTCAAACAGAGCTAGAAGTTCTCCTCACGAGGAAAACCTTTTTTTGTATCCATATGAGAGGCATGGTAACTAATTGTGGTAATCGTTTGGCAATATAGTTATAAGCCCTACTGTGTACCTTAAACTTCTGTCGTGCTGTATGTCCATTATATTCTGACAAAATCGAAAGAAAAATGTGAGTTTTAAACAGCAAAAGGAAACCTTGAGATATAATTCACGTTATATATAGTTGACCCTCTGAAAGGGTACATACAATTCAGTGGTTTCTAAGACTTTTGGAGTTGGGCAGCCAGCAGCAGAGTCTGTTCTAGAACCTTCTCATTGCCCTGTATTAGTCACTCCTGTTCTCTAACCCAACGAACCTTTTCCCTAAAAGCCTTTCTTGGTGAAGTGTAATTCTGGTTTCAACCAGCTTTACCAACTTAATGTTTCCCTCCTGGAGTTGAATGGCGCCTGCCTGTTAAAATTTAAACCGCTTGATTTTGTAGCCTGCTTTCCTCTTATTCAGTAACACATCCTAGATGTTTACCAGCTTTGTTCCCTAACCATTCTCTTACCACATAGTTATTACGGCTGTAGAGTAATTACATCTAACACACGGACACCTGCTAAACCTACATGTCTCAGTTGGATGCTTAACTTCTTTCCAACTTTTGGTACTCGGTATATAATGTGTTTGGAAGTCTGTCCCGCTTCTTCGTGCGCATTTCTCATTAAAAAAAAAAAAATTGCATGTGGAATTGTTAATGCAAAACCAAAAGTGTTCTGGGAGTGTTTTAGTGTGGTTGACACACAATGTTACATTAGTTTCAGGAGAACAACATCGTGATTCAGCCGGTCTATAGGCTGTGCTCACACGCGTACTTACCGTCTGTCACCATCCAATGCTATTTGAATACCATTGACTCTCTTCCCTATCCTGGCCCTTTTATTCACACGACTTACTCTGTCACTGGAAGCCTGTCTCTCCCACTCGCCTTTGCCCAGTTGCTCCCCCCATCGTCACTTTGTTCCGTGTATTATACGTCTCAGTCTGCTTTCTAATTTTTTTTTTTTTTTTTTTTTTTTTTAGATTTCACATATAAGTGAAATCATATGGTATTTGTCTTTCTCTGACTTACTTAACTTCGCATAATGCTCTCTGGGTCTATCCATGAGGTCCAAAATGGCAAGATCTCATCCTTTTCTATGGCAGAACAAAACATTTTTAAACAGACAAAAATAAGGTGTTAGTGGTTTTATTTTTTGTTTTGGGATGTTTGTTTTTTTTGGTTCTTGTGTGGGTCTCCACGTCCTCGAGCATATTTTCTGAGTTTTCTAATTTTTGTTCATGCTCCGTGGCTGAACACCCAGTGGCATGAGTCAAAGAATTGTAGAAAATAACTGATAGATGAACAATGTAACAAATTTAATTCTAAAGATGCACGAAGTAATCTTTTCAATAGTCAAAATGCACTACATAATCTTGGACCATGGAGCTATAAACATCTTTTAAAAAGTTAGATTTTTAGTTACTACATTAATGGTTGAAAAAATTAGTGCAGATGAACAAAAAAAGTAAATCTTCCCCAAATGCCATTGCTGACAATCCCTTTACCACTGTGGTCCATACCCTTGCAAATTCTTGCCCGTGCAAAAACATGTACGTTTAAAAACTCTGTAAACAGCTCTACATCATTATCGTCAAAGTGAATTTTTTGAAGCACCTTTGTGTAAGTATTGATCTTAAAAGCCTTTTGATCTTAAAATTGCCATAACTTATTTATGTTTTTAATTTCTTTTGCCTTGTTTTCTGGCATGTGATTGGTCATTATATTCATTTGGTAAGGTTACCTTTTTTTTTTTAATTTTCATTTTTTTCTCTGCCTAATGTCCTCCTTTGTACAAAAACTTGCCCATTTCCTTTGTCTTCCCTGGCCCGCTCACCACTGTTACCCGTGGGCTTTGGAATCCCCTGGACACTTTCGAATGTCCTTTTTGGAAACTTACAACCTTTATTGCTTTGTAATTATGTTGTGTTCCATCTCCCTGATGCTTTATTAGTTCCCAACATACTTGATAAAAGGAAGTTAATTAGTGTATTACGGCTTCTTTTGAATTGTTCTCCAAGATTAGCAGAGGAAAAATGCTACATGGGTAAAAATTTACATAATAATATGAACAGATTTTGCCACATAAATGCAATGTAATCTCAAGAAAACAAAAGCATTTTATTCAGGGAACCTTTCTACGTGTATTGATCTCCAAGAATTAAAAATCACCACTGTGCGGATGGCCCTGAAATTTTGGAAGTAACATGGTACCATGTTTGCGTTAACGAAAATGTTTTGCATCTCTAAAACGTCTTTTCAATTCTGAGACCGTTCCCACCCCTGTTGCAATATTGACTCAAATCAAAACCAAACTGGAACATTAAACATGAAGCGCTTTTCCCTAACTTACCTACAGGAGCTTTGTAATTACCTGACTGAAGGAGGGGAAAGAAAGAAGAAAAAGGCAGTGGGTTCTGAAGTGAGTGTTGACTAAAATATTTGAACAGCTTTGTAACTTCCTTCTGTGAATCATGACCTGGAGTACTGTTTCCTTGGTTGGTATGAATCACATTCTGTCAGTGCTTGATTCGTCTGACCTGCCCCCTCCCCCCAAGCCCCACCTGCCTGTGTAGTTTGCATGAGGTGACCTGGGCCTATTTTCATGTTTTTACATAGCTGTTACTGCACACTGGGTCAGATGACGGCCCAACGTGGTAAGAAAAACTCCCTTGACCTGTTGTCCTTTTTCAACCTCAGCAACAGCCTCCTTTCCGCCAGTCTTGCGGGCACGTGAGGCTAGAAGAGACTTTGCCTCGGTGCTCAGAGCCCATGCTGGGAAGACTGTACTGCATGATCTTGAAACGTTCAATTTGTGACTGTTTACCAGACTAAACTTGAAGCTCTTCAAGGTATCTGAGCCTTGGGGGGGGGGCGCCTGAGTGGCTCAGTCTGTTGAGTATCTGACCCTTGATTTTAGCTCTGGTTATGACCCCAGGGTCGTCGGATTGACGCTATTGGGCCCCATACTGAGTGTGGAGCCTTCTTAAGATTCTCTTTCCCCCTTTGTCCCTCCTCTGCTCGTGCACATGCACTCTCTCTAAAACAAAATACTGAGCCTTACTGATCTTTATAGACACCGGGGTCCTGGCGCCATGTCTGGGATGTAGCTATTGCCCAGTAAATACTTGTGGACCAGAATTTAAACTGAATGCTTTCTAGTCACTGCCTCTGTTGCTTTACCACCTACTTTCTTGCCCACCCCCGTATATTTGGTTTCTATTTTTTACAACTACCAAAGCCACAACCTGTGTAAGACCATGACCTTCGAGTCCCTGATCTCATAGATCTGTCTCAGCAACTTCCTGATGACTTGTGAGAGAGAGACCATCAAAAATTTGCTTTTTGAGATGTTCCCACCTTCCATTTTCAAGGCTCCTGGCTGTCTGCTTGCCTTCCCCCTACACCTATCTCTTTTCTTGGGCTAATGACTCTTCTAGTCACTTAAGCACACCATCTCTCTCAAACCCACTCAGGGTTGTGCTTAATGAAATCCTCAAATTGTCACATGCCTGCCAGGCTTCCTGGCCTTCTGCTAGGAGCTTCATGGGTGATTTTTGGAAGAAGTGAATGAATAGGTAAATGTGCACATTTTTTTTTTTTTTTTTTATGTGATCGACTTTCAGAATAAACTCTGAAACTACAAATACCAGAAAGGTAGACCTGGCTGGTGGCCTTGCCCTTAACCTTCAGTTTGCAACCAGACGGCTTGTTTTCTGAACAGATGTGTGCTAAGGATGTTGACTCCTCAGGCAACTGTCAGAATTTGAGAATAGGGATTAAACGGAAGACTAGAGGCGGAGGAGGGGTCATGACCTTAGTATCCACCTACCCAGCCGGTCCCCCAAAAAGGTCTCCAGGGAGCACAGTTGGAAACCCACTAGGTGGATTCTTAAGTCTCCTGATTTTGTTGTTCTCAGACTCTGTGATTTTTAAATGAGTGATATCCTCATGACCATTAATGCAAAAGGTGACTTCCCTGGGGTCTTGGTCCCCCGAGGATTGCAAGTGCTAGTTTTCTGGGTGGTTTTACACTTGTGTTGGGGACGTGTCATCTCCCCACTAGGGATGAAGGAAGCACTTGACGTATAATCAGGCCTTGTGCAAACACAGTCCTCGTTATCTTGATTGCAGATACCGGCTAGTGTATTAAGCAGGACACCCACACACAAGATCAAGGATGTTTTTTGTTGTTTATCTTTGAGAGAGAGGGAGACACAGAATCCGAAGCAGGCTTTAGGCTCTGAGCTGTCAGCACAGAGCCTGACGCGGGGCTCGAACCCACGAACTGTGAGATCATGACCTGAGCCGAAGTTGGACGCTCAAGTGACTGAGCCACCCAGGTGCCCCACAAATCAAGGATTTTAATTTTGAGTTGCTGATTATACTTAAACTCATTTGTAATCATGAGCAAATCTATGCACATACCCCAGATGCTTTTCAGATGTCAGGGTTTCTATTTCATATCAGCAATTTGGATTTAAAACACCTTTTTGTTTATAGTCACTTGTGGGCCCTTATTTTTCTTGGGGTAAAGTATGAACAGCACCTTAATGCCTTATTAATCACACGTCACTGCTTTGGACTTAAAGGTACCCTCGGTCTCCATTGGTGACAGAGCTAAATTTTGTGGGCCTCAGGTATGCTAGCCCATGGAGCTGTCAGGGAAGAAAGACTTCCTTGAAGGCCTTCCTGCTTGTTCATATCCCTTGATCGAAATCTGAAGTTTATTTACCTGTGGAGCCTTTCCCTGAACATGTTAGACTTTTACTGCCTCTGATTACACTGGGTTCCATTTGAGAAATGGGATGTGATGGTTTTTTTGTCACAGGGGCACACTGGTCTGATTAAAAATGTTCATTGATGGAATGATTTGTTTTCCGGAAACTGCCTTGGTTTATGTAAGCTTTCTAAACCTGCTTTTTAGCAAAGTACTTGGCTTAGATACGTTTATGGTCTGAGAATCTGAGGTGAAAGTTCTCGGCAGGATTGGTTTCTTTTAGGGACAGTGAGGGAGAAGGACTCTCCCCCAGACTGGGGGTTTGTTGGCAATCATTGGAATTCCTTGGCTTGTAGGAGCATCACCCCAATTTCTGCCTTCATTTTCTTAAAAAATTTTTTAACGTTTAAATTAGGGGGAGAGAGCGCAAGCAAGGGGGGTGACAGAGAATCCGCAGCAGGCTCCAGGCTCTGAGCTGACAGCATAGAGCCTGATGCGGGCTGGAACCCACAAACCATGAGATCATGACCTGAGCCGAAGTTGGATGCTCACCTGACTGAGCCACCCAGGTGCCCCTGCCTTCGTTTTTGCGTGGCGTTCTTGTGTGTCTTCGTCTGCATTTCCCCTTTTGTAAGGACGCTGTCCTATTGGATTAGGGCCTGCCCTGGGCCAGTATGACCTCCTCTTAACTAATCATGTGTGTGACAGCACTGTTGCTAAATAATGTCACATTCTGAGGTTCTGTGTGTTAGGACTTGACCATAAGAATTTGCAGAGAGGGGTGCACAATTCAACCCACAACAGGACAGCTGATGCCAGAAATGATCAGATGACATTTTCGTTTCCGAGTCTGTTAGGGGAGAGGAGTGGAAATAATAAAAGAAGCTGAGTGTGCTTCAGAGACAAGCTAGAAAGACACCTGTTAGAGGAGAAATCCCGTCCTCTGAAAGAGCTGCGAGATTGTTTTTAATCTACTAGGTACAAAAGTAACTTATTTTTGAAGTCTTGGCTCTGGTGTTTCTAACCACTTCTTTGTCAGTATTCTCAGAATATCTCAATGGCCTTTGATGAATCATGGAGGGGGAAGGGTGTAACCACATGGGCAAAAAAACCCCATCTAACGTATCTCTCAGACTTTTATTATGTACATTTCCAAATATCTGCAGACATCGTGAGAGGAGACCATATACCTGTCTCAGAGCTGCAGTAAGTGTGGACTTGTACCAATTTTGGCTCACCTGTTTTCTCCTTGCCTGGAGTCTGTTAGAGCAAATGGCGAACATCATGTATTGCAACTTGTTTAAATTTCTTGAGACAAAACTGATGTTTCACTTTTATAATAAAAAAAAAACAAACCATAAAGCTATTCAATGATACGTGTTACAAAATATACCCTGGATTTTACATTATAACAAATTAAAAGAGGAAGAAAAGGGAAAGATAAAAGGAATGGATGGACAGGACTAAGGGGAGAGTCTGTTTGAGAGACCTACTACTTTCCAGGTTTTTCTGAACGAGACCCTGAGCTTCCCTAGGAGCAGGCACCATGTCTTGGCCATCCCTTGACCTTCATTCTTGGTGGGGTGTAAGCGTATATTAGGTATTCAGTAAATATTTGCTGAATTACTAAATGAATAAAGAATGGATGAGATTCTCCAAAAGGCTTGCCCAGAGACAGGCTCAGAAAAAGACATTTAGAGACAAAAAAAGGAAAGGAGACTCCGTTTCTTTGCCTGTTGGAGTCTCCAGAATATTTCTTCCAATGCTGTGTCACAATGTAGCTTTTCTACAACCCTAGTGACAAATACATTGATCCCTGCTGAGCCCCTGCCCCAGGCTGGATGGCATTGCCTTATAAACTTCGAGGTTTCATCTATACTGCAGGTGTCCATTCTTCATTTGCCTCACGTGTGATCATCTTCTGTTTTCCCAGAGTTCGGGAGCTGAGGTTTCCTTTTTGCCTGCCATTCTGGGGAAGGGTTGGGGTGCTGTTAAACGTGCATTTCACCGCAAGTGTGATTTTGGGGTCCGTACTGCAGTCAGGCCGGTGCTCTTAGACAGGAGTTACCATTGAGCAAAATGAAATAGGACTTTAAAAGACTACAGAGAGTGAACCCTAAGGTTAACATGGATTTGGGGAGGTAATGATGTGGCAGTGAGGTCTATCATTTGTAACAAATGCCCAGCTCTAGTGGCGACGTGTCCTGTGGGGGAGGCTGTGCATGTGTGGGGAACAGCGTATATGGGGAATCTCTTTATCTTCTGTTCAACTTTGCTGTGAACCCCACTGCTTAAAAGAAAAGTCCCTCAAAAAAATACTGTCGGGAGAAATCTGGTGTTACAGGCTTGATAAAGTCTTATGTAGCATGTATGCAATTTCTTTTTGGGGTCAAAAGATGGAAACCCAAAGTGCTTGCTGGGTTGCTGATGTTCAGATACGGAGTCATTGCCAGCCTGTGAAGGCTTTATGCCCTTAGGAACTTAAAAGGAAGTTGGATCCTTCAGATGATTTGGAAATGACAAAAACTGCCGCAGGATCTGAGCTTAAAAATCAAGCCTTGGGATTTCCCTTCAGACACGTTTGCCTGATTTGTCATACACTTTAAGGGATTTTTCTCCGTGAAACAGATGGGCTTTTATACCACAGTTACTCGAAGTATTAAGATGATTTTACTGCTCTCTGTTGATGGTATCGGAGATGTCCATCCCGTTTCGGTTCTGGGTCGATTATGACAGTCCAGCGGAAATAAGTCACAGAAGGGAGGCTGTGTATCAATGCCCTGTTGACCTATGTGTGGCTGTCATTACCTACCTTCTTCCGACCATGTGCCTTTTGGGCCATATCTCCTCATCAAATCTCCTCTTTGCTCCTTGAGTCGGGAAGAGTCCTTCATACTGGTGATTGGCCTGCCTGTTCTTGAAGTTTTTCTGGCCTAACCCCCCCCCCCCCCCCCGCCAGGCCCCAGAGTCAGGACTCGGACGTCCCACCTCGCACACCACCACCTCCTTTCCACTGTCAGCCGAGGATGTGGGGGTCGCCAACACGCTCCCGGGCTCCTTGGAGTCCATCTGCCATCTTGCCTTCAGCTCTCAGCTACTCAGATACCTCTTAAAATTCGGTCTGCAGGTCCCAGCTGCCTCTTGAGCTTTAACCCTGGAGGTCCACTTGCTTGCCTGGCACATCTATCTGGGTGACCCAGCAGCATAGGGTACTCACTTTGTCCAAAAGCAGACACACACAGTCGTGTCGTCTCCTTCAGCCTGTGTAATTCCCGTGAGCGGGTGTGCGGGTTTCCAGGTTCTGGTTCATTCTTCCCTCTTGCCCTCCTTCGTTCATTTCCCATGATGAACTGTAAAAGCATCTGTGGTAATGATTTTATATATTCCAGTGTACAAAATTGTATGGTGTACGTGGAGGTGTAGGGATATATGGAGAGAAAGATCTTTTGAAAGGTTGTCGGAGGCTCACATCCCTGAAAGGTCTGGAGGTGACTGCCACACCAATGCCAAGATCTGGTTTCTTGCTTTCTCCCTTAGTGTTCGTGCTGCTAAGGCTCTTCTCCTGGTTGAGGGTGGCCACGCCATTTGCCCAGTTTGCTCTGACCTGTAACCTAGGGGCCCTTCTTTCACACCTCATATTCAGTGTCTCTGCTTTCTCCAAAATGTATCTCAAAGAGCAACTGGGAAGGAATGCAAAAAAAAAAAAAAAAAAAAAAAAAGCCCTCAGGTGGGACTCGGGGACTTGAGAGCAGAGGAAAAGGTTAAAGGTGACTCCCCTGGGGGGAGGAGAGGCGTGCCTGGTCAGAAACGGGAACCCTGGGAGTTTGTGAGAGTTGGTTAGGAGCGTGTGCACCAATTCTCCAGGCAGAGTATACTACCTGAAAACTGTCATCCCCTCTGCTAATATGTGATAAAGCACATTTACTTGATTTGTTTTCATACAACTTGAACACATATGCCACGAGAAGACTGTTTTCCTTGTTACAAATCTGAAACCAATAATTTTCCTTGAGCATGCAAATATAACATAAGCTTGGATTTTTGCGACTCTCCCTACAAAGCTGAACGTGGTTCACTTGCCTTAGAGAGTTCTCATTTCATCATATTCTGATGTGACGCTACCTTTCATTAATCCCTTCCAGCTAAGCAAAATTTAATTACAGCCACGTCACATGATGGCAGCCATTCATGTATTTAAAAAAAGGAACTCGAGGAAGCTCAGCTAGCCACCTTCTGTTCTGAATAAAGCCGGACTGTTAAATGTAGTAGGTTTTCCCTTGAATTTGGGATTTGTTACATAATGCCGTACCCTTTCCCCTCCATTTTGGGTAACGGAGTTTTTTATGCCTGTGTTCCATTTATTGACGCTGACCTGAATTTGAAATGATACAGACTTGAGGGCGAAAAGGAAAATCAATGATTGCTTCAAGAGCAATGGGAAGTGGTATGTAGTGTATATTTTTGTTCCCTTCCATGAATCTGGCAATCCATGTCAAGTGTTAAACAGGGCTAATGCCATCTTACATAGAGTGTGTCAGTGTTGCAAAGATCTGGTTGAAAAGCCAGGCCTGCAGTCTAAGGGGACTTGCCTCTGCCATCATTATTACCAGCGTTATTGGCTGCTGGTGAGTGAAATGGGAGGCTTGGTAGAAACACGTCTCTGGTCCTCAGGAGTTAGGAGTCCTCTGCTCTGAATTCCACCCCACACCCCCATCTTCACTCTGTTCTGTCAGTGACTGTGTTAAGAATTTCATGCAATGGAAGCAAATACTTGGTTTTCTAAATCAAGTGCGAACAAGAATTACCGTGGAAGATTCCCATATGCAGGACTGCAAGGCGCTCTCATTTATAATTTCATAAGTAGTGTTGCAAGTTGCTGAATTAAACTTCATCATGGTAAGAGCGCCATAACCTAAAACTTACCACTTGGATCATCTCAAATGCGTAGCTGAACGCCATCAAGTGGGCTCACAGTGTTGGGCTGCCATCACCGCCGTCCAATCTCCAGAACACTCTCTCGTCCCAAGTAGAACTCTACCCATTTAGTGCTTATTCCCTGTTCCTGTTCCCCAGCTCCTGGTGGTGACCTGTGCTCTACTTTGTCCCTGAATCTAACTATTTTTAGGGTACCTCCTACAAGTGGAATCATGCAACAGCCATCCTTTGGTGTCTGTCTTGTTTAACTTAGGGATGAACCTTGAGATCATTACCCTATCATACCATATGTCAGAATTTTTCCTTTTTAAGGCTGAATAATCAATTGCATGGATACACTGCATTTTGCTTATCCGTTCATACGTTGGTGGACTTTGAGGTTGGTTCTGTTGTCAACTATTTTGATAATGCTGCCGTGAACGTGGAGACCCAGAAGTGGAATTGTTGACACATGGAGGAGTTCTGGGTTTAACTTCGGTATCATCTTACGTTTTCCCCATCATGAGACAAGGGTTCCAGTTTCTCCTCATCCTCGCCATCACGTGTTATTTTGTTAACTGCCTTCCTAGTGGGTATGAGGTGGTGATGGGTCACTTTCCATTGGAACTTTCTCTCCTGTCCGAGCAGTTGATGTGCCTCCCTGATTGATGTGTAATTTGTGTTGGTGGTGTTCCTGATGAGCCGGAAGCAGGTGGCTGTGACTGATTCCTCTGTACGTAGCCTTGGCCCACCATGCTCTTTTAGTAAAGCTCTAGGTTCGAATGAAATCTAGAAAGTGGCTCTGGTCATACCACTTGCCCAAGATCACTCCAGGAAACGTGGCCCAGTGTCAAGAGCCCCCAAGTCTTTGACCTCTGTGAGGACATTTGGCATGGAAACCATAGCCTCTGCAGTCCCCCAGGTGTGTCTGATGAGCCAAGACAATTACAGTTAAATCAGTTCTTAGCAGATTCAGGGGGTACAGTGTCAGAAGTAGTGTTCCTCTCACACGGAGTGTCCGGCTTTCAGCTTTGCCCTTTGCTGGGTTTTGTTCACTTTGATGAATGACTTTAATGACCATGACTGAAAACGGCTGTTCCCATCAACATGGCAGCATCGCGGCAGACCTCTAGTTTTTTCTGGAAACTTTTGTGAATTCTTGAGCCACACGTAGGTGACTGTTTGTCTGTCTTGGAAATCGACTTCTGACAGACAGTGAACACTCTGTTAACTTCCATTTTGCTTACTCCCGGAAGTGAGATTAGCGTGTGATACGGACTCATAGATGAAGCACTCCCAATTTTAAAGCCAGGTAACGTTAAGAACCGTTATTTGGCCAAGCCTGCAGTCTTTTTTTTTTTTTTTTTGTCGTCCTCCCACATCATTGGCCCAGTGTGATTTGTGCGTCTCATGTGTCATCCATTACCGTTGGGTAGCATAAGCATATCACGTAGAGGATTAGAGGAAAGGGATTTTGTGCTTAGGAAATAATATGAAGATTTACTTTGTGATTTTAAGCTGCATGATAGCTTCATATTTTAAGAGCTCTCATTTGGTTATGTAAGCAGGCATGCCCCAGAGTTTTGGAAAATGGGGCTCTGGCTCCTTCTCACCAGCCAGCCTGTGCTCATTTGAGCAAAGGCTTAAGTACCTAGGGTCCAGCTCCAGGACCAACCATGGGGTGGGAGAAAATTGCCATGATGTGTGTCCACTTCCTGTCTGCCAAGGTCAGGCAAACGCGTATCAAATGCATACTGTGTGACAGGTACTGCCTTATCCCTGACTTGCCTCGATTCCCCCTCGCTCCATACAGCATGGTGAGATTGAACACCTTCAGGATTCTAAATAAAAATAAAAACAGCTCCTCATTTTTAGCCGGGGGAAACTTTTCCCCTCTCCACATAAACCTGATAAGTACTCCGGAGTTACTGAGCCAATCTGTTCCTCGTTCTTCAGCTATCCCAGCAAGACTTCTCAAATGTTTGCATTATATTGTCTTACAGAATGTGCATTACCCGGTTTAGTCTGGAACTTGAAACCAAAGGTCAAGGCCCACCGTTCATCATTTTGGAATCTCTGGCCCTTGCTCAGCTTTCTGGGCTGGCCTTTCTCAGACCAGTGCTGTGTGCAGCCAGGGTCTGGGAATATAGGCTCTTCTTCCCTGCCCTCTTGGAGTGGGGGGTGAGGTAGGAGGAGGGGGGTAACTGGGCTTTCTGTTCCTGCTTCTGGGCACATTGTTTCTTCTTTGAAGATTATCCATTCTGAATCTTGAGTATTTGAACAGGCCTTGTAGGGTCCTTATGGTTCAGATGGCTCCCATGTGACCCTTCGTCTCCTGTTGGGTGAACCCACGCATTTCCAGGTATGACTTTCATGTAAGGTAGGCTAGGAAGAAGTAATTTGGGAGACAGCTGGGGCTCTTTGCTTCCCCTGCAGATTACACCATGTAGCGAGGGCCTGGAACTTCTTGGGGTAAAATTGGATAGGCTTTTTGAGGCACAAAACAGAAATAAAATAACTGTGGGTTGAGATTGATAAGTGCATTGAAAGGTACATGGGGATTGAAAGGACAGATTAAAAAAAAATTCAAATGGATTTGATAAATACAGGTTTTCCAAAGTGTTCACCTGAATGTAGAGATGGTTTTAAAAAAAAAAACCAAACCCACAGTGTTGAACGATTAAGTAGGGAATCCGAATGCTCATTTTCCTTTCAAAACACCATATCCATAATAAACCATGATGAGGAAATAATGCTCCTGTGACCCTTTTCCCTTCGTAATTTATCTTGCTAATTCCAGTGAGCGAGCGATGACTTTGTGCCTGGGGAGAGCCAGCAGATGAGATTAATTTGTGCCATCACAGCCTTGCTTTATTATCTACCCTTGGAGAGGGTTGGGGAGATGCTTTTAGCAGAAACACTGTGAAAAAGCTTCTCTGAGGGTTTGGAGGAGCTAAGTGCTGCCTTTGACAGTGTCTTGGCACTGCTGGGGCAGCCTGGGAACTCGTTGTCACTTCTCTGTCCCCTCCTGCCTTCCTGGTGGGCAGGTGCAGTGGCCTGGCAGGCAGCCAAGGAGAAGCCTTTGCTCGGGCATCTCTGCTTCTAAATTAATTTTTATTAAGTTTATTTTGAGAGAGTGTGCATGTGTGAGAGAGAGCAAAGGAGGTGCGGGTGGGGGAATCCCAAGCAGGCTCCACACTGTCAGCGTGGAGCCCGATGTGGGACTCAAACTCTCAAAATGTGACATCATGATCTGAGCTGAAATCAAGAGCCAGGCTTTTGACTGATCAAGCCACCCGGGTGCCCCGGCATTTCTGCTTCTAAGAGGATGCTCTTCAAGACCTCCTTGTCACCTTCCTATGGATGGTCCTTTCCTACTGCCACCTCTGTTTACTTATGTCTGGCCTACCTCCCCCCCCCCTTTTTTTAAATTGTTGTTTTTAATAAGGACTTCTATAGTGACATTGTATAACAACCATCTTAAAACTATTTTAAAAGAAAACAGCCCTCCCTTATCCACTGCTGTGACAGGGCATACCCACATCTTCCTCCTCTGGGTTATTTTATTTTTATTTTTAAGTAGGCTTCATACCCAGTGCAGGGCTCAAACTCATGACCCTGAGATCAAGAGTTGGTTGCCTAACCAATGGAGCCATCCAGATGCCCCTTGGTTACCTTATATATATAAAACACACACATACATATACACATATGTAATACATATACTTTAAATGTACGTGTCATCCTTGCACTCCTTTTTTCTGCCACCCATGTATAAAAATCTTGGCATCACCTCCTCTGTCTTTGTGCTCCTGTCAACAGCTAGAACACAGTGGAAGGAAAGGGGAGACCATAGTTCCTGTTGTGTAAAATGTACATGGTGACCCATGTTAAATAGTGTTGAGGATTCAGTTACATGTTGCATGTGCAGGGACCCATCAAAGTGACACATAACAGGATGCTCAGTAGTGTCTGGGGTTGGTTGGCAAGTCTGGTTGGTTCTTCTGCAATTTCTCTGGCATCTATTACTTCTATTTCTCAGCAGACTGAAGGATGACAGTTACTTCATCCTTATATAAGAGGCTTCTAATTGGGCCTATTGGCCCAAATCTGATCCATTAAATTCTTCCTATTGGCCACCATTTGCCCTCCTAAAGCACTGTTTCTGTCCGTGTTACTCTTGTTCAAACCTTTCAGTGGCTACCAAAGCTTATCAAAAACATTCTGAATGTCTTAATGGCCACTCGAGGCCCTCTATTACTTTCTTAATACTGGGCTTGGTACTTGTTCTCCCCTTAGGATCTCCGCTGTCTGCAAACCTGCCATTTTCTCCCTCTCACAGAAACAACTGACCCTCTTCGGTTGGCTTTGTCTATGGCCACGTGTGCAGGGAATTGTGGTATCTTTGGGGGAAGAAAAAAAGAGCCCAGAATCTGGGGAGCTCTAGCCTTCCTTCTGCAGCAAAGACTTAGGGCTTACCCAGTATTTCTGAGGGTATACTTTTTAGCATGTTGTTCAGCAAAGAACAGTGGATGGAGTACTAGACTTGAAGCTTTGGAGGAAAGACTACCTAAGTCATTTACTTATTTTGTATCCTCCACGTTATGCTATCCATGAAAATCTCTTAGGGAATTATTTCTGTAACAGTTCTTTGATCCGTCCTCAGTATTTAGCAAAACCATGTTGAACTTGGAAAACATTTGCTGTGTAGTAGATTTGCAGGGACTCCCCAGAACTCCAAGGGGCATCTGGTCACATAACAACTGGTGATAGCATTTGTGGCCAGCAGTCATGTATAAGAAGGTGTGTGTGTGAGGGTGTTGGCCTCCCCCCCCCCCTTCATTTCAAAGGGTTGTTTTCTGTAGATTGAGTTTGTGGTCTTGAGTTCAGAATTCTGAGGAAGTTCTACAACCCACAGATGGAGATACTGTATATATAATCTGCTATTACCTTTTTATTTTTTTTTTAATTTTTTTTTCAATGTTTATTTTTGGGACAGAGAGAGACAGAGCATGAACGGGGGAGGGGCAGAGAGAGAGGGAGACACAGAATCGGAAACAGGCTCCAGGCTCTGAGCCATCAGCCCAGAGCCTGACGCGGGGCTTGAACTCAGGGACCGCGAGATCGTGACCTGGCTGAAGTTGGACGCTTAACCGACTGTGCCACCCAGGCGCCCCTGCTGTTACCTTTTTAAATTTTACCCACAGGGTGTCATGTGTTTAGACACTTATATGCATGCATTGTGTATTAGTATAGGACAGTGCAAAGTACCTGAGACTGATTTCATGGTTTATACCTTGGGAAATTGTCTTAGAACCTCTGGCCCTCTCCTTCTCCCTCTCTCTCAACTTTAGAAAATAGAAACTAGGCTTAAGGTCTCATTAAGCCCTGAATCCTGGCATTTTCTGGTTCTACTATATATAAGTCTGATTGATACCAAATATTGCTGAGTCCTGAAAAAAATGCCTTCCGATTGCTGTTTAAGATTCTGTCTGTTGTGAAATGAAATTGACTTCTAACAGCATGTAGCCCTATTTGGAAACCAAAGTTTGTCTGTTTAATTACTAAGCTTAGTTTTCTTTTCTTTCCACCAGTTTGCTGTTTTGTGGTTCACAAGAGGTGCCATGAATTTGTCACTTTTTCTTGTCCTGGTGCGGATAAGGGACCGGACACTGACGTAAGTAGTCTGAAAACTGTTATTTTGACGTTAATGCAGATCTTTGACTTCAACCTCTTCTTTTAATGCCTGTACAACTGTTGCTTTGGCACACATTCTTAATGGGAAGACTTGTCAATGGGTCCTGTACAACTTGGGCTCCTACCAGTGAACAGATACAAAGCCCTTTTGAGCCCTGGCAGGGTCGAAGGAGAGTTTGTTAGCTTGTATTCTTCCACTCTGGGCGACCACGTGGACCAACTCCACCAAGTTAATAGTAAGAGCTTTCACTAACACAGTGTGCTGCTTTTCTGAAGACGTTGACAAATTTTACAACGTAAACACGAATCCCCTTTCACGGTTCACCCTAACGGTTTATTGACTAAAAGGGCCATCTTTGCTTTTAGCCGATGTGACATCTTCTTTCTAGTTTGCTTCCTGAGATCCTTGCTGCCTTTTCATTATGTGTTATAAATGCTGCTGTCGATTTAAATAATTTAGCATCTGCTCCACTGAACAACTGATCTCTGAAGCTGCCCATGTGTGAACACACAATTTTATTTGTGCCCTAATTCTGCTGCCTCTAGTGAGCATCTCTCTTGCTTACATCTCTTGTTTACTGAAAAATGGGATCATCAGAGGAGAGTGGGAGCCAGGAGGCATGGGAAACACCAGTATCTAAAATATATTGAGTGGAAAATTGGGCTGTTACATGGAAAATATTTCAGCAACAAAAAAATGCAGGGGAGGCCTGGAAGAGGAGACCTTTCTATTATTCCTACCTTTGGCTCTTCCTGTCAGGAAACACAGATCTCAAAACAGCTTTGTCAGTGCAGGCAGGGCTGAATTCTTCCCTTTTCTGAAGAGGGTGTACTCATGGTAAGCTCTGGGGTTCCGATCTGCCTTAGTTTGGCACAGGTATCAAAGGAACTTCCATTGCGTTTCTGCTAAGATGCCGGAGGAAGCTGCACCGAGCAGGAGCCCTAGGCTCTGAGCTGCTACTGGTCTGCAGAGGCTCTGAATGTGGGAGCCAGAGAGCCTCAGAGATAACCCTGTTTTATATCTTTATAGACTGGAAAGCCCACATCCGTGGGTGGCCCACCTACATACAAAAAAACTATTCTTTCTTTCTGGAGTATTGCCTCCATTCGGGACACATGGAGAGGAAGAGTACCAGCTTTCTTGAAAGTTGCCCTCAAGCATCCCATGGTATTTCTTTGGCCTCCTTGCTCATTATTCTCAGTCCATCCTTCTTTTCTCCCATTTTGGCTCCAGCAAGAATGGTGTGTGTGTGTGTGTGTGTGTCTGTCTGTCCGTCCGTCCTGCCCACAGAGAAATAGTTTTAGTCTGACTCCTTCCCTTCTTCATTCCCTTCACTCTGGCCCTCCTTCCACTTCTTCATTCTTTTGGTTTAAGTACTCTTAATAAGGGTAGAGGCTGTCGTCTGAGTGTGTTACCTGAGGGATCTCCTCTAGGTGGTCAGAGGCTTCCCCGAGGAAATGGCATTTAAACCGACCTTCAGGAGCAAGTGGAGATCATCAGACACCAGGGAACCTGTGTGCATGCACGTTGGGGCATAAAGGAGCCCCGTGGAAGACTACCTCAGACAAAGGGAAAAGCAAGTGAGGAAGCCCTGGAGTGTTCAGTGTATATGAGAAGAAGAGCGAGCTGGTCGTCAGATGTGTAGTTAAGGATTTTGAACGCAATGTTAGGACTGGTAGGGATCCAGAGGAAGGGTTTAAACTAGGACTGGTGTGATTGTTTGCATGTCCCAAAGGTTTCTTTGCTTTCCTTATAGGAAATATCGACAGTGGAAATGGGTTTGATGTACGGGTGAGGATGGGGAAATATGAAAGCTTGAAGAGTAGCACAGATGGCAAGGTGAAAGGTCGGGGTAGGTGGAGACAGTGAGGCTGGACAGGGTAAACTCACCGTGTATTTAGGAGCTGGGCCACAGCTCTTGGCCGCTGGAGGATTGGGGAGGTGGAAATGGAGAGACTGACTCTCTGGCCTCTTGGCCAAACCTATGGATGGAGGCTATCGAGGCTGTGGAGGGAGAATGTGTTCAGAAGTATGGGACAGGGCTGATCACGGGCTTCTCTTTGGGCAAGTTCGGTTTGGGAAGTCTGACGTGGAGAACACAGTTATCTGTGAATGCAGGTGTGGAGTTGGGAAGCAGGGTGTGTTTAGAAGATAAAGGTTCCTCTGTTTGGTTGTTATAAGCTTTGGGTGTGCAACATCTTGCTGAGAGATGGAGGTAAAGAATAAGGAGAAAACAGATGAGGGCCCAGAAAAGAGCCCTGAGGAGGCTCCAGTGGATTGGATGGGAGAGGAAGGGGGGCTGGGAAGGTCCTACAGGCGCTGTAGGTCAGCTCCCCGATTACGTCTGATTTTATGACTTCTGTAAGCTTTTGGTATTATACATAGATATGTCATATACATGCAGGTTTGCACAGGACTGTCCTGTTTACACGAGGAAGCCTTGGTTTATGCGTGCTACAGCTTAGTTAATGTCCATTAGTTATTTTTAACAGCCCCTTTCATGCCCAAAATTCTTACCCTGTTTTGATGATCATTATGTTCCCCCTGCCCCGTCCCTTAGTCCTTGAATCCCCAGCCAGGCAGAAAACCTTAGTGATGGTCCGCTGGTTGTGAAATACAGTGGGAGGGACACTTGTGATCTGATGAGTTAGTCTGAGTTCTGTCCCTACTCTGTGTTGTGTTACCCACTGTGCATGCTCAGCCTCACATTTTAATATCCGATCTGTGAAAGTGAAGATAAGAGATGTTTCGTTTTTTTTTTTTTTAATATATGAGAGGAAAGAAGTACAGCCTGTGCGTTCTCCTCCCAGGAGAAAATTTGCCTTTTGGTTGTTGGCCCTGAGAGGCCAATCAGGAGGGCTTTGTACAGCCAGGACACAGGACCCTGTGTGCAGGGCAGTGTTTATTGTCCAAATTCGCAAGATGCCAAATTGGAACTGCACCAAGGAGGTAGCTGGAAAAGCATGAAGGTGTCAGGACAGAGCTGAGATGAGAAAGGAGGTTTTTCTTATTTTATCTTTCAGAATGTTTGAAAGTGCTAGAATTCTAGAGCTGGAAGGGGGGTGGTAAAGACTTGTTTAGGTTAACCTTATTTTATAGATGGGGAGACTGAAGCATATAGAAGTAAGGCGTAAATGATCTGGGGGCTTTGTGACATGTTGCCCCTGGGTGTCCAGCGGGCTAGTGGTTGACGCAACAGCCGTGTAGAGGAAAGGGGGGGGCAGGGCGTGGCCTGGAGAAGTTGCTAGCTCGTGCCTTGGTGTTAATCGTTCAAAGTTCTGCTCACACATTTAGCAAAGTGCTAAAGGGCATGAAAAGAGTTAAAGGAATGGAGGGATCAGGAAACACAAAATGCAGGCTACAAGAAAAAAAGACCTTAAGCATCCCCCCCCCCCCCGAGGATTTAAAAGTTTCCTAGACTAAGATCTGTGTTGTCCATGACGAAGGCTCAAGATTCATACAGTTCATGTGCTGCTGGCTGATGCCAGCCCCGAGGACGTCAGGGCACTCCCCCACAGGGACAAAGTTGACGGACCCTGTGAAGTACACCAGCACTGTCCCTGGTCTTTCCATCCTCAAGATAGACCCCTGAAAAATGAAAGAGCAGTGCCCAGATCCCAGTAACCAGATGGTAATAAACATTCTTGGGAACACGGATCATTTTCAGGCCTCAAGGAGCAGGCTCGTCGAAAGGATGCAGAAGTTATAGGGAAACTCGGGGAGGAGAAGAGGGTATCTGGGTTCTGTGTGAGGAGCCGCCCCCCAAACATGTCAGGCCGTTCTCAGCCCTCCCCCACCTCTGGATGGGCAATGTTGTGTTGCCAGACATTCCCTGCCAACATGCCTGGAGATAAAAGCCATGTGTTCCTTGGAAATGCAAGCTGGTGCAGCCACTCTGGAAAACAGTATGGAGGTTCATCAAAAAACTAAAAATAGAACTACCCTACCACCCAGCAATTGCACTACTAGGCATTTATCCACGGGATACAGGTATGCTGCTTCCGAGGGGCACATGCACCCCCATGTTTATAGCAGCACTGTTGACAATAGCTGAAGTATGGAAAGAGCCCAAATGTCCATCAATGGATGAATGAATAAAGAAGATGTGGTGTATATATATATACAATGGAGTATTACTTGACAGTCAAAAAGAATGAAATCTTGCCATTTGCAACTACATGGATGGAACTGGAGGGTGGTATTATGCTAAGCGAAATTAGAGACAAGAACCATGACTTCACTCATATGAGGAATTTGAGACAAAACAGATGAACATAAGGGAAGGGAAACAATAAAATGGGACAAAACACTCCTAAATATGGAGAATAAACAGTTACTGGAGGGGGAGGGAGGGAGTTGTGGAAGGGGGGATGGGCTAAAGGGGTAAGGGGCATTAAGGAATCTACTCCTGAAATCATTCTCACTATATGCAAATTCGGATGTAAATTTTAAAAAATTTAAAAAATGGAGTAGCTAGGGAAGAGGCTTTCCAATACTTTTGGTGGCAACCAAAGTAAGAAATGTTTTACATCTGCACACACACACGCAATCACACATATGTACATAATTGAAACAAAACTTTCATTAAGCGCAAAAAAAAAAAAAAAAAAAAAAAAACAACCACGTGTTCCTGAGATTGAAGGGCAACATGCCGTGCACCGAGGAAGGGGGAGAGAAGGCGAGACTGGGCATTGGAAAGGCCCCCGGGGTTGGTACGGCATCTGTGCTCCCAGGTGTGTGGCCTCAGAAGACAGCCTGAAGCTCTGCCCAGCGCGCCTGCCCCCATCCGAGATTGTGTAAGACCCCAAAGAAGCAACATGAAAATGGCCCATGTGGAGAAACAGCTGACTTCCCTTTCCTCACCTCCCTCTCGACCTCCCCAGTTAAGACATGAACTGGGACACGGACAAGGACAGGAAGGACTGTTACCTTGTTGGTTTTTTGGGGTAGGGGTGGGGAGTGTGATTTTGGGCAGTGCTTTGGTTTCTTCAGCTGCCACTTGTCCCCTGAGCCGACATTTTCTTCTTCCTGGCTCTGGTCACGATGGGGTGGACGGAGCGGGTGGTGGGTTCTAGAGGGCCGACTCCTTCCTCAGACTCTTTCACGATTTATTTTTTTTAATGTTATATCTGAGAGAGCATAAGAAGGGGAGAGGCAGAGAGCGAGGGAGACACAGAATCCGAAGCAGGTTCCAGGCCCTGAGCTGTCAGCGGGGTTCGAGCTCACAGACCGTGAGATCGTGACCTGAGCTGAAGTCGGACGCCTAACCGACTGAGCCACCCAGGTGCCCTTTTCCTTCACCATTTAGAATTTCAGCTCACCAGCTGCCTTGCCTGGAACTCCTCCCACTTCTTACAACAATCTCCACTCAGATTCTGTCCATGAAGCCTGCCCTGCTAGAGGGGAGCAGGGTATTTGGGTCTTGTGTGTGTGTGTGTGTGTGTGTGTGTGTGTGTGTGTGTGTGTGTGTGTGTTTTAGCACATACAATCCTTTTTTTTCATACCTCATGTTTCCTGTGGGTGCCTTCAGGGAGAGAAAATGGTGAGGCAGACCGTTCAGATATCCCTACCAATCTCAGTCCTACCCTGAAAACCGTAGAGCGAGACACACACAACCCTTTTAATAGGTAAAGTTGTAGGCAGACAGATGTGTATAAACCCACACAAATGTTAGACAACTCTTTAAATGCAACCTTTGGAATATTTGCTCTGTGGGCCGGATCTGTGAGCATTTGAGGAAGAGGGGAAGGGGTTGCCCTGTTCAAAGGCTTAAAGCCCACCTCGGGGCGATTCTGCTTCCCTTGAATTTGTGTTTGTTTCTGCCTCGCGCCTTTTCGCCAGTGCCCCTGCCTTTCTGGGGAGAAACCGTACGTGCAGTCTCTCGCACTTTTTAGAGCTGAGCCATACAATTAAACAGCATTCAGGTGATTTAAAAATCACTTCATGGGTCATTAGTGTACTTCACCTGGGAGACCACCAGCCTCCGTACAGGCAGCATCGCGAGTTAGCTGGTGCCTGCCAGAATGTTCGGAAGGGCATGGATGAATTTGTTAAGAGGTGTGGGTGGGGGGTGGGCAGGGGGCTGCTTCTGTTTCGCAAAGATTGTAAAACTGAGCCATTGGAGGAAGCTTGAGAACATAAACTATAAATGCTTGGAGCTGAAGTTGGAAGCGATTGTGCACAGGGCCACAAGCGGATAGTGGTACCTGGTGTGGAGCTGGACTCTGCAGGGGGCTGTATGTCCAGCACACGAAATTTCTTTCACTTACGACGGACTTGAGAATTCTCTTGTTCTGGAGTTCTTTCCGGTGTCTTAGAAACCGAGCCCATGAAAAAGGCTGCTGAGTCGTTTAAAATTCAACACTTCAGAGCTTCATTTATAACAAAACTCAAAACATTTAAAATAAACCTAGAAATTTAATTAGCAAATCTTCTATTTTCTCAAAGTGTGCTTTTACATTTAATATGGAAATAAGACAGTTTTGTGAGCAAACCCAGCTATACTCGAAACACTTCGCTATTCCTGAACCGACAAAGGGAGATTTGTAAAAGGTGCAGGTGCTAGAAAGTTGTGTTGAAAATGCAGCTGAGTGAGGTCAAAAGAGCTCTGGAGTGGGAATTGGGAGTCCTGTCCTGCCAAGTCACTGAAAATCCTTCTAGACCTTGGCTTGTTTATTTATGCATATGGAGGTTGAACTTGGTGGTCTCGAAAGCTGTTTGCAGCCTTCAGTGGCATTCCATCACTAAGTACTGATCGAGAGCTTGGTGCCCTGTTGATAGGGAGCCAAAGACGGTTCTTGCCCTCCTGGTGGGTCCTCCCTAATCAGAAGGATGAGCTGAGTGTGCAAACAGTTATACGATATGATTGCATATGGTAGCTGCCATGCCATAGACGGGGAAGAAATAAAATGCTACGAAGTGGCCGGGGGCGGGGGGGGGGTTGCTGGAGAGCATGCATGCACAAGCACCTTACTTTCAGAGTTCTCTTACAGACCAGTAGGACCAGTGTTTTCATGCTTGGCTGGTTTAACGGAGTTCTGTCTCTGGCCAAATGGTGCTGTCCAGTGGGGCAGAAACTCAGTTGGCAAGCATTTGCCGGAGGACCCGTAGGAAGAACGCACGCTAGGGAGACGCGCGGTGTTGTGTGTGTCCTCGTGGGATCCCCTTTAGATCCAGCCCCCGAGGAAGCCTTGATGGGGTCCTGAAGCCACCCCGTGCACTCGCCCACAGGTGCCATTCTTCACGTGCCATGATGCCACCGGAAGCCTTAAAAAGAAGTTTTCAGGGAAACAACCCAACACAAAACTCCCGTGCTAATTCTGCTCTTCAGTGGGTGGATTATTTTATGTACCAGATTCACAGTAACAGAAGTATTTCCTACAAGGGAAGGGACTCCTGCTACTTTTGCGCCAAATTAATTTAGCTGGGAGTTAAAAATAGCCTCAAAGACTAGCATCCGCCGTTCGGATGTACTCAAGGAGACAGCTGGTTGGTGGCACATCCATTGTCTTTAGCTACCAAGTTTTGGCCCGTGAGGAGAGGAGAAATGAGTGCCTATTTAATCCGTGCACCACAATGCCTGTTGTCAAGAGAGTCGCCCTGGGGGCTTTTCCGTTTAATCCAAAGAACCTTTGGATTTGCCACTGCTCAAACATCTTGGGTACTGCTCTCTCGGAACGGCATGTAAGGCCAGTAGCACATTCTTTGCAAAATCTCCACTCTTGGCAAACTGTCAGCCTTGGAGTGTGGCGAGGTTGTTTGGGGAAGTGACCTAGTTCAGTGCAGCTAGATCTGTACAAGGGGCAGTGGATGGTACAGGTGGATGGTACGGTTTGGGGTCCAAAAGGTTAGTCGATAAGGTTAAGAGAGTATTTTCTTGGTAGAGTTGTAAATGGTTTCTGACATCAGGTTGGAAGGAGACTTGTGTGTGTGAAGTACATAGGGATCCTCGTGCAGCCTCTGCGTGGCACTTCCACGTTGGTTTAAAAAAAAGTTGCTGTGCTGCTGAATGGTCTTGCCTGTATAGTGAATTCTTCGTGGAGAGATCCTGTGTCTTTTCTCTTTGACAAACCAGAGCTCAGTGCAGAGCCTGGCACAGAACGGGCACCCAGATTTGTTGAACCAGAGTGACCAGGTGGAAGGAGGTCTAATTTGACCTTTAACCTAATTTGACCACCAGTTGATTGTATGTATCCGGGGTTGAATTACTTCGTTTTAGCTATACGTGGGACTGTTTATGAATATCCCTCTTCCTAGGAGAGTTTTAAGTTTGTTTATGGTGAGAGGGAGAGAACCAGTGGGGGAGGGGCAGAGAAAGAGGGGGGAACAAAATATCTGAAGCAAGTTCTGCACTGACAGCAGAGAGCCCACTGAGGGGCTTGAACTCATGGGCCATGAGATCATGACCTGAGCCACCCAGGGATCCCCCTCTAGGAATGGATACTTGATTAGTATTGTGGCACCTCGGAAGGGGGATGGGAGAAACATACTTGGACTTTGCTACTTTTCACAGACCATCTCAAATCACTGTCCCACCTATTGGGAGCTTACAAAGTGGTGGACCTAGGCCATAGCTTTTGACTGGCTAGGGTAAAAATTGATAGGATGGCTTCCTTACTGATTTCTCTTTACCTGTGCAAGTGACTTAGTAACATCAGGCGGTTCACGGTTTACAAACAACCGAATTTCCCTATCCCTGAGGACTGTTGCTGACAATGATGTCTAAGGAACCTACTACTAGGGCTGACATCACTGGAAGCCCAGAGTTAGAAATTCTACCAGGTAATGGCAGCTTCATGGTTTTACCTGATGTGTATTTTTAGCATCTCTTTTGTCTGGTGCTTTTTTTTTTTTTTTTTTTTTTTGTATTTGCTGTATGTCATCATTAAATGTTTGCTGGGCATTTTTTATTGCCAGGAACTGGGGTGGGGGGGTGTAAAGATTAATAGGTCTAGTCCTTATGTTCAAATAGTTTATCCTTAGTGGGATGTCATAAACGCAAGTAAGCATCATTAAGATAATTGAATGGATAACATACACAAATATACTCGGCATATATTAATCCCATTGTGTAAATGTGAAAGTCAAGGCTCAGGGTTGGTTCAAGGACTTGCTGGAATCTGGTAGTAAATACTGTGTTAAGCTTTGGACCAAGTCTCTGCTTCCTAACCAGTTCTCTTCCCTCAATACCAAGTGGGTTGGTCACCAAAGCCACTTAAGGGGCAGATTTTCTGCCACTGAAAATTCTGTTTTTGTGACTAGAATCTGGCGTCCGTGTGACTCAAGCTTAAAATGGTAAGAGAAATTGGGAGTTGCACAGATATTAACAGTAGAAGCTTTCATAAGCGAGACCAACAAGGTGAACTAACTAGTGAAGACAGAAACTGTAGGAAGGAGGCTCTGTGAGAGCCTAGGACAGTTTGGTGACTTAGTTTGGGTTCTTAAGAAGGTGGAACATAGTACTTTCCAGGACCCTGGGTTTCTGGAAGGATTTAAGTGGCTTTACCCTAAGCTGTAAGCCAGCCTAGAGAGCTTTTTGGCTTATGCCTGAAGCTTGTTCCTGGGTTTTAGTGAGTCACTTTTTTTTTTTTTCTTTCCACAAGCTGAAGTAGGAGTCCCATTCAATTAGCCGGTACCTTACTCACCTTGGCTGTTTTCTGCTTAATGAATTTTTTTTTTTAATTTTTTTTTTCAACGTTTATTTATTTTTGGGACAGAGAGCATGAACGGGGGAGGGGCAGAGAGAGAGGGAGACACAGAATCGGAAACAGGCTCCAGGCTCTGAGCGGTCAGCCCAGAGCCCGACGCGGGGCTCGAACTCCCGGACCGCAAGATCGTGACCTGGCTGAAGTCGGACGCTTAACCGACTGCGCCACCCAGGCGCCCCCTGCTTAATGAATTTCCAGCAGAAGATTCCATCTATGGACAAAAAGAGAAGTGCATTTCCTCAGGGCTAGGAGAAGGAAAGAGATTTGTAGAGGATTTTCTGGCTAGCATTATCACTGGTACATCCATTTATTAACAGATCAAGGGTCAAAAACAATGGTAATCAAACGAGCCCATTTACTAGGAATTCTGTCTATGCCTTTGATAGTGGTTAAGACCCATAAAGCAAGTGGGGAGGTACCTCCTCTGGCAGCTTTTTCTATTATGTTGTACCAGAAGCTATGAGCAGGAAATCATGGCGGCTGGTGCTAGCAGGAGATGAGATGGATGGTGTGGGAAGATCAGTTCTGATCATTGTTCATTCAACATTTCTACTTTTGTAATCTAATCTCCCAAAACATATTTGGGTTTATACCAAGGGGGAAAAGCTAGGTTCTAAGAGGAATGTCCTTGTCCAGATAAGTGTCACATGACCATCAGGCATTAAATAGTCCTGATTGCATTCCCCAGGTAATTCCCCTGATGTGGAAAGAATGCTCAGGTTCTTTATGTTGAGGATGTCACACTCAAAATGTACCACACTGTCCTTATTTTATCACTGCCTGTTCTCCCTGCATATCCTCCACTACTCAAGCCATTGCCTCTTCGTGCCACTCTGTGTTGAAATAACACCAGACAATCATCTGTGCACAGCCTCCCAAGCCAGAAGCCTTGGGATCATCTGGGTTGTTTCCGTCTCTTTAGTCTCTCAGATCTAAGTGGTCTCCAAGTTCTGTGGACTCTGACTCTCCCCTCCATATTCCTTGCTGTCATCTTCAGGAAAGCCTCATCGTGTTCTATGAATTGGTCTTACAGGCTCTGGACTGTTTCTCCTTTAGTCCGTCCTTGGTATTGCCAGCGAGTAGTACTCCAGTCGTTATTTATATATATAAATGTCATATCAGGGTTGCCATACATATCAATATTTGCCAAAGGTTGCTGCACAGTCACACAAGAGGACTCCCCTGGTTGTTAGCTGGGGTTGTTGGCTGGGGCTGTGGTTCTCCATGTTGGCCTTTCCAGGAGGGTAGGTAGGTTTGTCCTGGTGGTGTTGCAAGAAGGCAAGCTGAAACATACATATGCTTAAACTTCTGCTGGCACTGTGTTTCCTGATGTCCCGTTCTCCATAGCAAGTCACACGGCTAAGCCCAGAGTCCCTCTGAAGGTAGGTTAGGAATCTCCAGAAAAACAGAACTAATGGTCTGTATGTATATTCATCATACAAGGAGACTTTAAAGAAATTGGCTCATATAGCTGGCAAGTCCCAAGATTCACAGGGTGCGTGGGCAAGCTGGAGACCCAGGAGAGCCAACAGTGTAGTTCTAGTGCAAAGGCCAGCAGACTGGAGATGAAGGGCCAGGGTTTCTCTTGAGGTCCAAAGGTGGGGAAGAAGCTCATGTACTATTTTGTAGCCATTGGACAGGAAGAATTCTCTTGCTTGGTGTGCATGTGTGCATGTGCACGCGCCCACACGTGCTCAAGAGAATGGGTATGGGGTGGGGGGAAGGGCAGTCGGTGCTTTCCTTCTATTTAGGTTTTCATTAGGGAAGGCAATCTACTTTATTCATCCACCAATTTAAAAGTCAATCTTATCCAAAAACTCTCCCACAGAAACATCATTATTTGACCAAATATCTGGGTACCCTGTGGCCCAGTCAAGTTGACACACAGACTTAGCAATCACAGGGGGAACACACAGGGTAGGTCCTGGGAGGCATGGGTTGCTCTGCCCATTAATGTAACAATTTGCCACAGGAAGACTGATTTTGATCCTATTATGTTTTCTTTCCGCTTACATCTTCCTCATCTCTGTATCCCTGATACTTAGTATGATTTCTGACTCCTGGTGGGTGATCATTGATATTGAGTGAATAGAAGAAATAATGAAGTCCCTGATCCCAGAATAAAATGAAAATAATTTCCTTGGTCTGTCTGTAAAACATTCCAGAAGATTGTCTCAGAATCCCTATGAGCCATTTCTTAATTTTGAGTCATTGTCATTATCTTTAGAAAGCGAATTTACTTTTGAAAAATATAAGCAAGATATCAACTGAACCGTGGTCACTAACTCTGTGTGACCAGACTTTTTCTTAATATTTTTTCTGTTAAATGTTGATGGAAAAAATCTATTAAAAGGAAATGCTTGTTTGGTCAACCATACGTTTTCAGTTTACATTCATTGAAGTGATTGCTAACTGTACAGTTAATCTGGAGAGGTTTATAACCGCAGTTCAAGAAGGGAAATGACACAGCCAAGAATGCTACCTTAGGAGGCGGTAGTCAAATTTATTTCCACTTTGGCCACTGCTGTTCTAGATGCCTGTCTGTCCTGTGCCTAACTGTGCCAGTATGGATAATTTATGCATAACTCAGAGGTGGCTATTTGCGCTCATAAGAAATTTATATTGGTAGAAGATTACTGAGTGAAAGACTGGATTTTGAAAAACACAGATTATAAACTTTTACAAGTGAGGGCTTTATTTTTCATGTCCTAAACCATAGTTAAGTACCTTTCAGAAGGAGGGCAATTTGGATGCTTGCTTTCTGCCATCTTGAGTTCCTAGCCTGTCCCTCCCCATCTCACTTTCAAGGCCGGAAGCTTTGTAGAGTTAACATGGGGTAGGAATGTTTAAACATGAGGATTTCATACTTGAAAATGATATTCTCTGTGGAGGAGGGTGATTTTAGGTTTCTAGATACTAAGCTGTATCATGACTCATTTGTTCTTAAACAGGTCGTTCTCCTGTTACTAAAAATTAATCACAAAAGACCAGGGAAGCTTGAAAAAGAGATCACACACAGCAGGTTCTTAAAATTAGAAAGGCAGGTCTGCTCTCTTCTGCACTTGCGAAGTTTGAATGATGCACCAAGATTAAGGTAATTGATTTTAATCACATTTGTCCCATTGCAAATAGGTGAGTTAGAGTAACTTAATGTACAGAGCAAACATGGCAGGGGGGTGGTGGGATGGTAATGGTAAGTTGAAAACTTGAAAATGAATCACATAAGTGAAACAGACCTTGTGTCACAAGCACTTTTTGTCACTTTGGAGCTGTGGCCTTGGATACGATCATATTCTCACCTAAAGAACTGTTCATCTGGGAGCCGGACCCTGGGAGAGTCCAGCAACACAGCTTCCTGCTTTGCTCCTCATTTCTGTCCTTGTGTCTTGTAGTTTATCCTCTATGCGTAGCTAGAGTGAGATTTTGCATGTACCAGGCAAATCTGACCATTGCATTGCTCAGTCTCGACCCTTCGGTGGCCTCCTTTGACCATTAGGATTGTGATCTAGCTACGGTTAGTCTCACTGACTGGAACATGCCAAGCTCATTTGAGCTTTGGGTCTTTTGCACAGGTGGGTTCTTCGGGAATGAGGCTCGCTCATACTGTTCAGGTCTCTACTCAGATGACCCCTCATTGGAGATGCCTCGTTAGATCACATCCTCCCATTATTTTCTGTTAGTCTGTCTTTGCGTACTTCATGGCCCTTATCACCACTTGAAGCCATAAGCATTTACTTGGTTATTTTTTTTATCTCTTCTGCCAGCATGAAATACAGTGAAGTGCAGGTACATTGTCTTTTGTGTCCGTGTAACTCAGAACAGTGCCTAAAGCCTGAAACACTCAATATTTGTTGACTGAATGAATGTTACTCTTACAAGAGAAAAGACAAGCTTTAGAGTTCTGTTGCCTTCTGACGATATCACTAAAAGGAAACAGCCTAGGATCAGGGGAGATTGTTCCTCTTCTGTGATGACACTGCCGTGAATATAGTAATAAACTGGGCCATGTCACTGAAGCCTGAGGTGTACCATGTGAATGTGTCTTCCAAAGAAACCGTGATTTTTCATAATCATAATGTTAATATGTGGTCTATAAAATTCAAAATGTATGTGATCAGTCTTATTTAATTAGAATTACCTAATTAACCACCAGTATCTGATAGTCTGCCATTCTAGGTAAGTGGGATAAGTTTTGAATTTCAAACCTTGAGAAAAGTTTACACCTATAGGATTTTCACATGAAAGGTTATGGCCTGGCTGCACATTGGCTTGGGAGTGGTGTCATTATTCTTAGATTTCCCTCTGTAGCTGTTGGTTTCTCTTAACATTCTTAAACAGCAGGGAGTTAAGTAAATTGTGATATATCACTGTGATAGAATACGTGCGGCCATTAAGAATGATGATGACGGAGGTGGTGGAAAATGTTTCTGTGGTACTCGGTGCTAGGGGGCTTACTATAAAGACATTACTGTGATTAGAGTTCTGACAGAACTTGTATATTGGGGCTGGACCTAGAAGTGAACCTAAAAAATTGAAATCATTTGATGATTTGATTTTTAAAAAGTTTTGATGTTTATTTTTGAGAGAGAGCACCAGTGGGGGGAGGACCAGAGAGGGAGACACAGAATCTGAAGCAGCCTCCAGGCTCTGAGCTGTCAGCACAGAGCCGGATGCGGGGCTCAAACTCCCGAACCATGAGATCCTGACCTGAGCCGAAGTCTGACGCTTAACCGACTAAGCCACTCAGGCACCCTGACAATTTGATTTTTTTTTTTTTTTTTTTTAAAGATGATTGGATTTGGGAGATCTACGCTCTGGATTTCATCTTGTTAGAACAATGGAGTTTTCAAAAAGTCATCCTATAATTCTTGAGGAATAAGACAAAGTGCTGTGTTCCTTCAGAACGTTATCCACACGGAGCACGCCCACCCATCTGAGAGTTCTTGGTCCAATGGTGTGATGGGAAAGCAGGTTGTTGTAGATGTCTAGACTGCTTCGTGCCCAGTGTATCAAGCAGGAGGACCAGAAAACCTGGCCAAGCAACGGCCACAACCAAATAAGGGGCATCGTTCTCCTCACGTAACAAAATGTGGGGACTAGCATTCTGGGGCTAATGTGGCATCTTCATGATTCGATGAAAGATCAGCCTCATTCTGCCTTTCAGTTCAGCCATCTTACCATGTAGATTTCATCCTCCCCTTTGCTGCCCTCCTTATAAGGTGGCTACTCCATTACCATCCCATCCATGAGAAAAGTGAAGTCAGTCCAGATGCCTATTGAGTCTGCTCCAAGAACTCCCCCAGAAACACAGCCCAGCAACTTCTATTTGCATCATATAGACCAGAACTCTGGCTCTCATAACCACTCCTGCTTAGAAAACAGAGGGGGGAGGCCTGGGTGGCTCAGTCGGTTAGGCGTCCCACTTTGACTCAGGCCATGATCTCGCAATTTGGGAGTTCAAGCCCTGTGTCAGGCTCTGTGCTGACAGCTCAGTGCCTGGATCCTGCTTTGGATTCTGTCTCTCTCGCTCTCTCTGCCCCTCCCCCACTCACATGTGTGTGTGCTTGCTTGCTCTCAAAAATATTTGTAAACTTTTTAAAACGGGCTTGGAGTTTTTGTTTTAAGCTGAGTATGTTTCTAATTTGAACGAAAGCAAAGTAGTTGAGTAATAGAAAGTGAATATTGGATAGGCAACCTTGAATTTTATGTCGAGGATGCCTCGCCACTTTTTAGACATAACCACCTTCACGTGTTGTATTTGTGTTCTTTTCTATTGCTATAACTTCATCTCAGTACAGGAAGAAATCCGTTACATGTCATGAGGGATCTTCAGTTACAATCGGATGTTCTTTCTTGATTGGTCAATAGAAAAAGACAGGAGTGAGGAAGTCTTATGAGTTTTAATAAGCCTCTTTTGTTTTTTCTTTAAACACTTAGTTCTTTGGAGAAGGTACTTTTACTCGTTTGGTAAGGAATATTTTGGTTTTCATAATGAAACGTTGAGCTTGAGTAATTTTTCAGTCACAGTGTTCTTTTATTCTTATTTTCTTGAATTTTAAGTATGCTTCACACCGAATGTGGGGCTTGAACTCACGACCCTGAGACTGAGTCACATGCTCTACCAGATGAGCCAGCCAGGTGTCCCCTCTTCAGTCACCGTGTTCTTTGGACATAATAGCTCCTGATAGTAGATGAGGGTTGACTGAAACCAAACAGCTTTTCAGTAACTCACTTCTTATTTAAAGCAGCTTTGGTCTGCAGCAATGTCCCCTGAGCTGAGTGAAACGGCACTTTTCCATGGGTTCTAGTTGTCCTCCGGAACCCGAAGTGCCCTATGGGCAGCAGATTTTAAGGTGGCACTGAGAAACCAGTATCATCGCCATAGGAAAGTGACCCAGAAAATGAGTTAGAAGGTGTTGAGTGTGAAGGAAAGAAGAAGCTGTAGGAATTGATCTGAGCTGCCTTCCATGCTGGGAAGAAGGGTGAACTTTGGAACCCCAGGGGTTGACCCAGACCCAATGACTAGGCGTTATAGGGAGACAGAGTTTAGCATAAATTCCACAAAGAACTTCCAAAGAGTAGATGTTTCTAATAAGGGAAGAGGGACTCCAGAACAGGGAGCCCCAAGTAATATAATAAGGGATACTAGTCTGGCTTAACCCAGAGGGAACAGAGCTGGCTCTGCCCCACTTAAAGTTGGAGGTGAGGCTCTGGAATGCCCTTCTCCCATGCCACCTGACCATTTTCTTAATTGAGGTAATTGACATAGAACATTATTAATTTTGCATGTATGCCGTAATGATTTGGTGTTGGTATATATTGCAAACAATAAGTGTAGTTAACATCTGCTTACATATATGGTTAACACTTTTTTTTTTCTTGTAATGAGGACTTTTAAGATTTACTCTCCTGGCCAAAAAAAACAAAAACAAAACAAAAACAAAGCCCTCTTGGCAACTTTGAAATCTGAGGTACAGAATTAACTAGTCATCATGTTGTACGTTGCATCCCCTTATTTCATGAGTGCAAATGTGTACCTTTTGACCTCCTTTACCCGTTTTGCCCCCCCCCCCCCCATCTGGCAACTACTAATCTGTTCTCCGTGAGCTGGTTTCTTTTCCATTTAATATTCTACATACAGGTAAGATCTAGTATTTCTTTGTATTTCAGTTAGCACGATGACCTCTGGCTCCATCCATGTTGGTGCAAATGGTAGAGTTTTTTTTTTTTCCATGTTTTTTGTTTATTTTTGAGAGAGCGTGAGCTGAGGAGGGGCAGAGAGAAAGAGGATCCGAAGCGGGCTCTGCACTGACAGCAGCGAGTCAGATGTTCAACCGACTGAGCCACCCAGGCACCCTAGGTTTCATTTTTTAATGACTGAATAATATTCTGTTGTCTGACTATGCCGCATTTTCTTCACCCATGCATCCATTGTGATAGTTTGTTTTGTATCTTGCCTGTTGTCAGTAACGCTGAAGCAAACATGGGGTTGTATGTGCCTTTTCAGTTAATGTTTTTGTCTTCAGATACAAAGTTTGGTTTTGTTCTTTAATTTTGTGAGGAATCCCGGTACTCCTTTCCACGGTGGGTGCACCTATGTAGAGCCTCACCAACAGTGCACGAGGGTTCCCTTTTCTCCATATCATTGCCAGTGCAGTTCTTGTCTTTTTGATAATAGCCACTCGGACAAGCGTGGAGCGATACCTCATTGTGGTTTTGATTTTCATTTCCCTGATTAGTGATGTTGAACATCTTTTCATAAGCTTGTTGGCCATGTTGTAGGTCATCTTTGGAAAAATGTCTATTTCAGATCATCCCTTTTGTTGTTGTTTGGGGTTTTTATCAGATAACCATATCCACCTGGCCAATTCGTAGTCTTCCTTCTATCCCCACAGACTCCATTCTACTCCCCCCCCCCCCCACTTCAATTGCCCCTCTTTAATTCTTTCTGAGTGGACCTCTCTGAAGACATAACACCGTGCTCTGTTTCTGTGTCTCTGCTCCTATGCTGCAGCCTGTTAAGGGCAAAGCCCATCTCTCAACTTCCTGCCCTCTGTGCTTATCTGGAATCTCTCGATAGTTACTGACTTAGCAAGTGAATGAAGAGAGGTTGGGTGATTCTGCTGAGTTAACCTTGAAACGTTACACAGAATCTTTGTTTTAACTTTATGTTGAAACCAGCGCGACTCTCACAGGTTGTCTTTGAGCCAGCTGTGGCCTTTCGGTGGAATGAACGGTTGAGAATAACGAGTGCCGTGGTTCTTGGTGCAGGTGCCACCTACTTTAGGTGTCTGACTTTCATTGCTTCTGACAAGGTTGCAAATTACCTGTTAAACTGTTTCTATGAAGCGCTTTATGCCTTGTGGCTCATGGGGTAAAGTTGCCTTCTGCACCTGTCGATGGTTGTGGTGTGGACCAAGGAACAGCCAGGATGCCTCCAGTGGATGTGAATACAGCAGGCCACCGGGGGCTTTTTGTTGGTTGAAACAGAATAACCAGAGAAGAACAGGCAAGTTTTAAAAATAACTTGGTACACATGTATGTGAAAATAACCTTACCTCCCAGGGGCTGAGGGGAAGAAAAAAAAAAAATCTGTAGGTCCCAGTTCTGCCTGATGTTCCAGGGTATTTTTAGTAAGAGGGCCCTTTTTCCTTTGATGGTCCATGAGGGGAAGATCACAGCAGAAAAAAATACTGGCGAGGCTACTCCAATTGTTGGGTGTTTCATTTTGTTTCCACTTCATCCGTGAAAGAAAAGCAGACATTCCCAGAGGCTCATCATGAGTGTAGTAGAAAAGGAAAGTGTAATTTTTTCTCTCTCATTTGTTTATAATGCATGATTTAGTTATAACACATACTGCTGTGAGTTATTTTTAGTATGTGGTAAATTGTTGTAAGGGCCTTCTAAGAAATTCCTGTCTCCTAAGGTATTTCCCTTATTAATTATATTCAGGAAAAATGATGGTTTTTGGAGTTTCTTCGTAATTAGGTTTTAAATGAATGCAACTTATTTCCTGTAGCATTTGAACTGTCAGCATTTCACTGTTACTGCCACCAGAAGGGTTTGGTCTGTTTCTAATAGAATCTTCTAAGGGAAATTGATGAACCTGGTAACCTAATTTTAGACCTCTTGAAATTTGGCAGATGGATGGTATTTATAGTGTTCTGAATCAGTTCCTATTACATGTTTAAAAATAGTCACGTCATTAGAGACTACATTCAAGAAAGAAAAGATTTTTAACCTCAAATCTAGTGCCCAGAACATTGTTTTTAGTCTCGTAAAGTGTATCTGCGTTTTGGTAGCAATTTCTAAAGAGCCTTTCTGTACTCTTTCTTCTCTTTCCTGTGTGATGCTGCTGTTGTCATGGAAACGGATCTTGGAGTTGCTTTGTTATACAGTGTGAGGGACTCCCTGATATAGAGAGGTACTGCAGGTCATTATCAACACAGAGCCTTTATTAAGCATTGTGCAACGATGCCTGCTGTGAGCTTGGATGGAACTCAGATTGGCGCTTACAATGAAGACACACAATTGACACCCATAAATACAAATCGGGGTCCTCAGCCACGAGAGCCTTGAAAAGTACAAGCAGTGGCACATGGTATTTCTATTTTAGGTGGTGAGGGACATTCTTAGTTGGGACAGGTCATCATTATGTGCCCAGTTAGGGTTGACGGATGGAGAAAGGAGGATTGGGGAAGTTGGTTGAATAGTACAGGAAATGAGCAAGTCAGAAGTTGGGGGGCAGGCGTGTTGGAAATTCCCAAGGTCTGTTCCCAGGTGGAGGCCAGCTCGTGTGCTGAGAAGGGGCTCCGTGTGTTGGTGGTTGTAATGCTCTGAAGCCTCAAGTTATGGATGTTTCATTAGCAAGTTTGCAAGTTGTAAGACAGCCCAGTCTGCTCTTAACGCAGGGTGTGTTTGCAGTGTATGCGATCCTCTTGATTGGGGTCTAAGGCGGAGTGAGGTACTTGGAAGGTGTGGTGGACTCGCTGCCCTGAGATTGTCTGTCGCCTTCTCACTCACCAGCTCCTACCTTAACCTCCCTGGACCTGTTTTGTCACCTTTCAGCTGGTGATATGCCTGCCCATCCTGCCCTCCTCATCCCTCGGGAGGCAGTTCTCAAAGGAGGATTCCACACCTGCAGCCTTAGCATCACCCGGGAATCTGTTAGAAAAGCAAATCCTCTGGGGCTGCAGGCGCGTGGCATTGGCAGCTCTGGGGATGGCCCCACAGTCTGTTTCCCAGGCCCTCCAGGTGATGCACCCTGAGAACAGCTGTCCTTGGACGTGTCTCCGGGGTGGCCTTGTTTACCTTTGCTGACGGTTCCTGTTGCTGTGGGAGACTCCTGGTCACTCACACCTTAACTGCTCCACTGTTAAAGGAAGGGTATGGAGTCAGGCTGCTCTGGGTTCCCGAGCTGTTGAAAAAACAAGACAGAATTTTGAATGGAAAAAGTCTCTGAGTGTTTTGCTGTCAAAACGCAGGCCAAATTCAGCTTCCCAGAGTGAGTGCAGTTAGCAGCCATTTTTCTCCTATATGTCAGGTATCCAGGTTTATGATTATCTTTTTTTGCTTGGGCTGAAGAAACCATTAAGCGCACATTTTTCTAACCCGAGTCTCCTGCATTCTTATTCCTATGTGGTAGTTGATTTCTGGGCTTCTAAAACCCGGAAGATTGTGCCCACAGACTTCACAGGAAAAGGAGAATAACTCCAATACCACTTGCAACTGCTATTTCAGACACAATGAAATTCTCTTGGGTCCTCTTCAAACACCTGCTAGAGAATATTAAAAAAAGTTGCGAAGATTTAAACGTCTTAAGCCATCATTGGCATATTAGGAGGCCAGGGCCCTAAATTTATGAGATGCCTCAGATATCATGTGGCATCGTCAGGACTCTTTGGGGACCTGCCCACTCGATACAAACCAAATTGTAGCTCCAACTAATTTTGATTTGGAAATTGCCTCCTTAAAAAGAAAAGTACTAAAAATGTTTGACATTTACAGGCTTTTTGCAGCAGTCTGCAGTTTCTCTAGCAAGTGTCTTCACAGACTTTGAAAGAATTTGGCAATTGCCAACTCGTGTTTTTAGATGGCATAGGACTCCCAAGTACAGTCCGAATGGTATGTTATAGTCCTAGATACATAGACTGCAAGGACTATGGAAGTCAGATCTCTCAGGGGTTTTTTTGTTGTTTTTTGCATTTTTTAAGCCTGTTTTCATTCGGCATCCTCCAGATGTAAGCTCCTCTATAAGGATAGTGGTAGTGTGTGACCATGGAGAACTTTGCTCTCCCTCATTCTCAAGTGCTTTTTCTGCTAAGCCCTGTCCGTAGGGTCCCATGAGGGCGGTACAAATGATGAGATGAGGTCCAACTCTTTTCTAAGGAAAATTGTGATTTCTTTTTCTTTGGCTAACGAGGACAACTAAAAGTAAACGTCCAGTTATGCAGTGATGAATCTAGTCAGGCTCAGTGTGTGTTCTGTGAGGAGTCCTAAGTTAGAAGCATAAATGTTGGAAAGAAGGCTAGTCTGAGACAAGTTCAGGTCCTTGTAGAGAATGGACTCCCCTTGATTTTAGATTTCTACCATGCATCTCAACACAGAGACTAGGATGAAGAATGGTTGCTTTTACTCTCAAAGGCAAGCACACTGGCGCAGGAAATAGATTTGGCTTCTACTTTTGATCGGTTTTCGAAATACTGAATGTCCTTTGAAGTAACCAATGGCTGTGGAGGATCCCAGGGGAAGGAGTTGCATGCAGGAGGGAAGACCATGCTGTGTGTGTGACCCGAAATACACAGTTGGGAAAGAACCCTGCCTTTAGTGCCTGGCCCCCTTGGCCACTAGTCAATCTCGCATTCTCCTCTCAGCAATATTTTGGCCCTCTTTGTGCGTGACAGGGACAGGGGTCTTTGTCTTGGTCTGGACCACAGATGATCCTGTAAGATGTCCAGTTTAGGGGGCTGCTGAGATCCTGAGATGGGCATCCCCCAGGTGCAGGTGGGCTGGGAGCCAGGAACACAGGCAGTGTGCTTGGGGAAGGGCTGAGGGACAGCACAGGACTGTTTGTGACCTGGGGCAAAGCCCGCGAAGCTGGCTCTGGGACTTTGTCAAGTCCCCCTTTCTACGTAGCTGCTTGTCATTACTGTTTGCTGCTTTTTAGTAATGTCTGTATGAGTCTTTCTCAGCTATGGTAGGCAGAAAGGAGTTCCTGGCTGTTAGAGCCAAAAGGAGAGGACTTGGGGGGGGGGTGGGAGGGGAGGGGACAGTCACAGAAGCAGAGAGAGCCCCTGAGCAAAGAGAAACTTGGGTGGGCTAATGAGAAGGGCTCGTTGTGGTCTCTTGGAAAACCTTGGTTTTGTGCTCAGTATTGTTACAAAGGAGTCAAATAATTCCCTCAAAGGGGACTGTGCTGAGCCCCGTGGGGTCCTTTGTAGGGGGAGAAGGGACCAGCTGCTCAAAGCAAACAAAGGATGTTTGGGGCTGTTTTTTGATGCCGGGGTTCTAGGCATAGCAGTGAGAACCGTAGTGTCCATGCTGAACTTGGGGAAAATGGTGTGGAATTGTGTAGCTGGGTACACTGGGTACACTGATGTACAGCGTGTATGGATGACACCTTAAAAGTCCCGAGAAGACAGCATAGAGCATTATTTACTGGGAGGCCCACTGTGAACCTAATGGGGCCTTGAACCCTACCCCTTCCTGGGCTTGCCTCCGGGGCTTCCTTGATAGATTCTCAGTGCTGCTTCCTCGTGAATCCTGTTACTGCTCCTGGAATAACTTCTTAGTGCCCCCTGTTTCCATCTGTGTCCAGAAATGGCTATGGAGGATTCTGGTAGAAGGGCTTGAGTGTAGGAGAGAAAACAAGTCTGTGCAGTGCATGTGACCTGAGGGAAAGCCGGGAAGGGTGGACTTGGGGGATTGCAGAGGGTGGGGTAATGACCTCCAAACCTGGCTGCACCTCTGAATCACCTGGGATACTTTCCAAAATGCATTTCCTGGGCCCATTATGAATTCGGGCAGGCCTTATTGGGGAGGATAGGAATGCGCGCAGACTTCAGAGGCACATGATCCTAGGGGTAAAGCTCGTCACCGAACAACTTCTCCAGCTGTGTGATCGTAGGTCAGTTAACCTCTCCAGAGCACGGCATTTTCATCTGTGGGCGTAGGACTAATACTACTTAGAGTTTGGGGAACGTGTTAAACCAGGCATGTCAAATGCTTAGCTCATTGCCTGTCACATTGCTAATATTTATCGAATGATTATTGTGCTTAACTAAAATGCCGGGGGCTGCTCAGTACAGTGAGAACGTGAAAAAGAATTAGAAAAATCATGCCCCCTGTCTTTATAAATCCGTGATCTAGATAGATGGGAAAAGGAAATTCGCAGGACTGTTTGGTGAACCTTCGAAGGGGAGACGCTGTAATGGAGCTCAGATTACTGGGAGATGTTGGGGGGTGCAGTCTGGACGGGAGTGGGGTCCAGGCTGGAGCCGTTGGAGGTGAAGAAGCCTGCGCCTGGAGACGTTGCAGAGGGAGCGTCAGAGGAGCTGTGTCACAGAATTGCCTTCTGATGATGTCAACACATCTAATACAAGACTCTGACTAATTGCTATTTATAGTTGCTTATATTCAAAAGCTTGTTTATACTGCAGAAAACTGTCAGCTTGGGTGTGTGTAGTGGAAAGAGCTCAGAGCTCAGTTTGAAGTCCTGAATTCTTGTCCCTTCTGTGTCCTAACCGGCCAAGTGACCTCAGATGAGCCTCTCGACCCCGACGTCTCCACTTCCTCGTTGTGGGGGCAGGGGAGCAGACAACCGCCAGGGGTCTTCTGTCTGCAGCATTAACCATCCAACATTCAACAGAAACATTGACGGCGCTTCCTTTCCAAAGCATTGATTGTGCATCTTTGAATTTCAATTCTTGGTACTGTGTAAGATCCATTGTTAAGTGAAAGGCTGTGTTTTGCTGATTTGTTCACGATTCACATTCCCATAAAGTTTACAAAGACAGAAATTTCCACTTATAAAAGCGTTTTTGTTCTGTTGGAATTATATAGGTCTCCTTCATTATGCTTTTGTGCAGTTTCTAGTCTCAAGAAGCCGTGACTGTCCTCTTGGGAAGACTAATGTGGGAGAACATCTCAGCACATCATTGCTCTGCCCTAAGTAGTCAAGCAGTTGGCTGCAGATAACCTAGGATGCTGGAGGAGGCGTTTACTCTTATTTCGCAGATGTGTGTTTGCTATGGGCCAGGCCCTCCTCTGTGTCCTGCGGATCCATCAGGGAACTAAGTAAAACTCCCTGTGTTCATGGAGTGTGTGTTTCAGTGCCATTAGCCTGGAAATGTACCTACTCTGTTGCCCGAGGTGAGAAGTAATCTGACAGGTGTCAAGGGCTGTCTTCCTTTATCGAAGATCACTTCCCCCTCACCCTCCAGGGTCTGCCATGTGACCCTGCCGGAAGACTAAGTCATGACCACTACAGTGCACTTTTATATAGAAATAATAGAAGATAGGACTGCCGGGTGGATGTGATTATTGCCAAAAAGGCCACAGCTCTTCCTATCCTTGTTGCGTGCTCCCTTATAAATGACTTTGCTGCAACTTTGGTCAGGAAGTGGAGTCCATTTCTCCACTCCTATGGGTTTAGACTGGCTCCTGGGACATCCTTTGACCAGTAGAATGCAGTATGAGTGAGGTCATGAAAGGTTCTGAGCCAGTGCATTCATTGCAGGGCTCTGCAGCTTGCCTGGAACTTCTGTCGTAGGACAAAACCCTGACTCCTCTCCTTGAGGGTAACAGGCAGTGTGAACCAGGAATTAGCCTCGTGGCTGAGGATTCCTAGCCCAAGCCAGAACTATCCCCCAGGCCTGGGAATGAGGCTGTTCTAGACCACCTAGCTCCAGTCAGCTGCCAGACGGATGCAGCTGGTTGAGTTTTCACGGGCTTAAAACCTCAAGGTGCTCATCGACACCGGCGCAAATGTTTTTTGCTAATAATTGAAAGTTATAAACATTTTGTGTATTAATATAGATATTCATTGTTTTCCCTCTGTCATTAATTACCTAGACTTCAGAAAGTTGAATTTGAGAAATGCCTTGCACGTTTTAAATGATCGACTTAGAGACCAGCCTTTGGACTAGAGCATCACCTGAAGTTCGGTGGCAACCCCTATGTGCTTTATGGAGAGATGAGCATAAGCAGGGGTGATGTGGCAATTGTTGGACGGTTGAGGTTTTCTAGGGCACGTGGGGTGTCCTTGGAAAGGCATAGGGCTAAGGTGACCTGACCCGAATTTGCACAAATACGTTTTCGCTGAACTAAGATTTGTCTCTTCACTGAAGATGTTGATGAAAGCTGTGACTCAGTAACTTGAGTCCAAAGCGGAGAACGGACGTCTGTCTCCATAATAAGTTAAGCGAACATGGTGCGGCCACTCCTCATACTTTAACCTTCTTTCTGCCGAAAGTCGTCTTTTTTTTTTTTTTTAATCCAGGAGGAGGTCTGAGAATACTCCCCGTGCATAATTGCTTTATAGACACCATTTTATCTAATACCCTTGCTAATACTTATAAATAATTAAGTCAGTATGGTTCCAGTTTGCTTCTATAATGATAAGCCATATGTTGTAGGAGGTGGTCTAAAAATAATGTACTACTGTGATTAAAAAAAAAAAATCTGGGACATTGCATATGTCAACTACAAGTGTGTAGGTTTCAAAAGTTCATGTGATGCTACTTTGCTTTTGCAATAAGACCGATGTTATTTAGGGCCTGTGTTTGCGCTAACTGAAAGAAATCCGAAGAGAGCATTCGTTTGTACACAAGGCAAAAAGTAAAGCCTCGTGTTGAGTGTTGGTGTTGTAGCTCGTCCCTGGGGAGGCAGTGAGAGCAGCCCCAACGGGCTCCTTCCCCAGGAACTAGACTCTGTGTCCCAGCATCACACTGCCAGAGCTTTGAACTGTGTGGGCATCTGTGTTTCATCTCGATTTAATTTGTGCACTGGTTAGCAGGATGTGTCCTAAGGTATGAGAAAAGTCTACGAGAGGTTATTTTTTGGGGTCTGGAAACACTCCCAAGAATTTTCCGTATAAATGAATGGTAACCACTTTATGCCATTTTCTCTTCTGAAAGGTTTTGTAGGAACGCTGTGCTTTTGGATAGCAAGGAGAATTCTCTATTGCTATATGGATACCTGTTCTGATCAGATGAAAACAGCTACATGTTACTATAAGGAAATATTGAGGACATATACTAGTCATAAAGTTAGAATTAGTGAAGCAAATTTTAAGTAAATCTACAGCTGAAAAAAAAAAAAAAGTAAATTGTTCCCTGGAAGGGAGACAGTTTCTCTGTGAAGGTGATTTCTGTGGAGATGATTGGGTATGTTTGAAATAGGTAGTTTGCCTAATTTTTTAAAATTTTGTTTTGAAAGAATAATCAGGGAGGGGCAGAGAGAGCGAGAGAGAATCCCAAGCAGGCCCTGTGCTGTCAACACAGAGCCCAATGCAGGGGCTCGAACTCACAAACCGTGAGCTGAAACCAAGAGTCAGATGCTCAACCGACTGGGCCACCCAGGCTCCCCCGGTAGTTTGCTTTATGATCGATATACTGCCAGTATGAATTTGCTGTGGTCACCTGGCCATCCCAGAAGTCGGTGGCTTTAAAACAACAGCGGCATGATCATTGGCATAACCTATAGGTCTTAAAAGGTTTGGCTAATTTAACCTGGGCACCTTGCTTTCTCCTTGTGGGGCTGGGGGCTCATCTCTGCTCTTCATTCTCCCCCTCCTCTGATCGGAAGGCCGGTCTGGGCATGTTCTTCCAGGGCTGGCAGAAGCTCAGGACGATAAGCCGAAATGCCAGGAAGTGCTTCATTCCCGGCTCGGAGCTGGCACGTGGGCATTTCTACCTCACTCTGTTGGCCAAAACACGTCACATGGCTGAGCCCAAAGTCGAGGTCAGGAAATAGGCTTGCTCTTTATGGGAGAAATTCCAAAGTCATGTGAAAAGGTCACAGATACAGGGAGGGGCCAGGAATGAAACCTGTGTAAAGGTAAAGCACTGGGGCCAGGAATGAAACCTGCCACTTTATCTTAGTGACTCTTAAGAGCCAAGATTTCCTAAAAAAAAAAAAAAAAAAACCAGCACAAAGGTAAATTAGAGAAGGTGTAGGCAGAGTTGGGTATAGTTGGGTCTGCATAGAGTGAGGACACCTGTCTTCCTTCTCCTATACCAAGGGTTGCAAACTACAGCTTATTGGGCCACGTCCTGTCCAACACTTGTTCTTGTAAATGTTCCACTGGAACCCAACCATGCCTGTTCTCCAGTGTATGCATTGTATATGGCTGCCTGGGCCCCGTAGCAGGAGTTGAATGTGTGTGGTTGTGACAGAGATTGGCCCATGAAGCTGAAGATGGTAACTGGCACTTTACAGAAAAGGCTCGCTGACCCCCGTTTTATATTATGAGACTGAGTAGTTGATGTGAAGCAAATTCAGTTGTGATCCCCCCCCTCTCTACTCCACCCCCATCCCCCTTTTAGGGTTTTTCTAGTGTGCATTTGTATTCTCCTGTGTCTCTCTAAAACAGGTAAAATCGGGAGGTAAAGTAATCCTGGCACCTGGATTTTGGCAGTGAAAGCCAATGCAATTTGCATCCCCAAGCTATAATCCTTAAACCCAAGTTGACAAGTCAACAAATTGCAGCCAATAGAACATACAAAGGAGGGAGCCAGTTGCTACTTTTGCCTTTACTGTTAATGCTTTGTGGCTGTGTGGGTCATTCATGCTGCTAGACAATAGGGTGATTGTTTCTGTTCTGCTGAAAGACAGTCTGATTGTGCTTTGTGTGGGGTGAAGTGCAGACCTGCTCACCTCTGCTCCCAAGAGAAATGCTTGCAGACCTTTGTCTGCTCAAATGTCCTTCTGTCAGCTTTTGGAGTTATGGTGGGAGGCCCATGCCTCTTGGTCAGCATATTTTCCTGCTAGGTTTTTCCCCCTTTTTTCTTTTTTAACTAATGAAATTACTTTTTTTGGTTAAACTATTGGAGAGAAAATTTTAAAAAATATCCATTACATTATACATACCACCCCCCCTTACCATATATTTACAATGGTTTGAACTAGGAGGGACTTCATATAGTTTGAAAACAATCTGGATGTGTGTGTGGAAACATGGAAAATGTTTATAATATGGCGTTCAGTAATAAATGTAATACAAAACTGGGGCGCCTGGGTGTCTCGGTTAAGTGTCCAACTTTGGCTCAGGTCATGATCTCACAGTCCATGAGCTCAAGCCCCACATCGAGCTCTGAGCTGTCATGAGTTCAGAGCCTGGGAGCTTGCTTTGGATTCTGTGTCTCCCTCTCTCTCTGCTTCTCCCCTGCTCATGCTCTGTCTCTCCCTCTCTCAAAAATAAACATTAAAATAAAAAGAAACATAATAGGAAGTGGCTGCAGGTGCCCTGTTGCAACTATGTAATAAGCATGTGTGTATATGTATGTAGTAATGTCTTGATACCCAGAACCTAGGAATATGTTACTTTTCATGGCAAAAAAGGTGCTTTGCCAATGTGATTAAGGATCTCAAGATGGAGAGGTTATCTTGTATTATCTTGGTGGGATCTGTGTCATCTCAAGGTCCTTCGAAGAGGAAAGAAAGGATTGCAGTCAGAAAAGGATAATGGAGGCAGGGGTTGCACTTTGAAGAGAGAGGAATGGGCCTTGAGCCAAGGAATATAGGTTGCTGCTAGAGGCCGGAAAAGGCGGGGAATCAGAAGCCTCCAGAAGGAATGCATCCCTGTCAGCACCTTGGTTTTAGCCTTGCCACTAAGTCTATGGTATTTTGTTACAGCAGCAGTCAAAAACTAATACAGCTTATAGAAATGGAAGGGAAGATATTTCAACATGAGACTTGGAAGTTGTAAACGTTTAATTCATTTTAGTTTACATATTGAGTGAGTGGATGAGTTTATTTTGGTTGAGTGGCTAAGACTAAGAGGTAGCAAGTAACTTTTAAATATTAGAAGAAAGGAAAAATGGTAGGATTTGAAACTCAAAATCAAAAGATATGTAAACACAGCGGAATTATTCTCTCGTTGGAGTTTTGCTGTGTCAAAGTGACAGATGACTCCAGCCTTAATGAGGAAGCCAATTTCTTTTTCTTCTTGTTTCTAAGCCTCTGGTTTTCAGTGGTCGTTCTCTGAGCTGAAATGTCATTTTTGATTACTATTGGGATTTTTGTAGTTAAGGTCTTTGCGAAAGTTTGAGTGCAAGTATTGAATATATGTGTTCCAACTTGCGTCAAGTTCTGTAAGGTGACAACGGCGTTTTTCCGTCCAACTATTTTCAAGTTAGTAGAAGCAGTTGTGAATAAGGCTGGCTGTGTGCTTTCCCCAGCAACTGGCCCTCTGTGCTTTTGACTTGAATGAGTCATTTCCTAGTCCTGCCTCTACTTTTCCGGAGCCCTGTGTCCTTGCAGAGCCTGTTTACTTCGTTGATAAAAAGCATCCGTGAATTGCCTCATGGAGCAGGTGATAAGGGCTGTGCACCTGCCAGTGGGATCACCAGCCCTGGAGCACTTCCTTGTGGGAGGAGCTGGCCCATGGGTGGAATCCTAGCATGTCCTAGACTTAGCAGTTTTTCTGCACAGAAAGAATGAGATTTGGAAAACTTTATTTGTCCCAAGGCAAATTCTACATATGTAGAGCAACAGAAATGAAGATCACTTTGAAAATGTCCTTGTAGACGTCCTCTAGCATTCTGGCTAATTCTTGTGAGTCCTCACGTGAAGGCCTTGAACCTTGTGGTCCATGGCTTAGCTGGATAAATCAGAGTCCAACTGTCTCCTTAAGCCTCCAAGTAAGCTGCTGACTACCCTGCCTGATGGTGTGCAGGCTGATCAAATAGACTTGAGATTTCAGCTGACTCCCTCCAGAAGCTTTTCCTTGCTCTTTCTTGGTCTTGCCGCCTCCTCTCTCCCCCCAGGTCTGCAACGTGCAGTAAGGAAAACTGAGTCAGGGGGAGACAGAACCCTTTCTGTCCCTGTGAACCAAATTAGGAGTCCTGCTCTTTTGGCTTTGTTTTTGTCAATATAATGAAACCCTTAAACATTCTTGGAAAGTCACTGATGTTATTTTGGCTCCTACCCCAAGCTCTCTTCCCTCAAATGACTGCTGCATGGTGTATCCTGTCCAGAATCCGTTTATTCTGATCCTTACGGTCTTGAATTTCATCAAATATCTTGAACTCTGAATGGAAATGCAAGCTGAGCACACTTATTCCAATTGAGGCCATATTTTGATATGGAAAGAGGGACAAATCCACGAATATGCTTAATGAAGCCAAAGACTGTGACTTAAAGTCTTGTTACTGAGAGACAGATGTGGAAGGCAGAAAGTATGCTGAATGGTGAGGTTTGATCACCAAGGTCATCCAGCAGCCCCCACCCCCCTGCCAAATGGGTGAACTTAAAACACCTGGGCAGAAAGAAAATACTATCAATACATTTTTTTTTTCAGCTCTAGAGATGGTTGGATCTAAAACAGAGCCAGGACCTTGGCAATCTTTTGCACCCCTCAGTGTGTTTGCTCGTGGGATAAAGGTGAACCTTTTCCCAGCACCCTCTGTTGTGGAAAAGTGGGGGAGGTGGTGCCTGCCTAGTGTTCTGTATCTCTTTGGTGAGAGGAAAGAACCACCTGCATCTCAGAGCTCAAGGGAGGAGGGCTCCTCGGCCCAATTCAAGGCATTCTCTAAACTGGGCAAGAGAATCTATGAATTCCTTTTTCGGGTTTCTGCTGCAATTCCTGTGCTGCCACACAGCTTGAAATGCTAACATTCCTCCCCTGCTTTTCAGAGGTGATAATATTGGGGTAAATGGTGGAGGTCCAGAAAGATCATCTTTGTGCTTCTGCTTGGTCCTGGCTGTGGAATAAACAGCTGGGGAGCCAGCTGCACCCCCCCCCCCAGCTCTCTCTCCCATGGGCCTTCTCCTGACAACACTTCGAACTGCTTGATTACCTGGATTTCGTTGACAATTAGGATCTTTTCAGTAACCGTTGTTGCCCCAGTGGGACTCTTGCTGTCTCCTGTTCACTCAGCAAACACTGAGGTACGGGGCTCTAAGAAAGCCTGCGATTCAGCGGGCCGGGGACACCCTCTATGTGGGAGCCACACCGGACTGCTTCATCTGTTCTGTGGGAGACTGGCTGAAAGACGGGGTGACCTGGACAAACACTGGGGTTGGCAGCTTGGAAGCCTCTTCCCAGGACACCCTAGACCAGTGCCGTTCAGTCCTGCCTGCACCTTGGCATCATGTGAGGAGCTATTAAAAAAGCTGAGTCCCAGCCTTCTCCAGGTCACTTAAATCCAGCCTCGGTGGGGTGAGGGGGAGTCAGTGGCCCCAGTGTTTGATCTGAGCTCCCCAGGTGATCCCAACTTGAAGCTGGTGTTGAGAGAGAAGCCCCTTGTTAGCCCAGCCGTTTTCCTTCTTGGCTTGGGGAGGCCAGACCGCTGAGCTGTTGGCTCCCTGGCTCTGTCCTGCCTTTTATGGTGTTGACTGCTCCAGGTGAAGCCACCTGGTCCTGTTTTCAAAGGCCACCTTATAACAGCCTCTTGTCCTCCTTGTCCCCGTAGCTGCTTCTCACGCCCACCTCTTTGGCACCCTTGGATCCCAACATGAGCAGACAGCACACGGTGTGGATGTCTGCAAGGCCCTGTTTAGCAGCCGGGGTGCAGACAAAGTGGGTTGTCTTCTCAAAATTTTCTTTTTGGGGGCACCTGGGAGGCTCAGTCAGTTAAGCATCCGACTTCGGCTCAAATCATGAGCTCGTGGTCTGTGAGTTCAAGCCCAGTGTCAGGCTAAGTGCTGACAGATCAGAGCCTGGAACCTGCTTCCCATTCTGTGTCTCCCTCTCTCTCTGCCTCTCCACTTGCTGGTGTTCTTTCTCTCTTCTCAAAAATAAATGTTAAAAAAAAAAATTTTAAATGCTCTCTCCAATGCTTAGCTCTCTGAGACTTCATGGTCTGGGGCCAGTTTCTCCAGTGGTGCCATTTGATGTCCCTGGAGGGGAGCTGCATTCACTCCTGGGCCCCAGGGTCCAAGTGCCTGGAGCACAGCAGCTCCAGAACCTTGCTCGGGCTTGCTCCGGCATGATTTAGCTTGGAGCACTGTGTTCCACTTCTCCGCAGATCGGGGTGAATTTCCAGGAGGGAAGACTGCAGATGGCTTTGCCTTCCGCATGGGTTTTTTCCTCCCCAAGTGACTCACTTGTACTCAACACCCAGCTCCAACTGGAGTCCCTTCGGTCTCTCAGCCACCTTTGCACAAGAGGAATTACAGAGCCATCTGAGGGCTTTGACACAGTCACGTGATCACTCCGTAGCTTTTTGCTGGGTGATTTTTACCAGACTCCATTCTCGTACTTTCTTTTTCAGTACCATTGACTTCTTTCCCCTCCTAAGCCGTTCATCTTCCAATTTAATCACACTCCCACGGTCCTTCCCTCTCTGCTTGGGATAATGCTGTAAGGACCAACCTGGCCTCAGGTTCTTGCCCACTGCTGGCTGCTGTCGCTTGCACATCGATCGCTGTGGCCGTGGGCAGGTTCCCCCACTGCATTCTGCATATCTGTGTGTAGTTGTGAGCTTCAGCTCATTCCCAGGAGTTGAACTGCTGCTCTGGGTGGAATTGGTTTGCACACACAGCATACTACAGAGGGGAATAGTGCTTTCTTAGCACAAAACACACATTTGCTTTCCTGCCTTCAGCGAAGGGAAATCCACGGCTGGAAAATACTTGAATGCGGTTGTAACCTAGGCGGTCAGTGACACCTCAGCCGTTTGAAAATGAATTTTAAGTCATGAGAGACTTTAAACGTAAGAGCTTTCTGTGATGTGCCTTTTGAACCCTGTACTCGCTCCCCTTCCCAAATGATACTTAAAGGGATGTCCAGAAACATACAGAAAAGTGATAGGCTCTCTTTTTATTTCGTGAAATGACCTGCTTTTCTTCCTCAACCCTTGCTTTTAACCAATGTAATTGCATTTGGTTTGCCGAAGAGGAAGAACGTTCTTCTGCCATGTTTGCCTTTAGGTCAGACAGGATGTGCCTTTGTCTTCTCGAAGGCCGGCTTCATGCTAATTGTTAGGCGGCGTGTCCTGAAACAAATCCCATCCAAGGCTGGGCATCTGTGCGTTAGCCACTTGGTTTACAATTCTTAAGTTAGCTGGGCAGAGCAGGATTGTTTTAAGGGTCAGCCTTCTGCCGCTTTCCTCTAGAATGACACACCTGTCTTGCCCATCAGTTTTTCCCACCTGAGGCTTTAATCAGACACCTTGTGCGTCAGTCATAAACAAGCAGGAAAGATCCAAAGGAGATTTTTCACGTTGCCTCCCACCTCGGCCTGGTAGAATCCTACCCAAAAGCCTTTGTCGGCTTCCGAGAGCTGTTTGTGATTGCCCTGGCTTACTTCTGCCCGTGCAGAAAGGGAAAGCGCAGACAGGCCGGCTTTCTCTGGCACTTAAACAAGTTTTTTGAAGGCTTTCTGTTGGACTTGGTGGGGGTGGAAGCCAATCCTTCTCGTTAGGGCAGAGTATTGAACACTTTGCTTCTTGAGAAGTGAGAGGTCCAGCTTTCAACTTCCAGCCGAAGTTTTTCTGTCCTTGAGAGGCAGTATGAAGATCCTGACGTTTGCTGATTTCTTCTCCCACCCTTTGAAAATGGTTCCTTTTGGTTACATTGACCTTGATTGTTTTTCTTCCCTGGGGAACTGACCATGATTTTGTGTCAAAGACTTGTATTTGCATCTTCCTGTCAAATGAGATCTAACAGGGCATTTCTCCTTACTCAGTGGCATAATCAGAGTCCCTGGTGCAAGAGCAAAATTCCATGGTCACCTGTTGATTCTTGGGAAGTATGAACAGTGCATTTTATCCCTAAATGTCGGATGTCCTCTTGGGTTTTGTATTCTTCATAGAGAAAGTCACAAGTTGATCTTTCCAAAGTTTCTGGCCAAATGTGTTTGAATAATAAACCTCTAGCATGAGGGGAATGGACAACTAGAGTTTAAGCTTAATGATAATTGGACCCGTACCCATATCACTGTTACAACAAAATGAAGGAGGATCCCTTGGGACTTAGGCTGTCTAATGACATATGCTGGTTTTGTCGAGCCAGAGGATTACAATTTGAATATGTTTAAACTTCGGTGAGACCGGAGTTGAAACAAGTGCTTTACTGTCCTTTTTTTTTTTTTTTTTTTTTTTTTTTTTTAAATCTATTAACCCCATCACAAATGATGGAAGTTTAGCATTTACCACATACATATTAAGTACCGGGTACTGTCCATCCTCAGTACTTGGTATGAATTCGTGCCTTGAATCATCCCCAAACTCTGAGAGTGCACTGTTAACATCTTTGAAAGAGACTGTGATTTGAACATCTGCAGACTTGACCTACAAATTCACTCTTGGAGCCATACTTCACTGTGCATCTATACTGCTGCTTAGGCGCCATTTGTATTTTGCCAGACGGAGAAAGCTCACCAAGGATGAGGCCTCCTAAAATATTCTTGAGTATAAATAGGCCATCTGTTGATCTCCGTGTCTTTCAGGCCAGAGGCTCTTACCTCAAGCCCAACACATGGCAGAAAAAGATATTCGTTGATGTCTTGAGGGACGGTTCACACTGCGTAAACAGGCAGGGGTCGGCTGCTGCTTTCACCTGCCCCATCTTGGACCCAAATCCCCTCATTCCTGCCGCCCACAGGCCTCTATCTGTTGGCAGGTGTCCTCACCAGTTCAGTACTGGTCCACCTTCTTCAGGGTGAGTGCTGTCCCCAGAGCATGAGGCATAGAATGTGGCCATTAGGGACTTCTGCAAACCACTGAGTTTGGGAGATCTTTTTCTCCGTGGTTGGTTCCTGGTCCTATCTGCTCTGTCCCTCCCTCCTCAGTTCTTGGGGGCTCCCTTGATGCTCCTTTATGGTCTTTTTCCTTGTTCTGTCAACAAGAAAAAGGTACAGGATCCCAGGGCATCGTGGGGCTGCAGAATCTTCTAGTTCAACCCCCTCATTTAAAAGAAGGACCTGACCTGTGCAGCTGGGTAATTGTGTCACTGAGGCCAGATCTCCAGTTTTCTGACTCATTGTCTTTTGTACTAAAATGCCTACCTTGAAAATGAAAGTGAAGACCTACTGAAAACAGCACCGTGCCTGGAATGTATTAGGAGGTCAGCATTTATTACTTTCTGTCTTCACCCCTGGGGGTACTGACTTTTTGCTGGGACTCTGGCTTCTGCCTTTGGATATTTACATACTCATGATTTCTGGGTTTTGAGTCGTTGCTTTTTAGAAATACTTATTTTTAAATTCTTGCACGTGCCCAACTTTTTTAATCATGGTGTTTATGGTCCCCTCAGCCTGTTGCTGATCACGGCCCCTGATAACCAGCCACACTGTGCAGTTGTGGAATTGAGATGCTCCGATAGGAAACTGATGTCTACAAAACACAAACGCCTTGTCTGGTGGCCAGAGCCTTCCTGTGATATCTGGCTAGATCCTCTATTGATCAAGGGAAGCTCATTCACAAAAGAGCCACAGAGAAATGCACAAGGTTGGGGAGGACGGGAACCCACAAGAAATGCCTTATGAGGTTACAGCTTAGATTATGCATTCTGGGAAGAACAGGATAATGCAAATGAAAATACCCAGAATGTTGTTAGAACGGTGTTTTGCATGGTTGATTTCAGAGTCAGAATGCCTGGTTCAAATGGCTTCTCCACTTCCTGGGTCTGTGACCTTGGGCTACCAGTTCAACTCCTCTGAGCAGTGGGCAGGGGATGCTGCTGTTCACAATGTCTCCACTGCCAGCAGCTGTAAGAGCCCCACGGGTTGCTGAGAATGCATTTAAGTTCTGTACCTTCAGAGGTTTGTCATGGGGCTGAAAAAGGCAAACACACATGAGTGCCCCACACAGCATTTTAGCTCCCAGTAGGCACTGGACTTCTTTGTCTCGTTCCCTCCCCATGTCCCTTTACCTAGGCAGAGAAACATCTGGTACCTTGTGTAAAAAAAAAAAAAAAAAAAAAAAAAAAAAAAAAAAAAATTCCACCAAATGGGTTCTGATGGAGTTTGGGCCACTCAGAAGCCATGCACCTTAAACTGCCTGGAAATTCTCTGGAAAAGGCACACTTCCTTTGCCAGGGCTTTAGGGAGGTTTTGCTTTGCTATCAGTGAAACCATATTTACGCAAATAAGCTACTCTCCGAGGTTGAGAAGGAATCTGAGATGCCATCTTCTTGCATTATTTTTATTGGGAGTTGGGATAGTCTCTCAGTTGGAATCTCCTTTTACTTGTGGGAAGTCACTGGGTGAACAATGTGGCTGCTGGTCTGTAGATTTCAGATATGGGCATGATGCCTTGTTTCTTCCTGTTACCCTGGAACTATGGCAAGAGTTTTTTTCTGCCTCATTTTACAGATTAAGAGCTGAATCAAATTCTAATTACCTCAGCAATGAGTTGAGAAGAATTGGGAGGGCTTGTGTGTCTGCCCCCTCAGAGTGGGGAGCCTCAGAATCTGTAGAACTTGGAACTTCTTAAAAACCAATGTTTCTGGCAGATTCTTTTCAGGTTAAATTATATTGAGCATATGCTCTGCTATAGACAGGTTGAAGAATAGGATTTGGGCTATTTCCCTAAGTTTGTAATCTAGGAATATGGATGATCTTTGGGAATGAGTAAACTTCTGCTTGACAGATGATAAATTCATAATCTGAATTCACCACCTGAATCTTTGCTCACCTGTGAAATGGAATGAGGTCCTGATTCATGCTGCAGCGTGGATGAACTTGAAAACATTACAAGGGAAGTCAGTCACAGAAGACTGCATGTTGTATGGTCCGATTTATATGAAATGTCCCAAGTAGGCAAATCCATAGAAAGTACAGGAATGATTGCCAAGGGTGCTGGTCGGGAGGAGGGAAGAGGTAATGACTGCCAATGGATATGGAGTTTGATTTGGGGATAAGAATACTCTGAAATGAAATTGTGATGTTTGTACGACTTAATAGACTTAAAAATTCCTGAATTGTATACTTTAAGTGGGTGAATTGTATGGTGTACAAATTGTCTCAAAGCTGTTACCAAAAAAATTATATAACTTCCACGCAGATGTACTTAATATGTTAACATATGTGTCTACGGAGAGAGAAGACAGCCATACTGTTGACTTGGATATTGGAATTGACAGCAAGACAAAATAAACCAAAATAAACTGATGTAGCCCCAACAGTACCTGCTGTACTGAGGTTTATTGTTCCAAATCCTCAAAGTTTTCAGAAGAGAGCAGTTGGGTTTTAGGTGGCCCTGTATCATTCTTTTTTTAAAAAAATTTTTTTAATGTTTTTATTTACTTTTGAGACAGAGCATGAGCAGGGGAGGAACAGATAGAGAGGGAGGCACAGAATCCGAAGCAGACTCCAGGCTCTGAGCTGTCAGCACAGAGCCCGACGCGGGGCTCGAACTCAAAGACTGCGAGATATGACCTGAGCCAAAGTCGGATGCTCAACCGACTGAGCCACCCAGGCGCCCCTCATTCTACTTCTAAAGCACACTGGAAAATATATATGAGAAGTGAGCTAATTTGCTTCCCAGAACATTCTTAAGCACTGACCTGGATTATTGAGAAAGATTCCGGACGTTAATTTTCTAGCCTGCCGACTACCTGTTGGGGAGACTTTGACAAACGTGGGTCCCTTTTCTTTTTCTCTGTGATTTTGTGATTGAAGGTTTTATGGTAAGTGAGAATGGATTTTGTTGGAGTAGTGAGCAAGAGAATTCATTCTCCACACTTAGAGCCGCTCAGCTCCTGTAACAAAGTGTCTCAGCATCCAAAAAGAGTGGAAGCTCCCCAAAAGCTTTTCCAGGGGTGGGGGGGGGGCAATGGATTGCAACCGTGCGTAATTGGAAGTGGTGACTGTTCTTTGAGCTCATAGTTTTAGCCTCCCACCCGGCAGAACCTGCGAACAGAGCTCCTGAGAGGTAGACTGACAATTGAACCTGTTCACCCCCTCCCCTTTCACTTCCTGTAGCCACAAAATCAGAAATGAACAGTGACAGGTTCAGAAATGACAGGAGGGAGAGGCAATAACCAGAGCTCTGAGAGCACCCAGAACGAAAAAGCATCTGCTCAGAAATAGAGAATTGAACAAGAGTAGAATATCCAAGCACCTTCTCTGAGATTTTGTTCATTCAGCATTGACTCCTTGAGGAAGGGGGATGCTCCAGGCAGTAGAGCATATAATCCATGTTTGGGCTGTGAGTTCAAATCCCTCTTTGGCTGCGTTCTAGCTCTTTGATCTTGGGAGATTTACTTAAACTCTGTGCCTCACTCTCCTGTAGAATGTGGATAATAGGGCTTTGTCTGTAGAGCTGTTGCAAAGATTAATGGATGCTTAGAACACTACTGCTCTTCCTTGATAGAAATTAGTTTGCCATAGTGGCTCATGTGGAAGTCTTGTGGATATCTGGGATAGAGTCAGGGAGAAGACATGGTTGCTCAGTCACCGTTGGGTTTTTCCATCCTCCTGTGTGCATTAGATTGTTAAATCATTTGGAGCTGTTCCTTGCAGTTGGTGCTGGATAGAGTTGAATGACTTGGACTGGCCTCCCAGAAGCCCACCTTAAAATCCCTCCACTGTATCTAACACCTGAACTTAGGCTTTCTTTCTGAAGTGCATTCTAGTCATCAGAATCTGCTTCAGGGGTTTCAAGAATTCATTCTCTGGGCCCAACTTTTTTTTTCTTAATTAAGTAATCACAACACCCCAGCATGGGGCTGGAAATCACAACCCTGGGATCAAAAGTTATATGCTCTTCTGACTGAGCCACCCAGGCACCCCTCCAACTCTCTCGATTTTTTTTTTTTTTTTGAGAGCTTGTGAGGAGGGGAGAAGGGGCAGAGGGGGAGAGAGCATCTTAAGCAGGCTTCATGCTTAGCCTGATGGGGCTCGATCCCACAACCCTAGGATTATGACCTGAGCCAAAGTTAAGAGTCAGCCACTTAACCAACTGGGCCACCCAGGCACCCCTCCAACTCTTTTTTTCTAAACTATACTCTCAGGAAGCACACTCCACCTTCCCCACCATGCTCCTGAAGCTGTTTTTATTCATAATTTAAAAACGCATCCAAATGTTGAGAAGTCTTGCCTACCCAAAATCAGAAGTGGTGGAAAGCGTCAATATTCTCATTTTTTTTTTCTTTAAAGAGCAGTAAGTAGTTCACCAAAGCCCACTCAAAGTCCACCTTTATTTACTGTAATTTACAGTAAAAAAAATTACTTAGGGCCACAGATAGCATAATTCTACAGGTAATAATCACTGAGAAAATAAAAGTTTTGAACCAGATTCTCAATTTTGTGGCTCTCTTTCCCCAGGGATGGGATTTAGCAGGTGTAAATAAGAATCACAAATCATTAAACCCTAGTCATTGTGGTTTGATGGGTTCTGTAGTTGGGGTTCTTTAGATTGCCTATATGAGGCTCCACTCAAAAATTATTAATGTTTGGGGGTGCCCGGGTGGATCTGCCTGTTAGGTGTTCAATGCTTGATTTTGTTTCAAGTCGTGATCTCAGTTTATGACATGGATTCCCATGTCGGGCTCCGTGCTGACAGCGTTGGGAGCCTGCTTGGGATTCTCTCCCCACCCCCCCCACCCCCGCCCTTCTGCTTGCTTTTTGCATGCTTGCTCTCTTGCTCTTGAAATATTTTTAAAAATAACATTCTTTGGAGGATTTTGTATTGATAATTTGTGTGTGATCAAATGCCATGTGGTGTCAAGGTCACACTGGGAGAGTCGTGAGATACAAATCTGAAGGACCTAAGGTTTAATCTTTGCACGTCACCTTTGTTGTAGAAAAGCGCGGGAGTTTCCCTGAACAATATTGATGTGTTCTCTACTTCCTCGTTTGTGAATTCTCAAATATTTATATTACCATGGAGTAAGAAAGTGCCTTCATATCTAGGGTCCTCTCCATGGTGTCTCTTCTTTTTCTTGATGTGACTGAAGACTTTCTTTTGGGAACAGCGAGGATCCAGAGCTGATCCCTGCTGGAAATTCGTGACCAGGGTAAAGAACATGGCTTTGGAATCCCAGCTCTGTCCCTTAAAGCTGGGCATCTCTGAGTTAATCTGCACTAGCCTTAGTTTCCTATTCCACAAATGGGAGAAATGATCGATGCCCTGGGGTGGTCTGAGCATTAGATAATGAGCACACCTAAAACATCTAGCAGAATGGCCAATAGATAGTAGCAGCTGTTCAGTTTTCTGTCTCATCCATTGTTGGTAATACTGTCCTGGTTTAAGTATGGACATCAGTGGCATTTGGGACTTTCGCATGACCCGCCATGGGTTAGAATGGGTACTATAGCAAAACAATTCCACGTTTAGCTAGAAAACGTTTGAGTTAGCAAAGTACTTGGCAGGGCGATGTGCCCAAAGGACCCGAGAAAGGCCGTTGTCAGGAGAACAGAACAACCCTTTTTGCCAAAGGTGTCCTCTCTCTCGGGCCCTGTACTTGAGGCCTCATCCCGGGAACAGCCACAGCAGCAGCTGGACTTCTAGACTTGGTCCTTGCACTCCCCGGAGCAGCAAGCTGGATGTGGTGTATATGTGTATAAATTAATGCTTTAGATGGAGAAGATGTTTGTTTTGTTAATAGTCAAATGCAGCAAGAACAGATTTCTAATTTGTGGATTATTCTTGGGTTTCTTCAAGCATGATAATCTCATTGAGTTTAAACTTGCACTGTGAAAAATGGTCAACTTTCATGTGAGATTTTTACATCAGAAACCATGTTGTGTCCGTAGAGGATTCTTAGAACTCGGATTCAAAGGCCTAAGTTTACTTGTCCTGGATTCAACAGCTCCCTCAGATGCACTGAGTAAATGCAACGTGTAGTCTTAGGTGGCTCCAATTAAAGAAGAGTGAAAAGCATAAAACAGTTTTAGAAAAGGTCAGCACACTTAGAAATAGGAATCCACCATTGTTCGTGCAACCTGGGGGATTTGAAAATAAATTGATTTTAAAAATCAAATTAAACATGTAGGCCACCCGTCTTTTCTTAGTTTTGTTCCTCTCCTTTTAGACTGGGTGTTACAAAGCCGGGAACGCATAGTTTCCCCCATCGGGAACGCCAGGCCAGAAAACTTCTGGAAGTGTCTGTGGCAGCTTGAATGCTGCTATTTAAGAGCTGATGAAGAGGCAGCTTGGAGAAAACCTCAAAAATAAATACTCTGATTCATCATTGTCGTTCAGGCTTTCCAGCCATCGCAGCCAGCCCAGGGCCTCTGAGACAAAGGGTAACATTCAGTACAGAGCCCGCTCGGCCCAAGTCAGGAGCCCTGTCGGTGAGGGGGCGGAGAGGGAGGCAGCTGACTGCAGAGCCCGGACGGGGCTTGGAGCTTGAAGGGGAAGGACAGCCTGTGCTGATTTCGCTTCATGGAGGGGAATGAATAATCTGAAGACGGATGTCTTCTGAGAGCAGGGACTGTCTCGTAAATAACACAGCAGTCAGTTGGGTAGCTGCTGCAGTGCGGGGGCCGCGGTTAGAAGCGGCATCTGCAGCGGTCTCTCGGGAGGCAGCGCGCCCTGCAGCCCTGGGCACCCCAGTGCTTTGCTAGGGCCACAGTGGTTACTGGGGAGGGTTGCACTCAGAGCATTTGGACTTTTGCGGACAGTTCAGAGTCCGAGATGGAGAGTGGGCTGTTGAGTCTGTTAGACCTGCATCAAATCCCCGGTTCTGCCTCTTCTGACCCCTTTCTTTCTCTGCATCTGTAGTTGTCCCCAGCTGTAAGAAAGGCCACCACCCTGTTTTGTGAAGATGGACTGTGATGGCACAGGACAGGAGTGTAATCAATGGCTGTTATTAGCACACTGTTTGATCACTAGATCTGACGCTCACTGGGTGGGTTTCCTTGTGCATTTCCCTCCCAAACCCTTGGAGCTTCCATCTCTGCAGCCCCATCCTGCCCCCGCGCGGGAGACCAGCCCAAGAGGGTGAGGCACGTGCAGGTGTTCAGTAACCCTCCGCAGAGGAGGGAAGTGGCTCTTGTTCGTTTTCCCCATGTGTCTCCTCAGACGATCACAGTGCTGGTTTAGTGACTGCCTGAGCTGTAGGGTGAGACGAAGATCTGGAATAGACTCTGAGTCTCGTTTATTCTTTGCAACAGCTCCAGTAAGAAATCTTGACGAGTAAAGATGTGACCGTGAAGGTCCTTTTTTTAAAACAATTTTTTTGACCTGCCGAAAATGCTATTTTTGCATTGCAGAGATAAGCCTTGGCTGCAGATGAGAATTTTGTAAGAAGGTCTTCCAGAAAGTGCTGCTGCTGCTGCCTCCCACCCCATCCCCCAGCTTGGGTTCCTGTCTCTCATGTTCTTAAAAGGGACTGAACTTTTGCAGAGCCAAAGGACACTGAGAGATTTTGGAGGCTTAGCTCCTCTTGTGTTTTTCCTCTGTGGTTTAATTTCTGCAGCAGATAAAAGCGCAGTTTACTGGGCTTCAAAGCTAGTTTACCCTCTGGACATGAATGTGGAAGAGACGGTCCGACTCTTCAAACAGGCAAATCCAGGTGACAGCTGCAGTTCTGAGACTAGGAATTAAACATGTGCAAAGTGGGGCTGACTTCCGATCCACAGCTCACAGCACTTGAGAAGCGTGTACAACTCTGTCTGCCGAATACAAAAGCCACAGAGGGAGGCAGCTAATTATGTTGAAAATTAAGTAAAAATATTGCCACATTATATCATGCTTATGTACTTATTCTGGGGTTTGCAGAAAATGCCCTGTAAAAACGTACAATTATGTTTGAAACCCTGGAGTCTAAGATTTTCCATGGATGTATTACTTCTCCGTTATCCATTGAACATCAAAACCCAAAGCTTGTGTGAGCCCCTGAAACATTTTCGAGTCCCACAGAAGATTTTTATAGATAATTTGACTACATTTGTTCTTTGTGAGGCTGATTATAAGCCACCATGTGGAAGCCCATAGAGGGAGTTTAGTATCCGGCATTTACAGTGACCCTAAGCTCATATTGCAATCATTATGGTTCTGTATGAAAGCCACAGGGGGGAAAAAAGTCATTTCATGCCTTTAAAACTTACTGGTTAATGTTTACAGAGTTTATACAGGGTGGACTAAGCCAAACATTTTTTCCTAGCCTTAAAATTACTACAACAGGAGTTATAAGAAACTTGTTCTGTATCAGCGTTAAAAATAGAACCTGTTCTTCTTCTTTTCCTGTTGGTTATGCCTGGGTTTTCCATGATACAGTTTGTGGTTAATTAACTCAGGTCACGTTTATTAGCATCACTGCATGCAGAAGCTTCATGCTAGTTTCTGTGGACAAACAGTTGTGGTACTTGGTCTGAAAAGCTTCCTGTGTGTGAATGCGAAGTGGGCAACTGGTTAACCATGGGCACACTCTACTCTAGCCAGAGCACAGAGGTCCCATGTGAGTAGTAGTGTCCTGAAGATGTGGGTAGGGAGGGACTATTTCTGTCCAAAGAAGGTTTCTTAGAGCAGGTATGAAGGACCTGGAAAGATCGTGCAATAAGACTTGGATTGAGGGGACACTGTGGTGCCAAGGGGGCAGGGTAGAACATTCTGGGCAGAGGCACCATGTTACAAAGTGAGAGGACTATTCAGAAGCTACTAGTTGAGTAGGATTCCATGGAGGAGGCTTGTGGTGCACAATGGGGGCTACAGAGGTAAGTGGGAGCCCATTGGAGGGACTTGGCAAGCGTGTGCCATTTTGTACTAAGCAGTGTTTGTTTCCCTTGGAAAATACAATCATGCTATTAAATGACACAGTACAAGGTAATTGGTTTTTTGGTTTTTTTTTTTGAGTTAAATTGTTTCTCAGGTCACTTTATTGGCGTGTGCATGTAATTTTCTCAGAATGGGGGTACCATTTTAAAGATGAAATTTGATGAGTCAATGAGGTCTTTTCAAATAAATTAGTTGGGAAATGTAATAGTTCTAAAATACCTTGGAGTTACAGCTAAAGTCAATTATTGTTTCATCCATTGAAGTTGAATTATGCTGTTCTCACACAATTTCTGGAGCTACACACTTCTATAATTTCTACTTTTATCAGTAATAAAATAATACAATATGCTTGATTTAGCACCTGACATGTTATAAACTTTGCCTCATAAATGGTCATCTGCTTGTTTCTTTTCTATGATGGCAGATTTCTATGAATAGAGCTGAAAATATTTATATAAAACACGAATTTGAGAGGAGTTTCCTTAGAACGGCTCAGGTGTACTAACTGAGCATTCAAAAGAATGCCCGTGTTTCTTGGTTTTGTAGCATTCCTTAAGCAGCATGTAGTTCTTGCTTTTCTCACCAAAACCCCACTCATTTTCTTACCTGTATGGTGAACTATAAGATAATTAAATGTAGAGCTTACTGTGAGGCAAGGCTTTTGATGATATCAACTTTTATTTGAGACCAAAGAGTCTGCGAGTTCCAGCTTGTCTACCAGTATTAATATGAGGCGATGTGGCACGACGCAGAAGTCAACCCGGACAGTATCACGTTAGCAATCGTAAGCACCATCCAGAACCCTGTGTACCCTACACCGTAGAAAATGCTAGCAACCAAAGTCCATTGCCCCAAACAAGCCCGTTCTTTGGTTTTCTGTGTTAAATATCAGAAGCAGAAAATGGGAGGGCGGGAAAATGGTAGACTCATTGAGAACAGGACTACATTTCAGCGGGCCCAAAAATTATATGGAAACAAGACTGCTCCAGGCCACTTAGTGTAGGAACAAAAGCCATATCTCGCTCACTGTCACACTGGTATGGACCAAAAAACACTGGTTCAGGGTTGTCCTGATGATGATGAAGATACCCAATTACATTGATTTCTAAGAGATCAAGGTACTTAAAATACATTTCAGAAATATTTGTTCACGCATTGGCTTAAAGATTTGGTATGTAAAAATGAAATACCCAGAAAAGTACCTATTTAGATGTTAATTTTTCTCTGAAATCTTTGATGTTAATATAATACAGCCACTCTAGCTATCTTGTGATTAATGTTAACGTGGTATATATCATTTTCTATTAACCTATCTGTTTTTAAATTCAGAGTATGTTTTCATGTAGATAGCCTATAGTTTGATATTATGTTTTTATCTGATGTGACAATCTTTGTTTTTTAATTGGAGTCTTTATGCCATTTATATGTAATGGGAGTAACATTAATTTTCATGGGGTTCTAATTTACATTTAATCACCACTGTCCTCTTTCTATGATGGTGTGTTACTTTACTTCCTGATTGCCTTGTTAGCTATAGTAGTTTCCTAGGGCTGCCATGTAAACCACCAGAAACTGACTGTCTTGAAACAAATTTATTTTCTCACAGTTCTCAGACTTAAAAGTCCAAAATTAAGACATTGGCAGGGTCATTGTTGCTGGCAATCCTTGGTGTTCCCTTGGCCTATATCTGCATCATTCCAGTCACTGCCTCTATCTTCACATTGTCATTCCCCACCCCCCCACCCCTTTGTGTGTATCTCTAAATCCCCCTCTCCCTATATAGAAACCTAGTCATTGGATCTAGGGCCCATCCTAATTCAGCTTGTCTTCATGTCAGTTATATTTTCAAGACCCTATTTCAAGTAAGGTCACATTCACATGTACTTGGGGTTTAAGACTTAGAGGTCTGCTCCTTTTTTTTGGATATAGTTCAACCCATAACCTTAGCTATACCTCGTTGGTTTTATTAGCATTTTCTTGGGGTTTATAATATCTTTAACCAGTCCATCTACCTTCCAATGATATATCACATGTATAGTGTAAGCCCCTTATAACAGTTTGTTTCCATTTCCCCTCATTTCTGCTCAAGTGTCAAGTGCTGTGCTTAAAATTCTATAGATGATTGGGGATTAAGAGTACACTTATGAGCACCGAGTAACGTATAAGAATCGTTGAATCGCTATATTGTGCACCTGAAACGAGTATGACACTGTATGTTATCTGTACTGGAATTAAAGACTCAATTCAAAAAATACTGTAGCATCTCTCCTGTATCTGTCCTTCTTATATTCTTATTGCTACTAAGGTAAGCCCGGTATTTCTTGTCCCATGTCTTCAGTAGTCTTGTTTCATCAGTTTGCCATGGCATTCTGTGGTCTTGCCCCTATGTAACTCCCGACGTTCATTTCTGACTTAGTTACTGTTTTTCTCCAAATGTGACCAGATGTGTCACATCGCTGTACTTTTGTTCACACTGAGTCTTGAACACTCTCCTGCCCACCTTATCCACCTGTGAGGCAACTATTTCCCTTTCAACACCCACAACTTTGAATCATCCAGTGGAGCCAGCTGTGGCCTTCTGTGGATGATGCCCACGCCAACCCTAGTGCCGGCTGCTTTCTGCTGCAGTTTCTTGCCGCCCTTCCCAAGAGGGCACAGACTTTGTAAGAGTCCTCTGTCTCAGCATCTAGGACAGCAGCAGACTCATAATCCCTTCTCAGTAAATGTACCCTGACAATTAGAAATTGAGTGCTGGTTTGACGCTTCCCTACTACTTCCTGAAAATTGTGTGCAAACAACTAAATTTATGCTCGGCAGGTGTTGTGACTGCTTTTGTCCACCCTAAGTTTTTCCCGTTCATTGTTAACTTGTTAAAAAGTCACTGGAGAGTCATTTTGATAGTGTCAAGGAATGAAAGACCTGAATGTATTTTCCAGATGCATAAAAAATGTGATTTCCACACTGATGTTGGAAATTATCAACCCCTAATACCACCAGTTCGACTCAAATATTTACATTAGCACCTGATTTTTAAGAAGCAAAGAAACCATATTAAGGTATCTTATGCTGATACATCAAAGCACTTAACACAAACATTATGCCAGCATCTTTTAGATAACTCTAATGACATTGAGAGACATTAATGACATATTGAGGCTACTCGGAATTTAGCAAGACCTGTCGCTGTGCTCTTTTTTCCTTAGGCCTGCCCACAAATCCCAAATCATTATTCAAACATGGGAACGTTCCAAAGCGTCTTTTCTGATTAGAGAAACCAAACCAACTGTGGCTATAATAGAGGGTCTATAGCCTGAGTGAACTTGTTGCTGGCTTTTGTACAAGGAGACTCCTTGAAGTTCTTGGTGGAAGGGTATTATAAAGCAAAAAAACTACGGCTACTTACGTTTCTTATTAGTCTTGAAAATGCGTAACAAAAAATGTACTGAGATGAAGGGCAGACTCCCGCTGAGCCTCACAGGGATGATTCAGCCAGGATAGATGAAGGTGTTTCTCTTCATACTCTTTGCCCCTAGGGCAGGACTGTTTCCTGCCCTTCCCTCCAGAAAATGATGTACACTCCTTGAGGGATCTACTGTTAGCAAAGTTCAACACACATACTAATGGATGGCATTTGAGTATGTATCATGTACCAGGCACCAAGGTAAGATCACACAGTTGTCTTCTCATTTGTTTGTGTCACCCTTGCCAAGATAGGTGCTGCGGTATACTGAAAAATGGCCCCCCCAAAACATACCTCCATCCTGATCCCCAGAACTTGTGGGATCTTGGATGTTAAGGATCTTGAGATGAGCGTCTTCTGAATTACACAAGTAGGCCCTAAATGCCATCACAGGTGTCCTTATGAGAGCAGCAAAGGAATGGTGCACACACAGAGGAGGCAAGACTGTGGTTCCGGAGGCAGAGATTGGAGCAGTCTCTTGTGTGGTCACAAGGAATGCAGAAGTTGGAAGAGGCAAGGAACAGATTCCCTCCTGGAACCTCCAGAGGGGGCACAGCCGTGCTGACCGTGTGGTTTTGGCCCAGTAGTACCGATTTCGGGCTTGGGCCTCCAGAACTATAAGAGAATACATTTCTGTTGCTTGAAGTCACCAGGTTTGGGATAACGTGTTACAACAGCCTCAGGAAAGTCATACGGGTGCAGGCATCCAGTTTAAGCAATGCTGTTTTGTGAAAATCCTGATTTGTATAGGAAACAGAAGAGGTGTTCATCTTTCCTGAAATATAATTTACATATGGTAAAATACATGGATTTTAAGTGTACAGTGTGATGAATTCTAAAAACTCTGACATTTATTTTACAAAAGCCTGGACCGTGAGATTTTTCTTAAAATGCCAAATACTGTAGATCCGTATTCAACAACGTATTAGTTATCTCTTGCTGCATAACTAGTCACCCCAGGACTTAGTGACCTAAAGCGAGAACACCTTTGACCTTTCAGTTTCTATGGGCCGGGAATCCAGGCATCGCCTAGCTGGGTGCCTGTGACTCGGGGTCTCCTAGGCTGTAATTCAGGAGCGGCCTTAGAGTAGTTATCTCAGGGCTTGAACTGGGCAAGGATGTGCTTCCAAGTTTGCTCACGTGATCGTTGGAAGGATTGCTTCCCATGGCTGTTGGGCTGAGACAGCTCTTAGTTGTTGTTGGCTGGGTGTCGAACTGTCCACACTTCCTTGACTCCTGGGCTTCCTCCTTTCATCCTAGAAGCATGTAACCTCAAGAAATGCCAGCAAGATTGCAGTCACGGTCGTCTACCCTAATTTCAGAGATGACAGCCCAACACTTTTGCTGTGTTCTGTTCATTAGAAGCAAGGCAGTAAGCCCAGCCCACACACACTCTAGGAGAGGAGACCACACAGGGTGTAGAAACCAGGAGGTGGGGATTCACTAGGAGCCACGTATGTAGCAGCCTCCTGCAATGTAAAGTACATGAATAACTATTTTAAAAGCCCATCAAGTTCTCTGATCCCAGGTATGTCTTAAGGAAAAGCTAAAAGTCCTAAAAATGAGTGATTTTTAAATTAGGGTTCTTTTGTCCTTCGGTGTGGTAGGATCAAAGCATTTGTGTTCCTGGTAAGTAAGATAATTCTGTAGATGTGAAGGAAGTTTAGTTGAGTCATTTGTCACCACCTGATACCCTGTCTTCCCCCATGTCTCTTGGGCTTTACCTACTGTGATTTTTGAAATATTCTCATAAATGTTTTAATTATCCAAGCCATGTACTCTATTGCAGAGGAGGTTTCTCTTTGCTACAGGAATGGACTAGTCAGTTGGGATGATCTGTTGCCCCTGAACAATTACTGTGCCAATACCATCTCATAATAAAGATCATACGGTTGTTTCTACAGTTTCCTACTTCTGTAAGTTGTGAATTCTTTGAATACAGGAATGGTGTTTGAAGAGCCAGCACGGTATTTTAAATGTACCAAGGGCTTAAGGGCTGTTACTCTTTCTGGATTGGTAGACACAGAGGATAGATAGCCTTGTAGAAAGTGTGTTATCACCCTCTTTGCATGGCCAGACTTCCTGGCTGCAGCATACTTGGGGTCTCCTATATGGAAACCGCCACCCAAAGATCCATCACTGCCAAGATCATGCTTTTCCACTATGTGGCAGAATCTTTCTGGAGGAGTGCTTGCTCTTCCTTGACACGTGTGTGCGTGCATGTGCTTGTGTCTCATTCCCCCCGTCATTTGGGCATCTTTGAACAGAAAAGCAAGATGGCTGCTTCCCCACCCAATATGGCAGGTCCTCTTTGCAAGTGTCTTAGAAAATGTCCCTCCTTAGAAGTTTATCTTGTAAGAATCCTAGTTTGTGAACTTCATTGGAGAAATTTTTAGGCAACATGGTGACTTGTAGCTTCACTGTTCCTTTTAGAACCACGTGAGAACACTGGAGAACTACTCCACCCAGACTTTTATTTGAGTTACAAGAACACAAAGTCTTTGGGTTTAAAAGAAAAAGAAAATTATTATGACTGGCACTTCTACGATGAAATACCACAGTTGACAAACTTAGTTTCCATAGTAATTTTAGACTGTCCTTAGGTGAAGGGTTTCCCCTCCAGATGTTATGTAAGATGTTATTAAAAATGTGTGGAATCCAAGCAGAATCCACAAGGTATTTCATTTGTCATACCTTGGCAATGAATGCTACGAACTTTTAGTTCCCATCATCAGATACGTATCCTCCTTGTTTATTTTGCCAAATGAATTTTCAATTTTTTACCACTTGCTCTCAAGAAAAGTGTTCTGAGAGAAGGAAGGCATTCATGCAGTTCAGCTCAGCTGGGGTAAGCCCTCCCTGAGACTAAGGTTCTTTTGCACTGAGCAGCCAGCTCATGAGAACACCTTTGGGCATCGTGTTTCTGTTTACTGCCTGGAAGCTTTCCATTTTAAACACATTTGGGTCTTTGACTGAAAGATACTTTAAAAATGCAAGATTTTTTTTTATCACTAGAAAACATCTATTAAATATGCATCTGTACCTGGAGCCATATACTGATGAGTTAATTCCTGTGCTCAGAGGAGACTTTTGTTTTTCCTGGGCATTAGGTGACAAAAGCTATCCAATTCCGTTTTAGCTCATAATTTATTATTTAAAGACATTATTGAAGGCCTGACTCCTGGAGCTAAAGACCTGGAAATATTTAACCAAAGGAAGAGAACGTGTGCAGACCTCAGAGCTGTCTGTCATTAGACACTGGAAAGGCTGTTGGGTGTGAAAGAGGGTATGTGCTCTGATGCTCCCCAGGGAAGGACCACGTAGAACCAGAGTGGGGGACAGGGAAGCTGGTTTGGAGCGATGTAGGAACAAACCTGCCAGTAGTATGGTGGCTGACCAGCTGGTTTCCCAAAGTCATAAACCCATGGTCTCCGGTGACATTCAGAGACCCGATGATGTCCTTCCCCCTGTGCTGCGGGGGAGAATTTCTTCAACTGGGTGGGAATGGGATGGGTAGGAATCATTTTAAGGGATAGAATCTTATCTACAATGTCTGATTTTTTTTTTTTTTTTTAGGGACTCGGTTAAGGACATAATGAATTATTCAGAGACTCCTCTCTGTGAAGCAAGTTGCACAAAGGCAGACAACTTGATACAAATTACGATTCTAAAATTGTTAGTAATATATTTTATTCATGCACTCTACTTACAATAGCAGATTTCCTGCTTGACATTTCTTAGACATATCACTCATGATCCCACAGTTACTCTTTGAATGGGTGTGGGAACCAGCCCTCAAAATGATGTACACAGTCTAATGGATTATTCAAGCCTCAAAACTTTGGGGGGAAAAGATGACTCATTAGCGCTTTCAAATGCATATATTCAGTAAAACCATTGGTGTAACAGCTCTCGTGTAATAGGTACCAAACTTTGGTTTCTGTCTTGTTGTGTGGGAAGCGGCGATTTCTGATCCGTTTTAGCAGGGGCCCAGTACCTCTTTTAGGGAGCTTGGTAGCGAAGCTCACAGACATCGTTTCAGCAGACATGGTAGTTTTCCTTGCTATACTTTCAAACTGTTGAATTTTTTTTCCCCCCTGGTATTTTTGTCTTCCTGAATGAGTGATAAGACCCACCACGGTAGATTCTCTGCAGGCCGGTGAGGGGATGTTAGCCAGAGAACGGTGTGTTGAGTTCATATGAGGAGCAGGTGTTGTGAGCTGACAGTTTGGACCCTGCTCTCCCGTCTCACAGGTGCACGTTCTAAACAGGCAGAAGGTAATCCTGTGCGACCCAGATGCCTGCCATCAGGGGCTCCGATTTGCTGGCATCTGGGGAACCTGTGATAAAAACTTTGTCTCTGGATAAAGCCTACTGCTGCCAAACTCTGATGGGTTTAAGAACTTTATAGCCCTCACCAACATGGGAACGTGCCCTCGTGGAATTCTCATAAAACGTGGTGGGGAGCGGGTGGGGGGGGGCACTGCTAGGTTTGAGGCCCAGTCTAATGATTGTTGGTTTGGTCTGTGGTTGGTTTATGCCCAGATATTAAACAGCGACTACATGCCAGGCATTGTGTAGGCACTGAGGCTCACATAGACCTTTCCCCTCCTGGAGCTTATGGTCTAGGTGGAAAGACTGACCATGAACGTGTATGCAGAAAAACGTGTTACGGCAAGTCTTGCTAGGCGCTACCTAGGCTCAAATAGCTGTACTGACAGGGAATCAGAGAAGTGCTTTCTTTGGAAAGTGGGGGATGACTTTGCTAGGATCACACCCCTAAGCTGAGATTCCTGGGATGTGTCCAGTCAATGTAAGTAGGAGCAGAGGAAGGTGCATCCCACGTAGAGGCGAGCCTGGCCATGGGCCTGCAGCTCTGTGGGCAAGGACGAACAAAGCACAGGTGAGGCCGGCAGAGACCGAAGGTGCTAGGCCTCGTTGGGCGTGGTGAGGGGGTTCCCTTCCACTTGCGGCAAAGGGGAGCTGCTGCGGTTCTAGGGTGGGAGCAAGATAGTCAGAAAGATGACCCTGGCTGCTGCCTAGAAACAAGAAAAAAACGGGCAAAAGAAAATACGAGGAGAGCAGCAGCTAACTGCAGGTGGTCGGGTGGAAGATGGTAAAGCCCTCCCCTGGGTGGTGTTGGAAAGTGCAGGCAGTGAGAAGGTTCCATTGTGGACCAGCTTGCCGTGGGCGAATCCTGCCCTGCAGCTCTGAACAGCATGCCTGGGGCCTGGTGTGCTTTCTAATTCACGTCCTTCCGCAGTTGTCTCACTAGAAGCAAATGGACGGTCCCTGCAGAACTTGGTGCTCAAGCATCTCTCCCTTGCTGTAACTTCACGTCTGAGCAAGCGTGGCCTCCCTCTGGGCTCAAGGGGGACAGCTCAGGGGCCCCCATATTTGGATCCATCATGGCTGTTGCCCTGGAAGGTTTGAGCAAAGGAGTTCTTAAGTTGGACTGTTTGAGTAGGCGGGCCTCAGCAGCCCTCCAGCCCCTTCGTCTTAGAGTTTAGGAAATTGAGGCTCAGGGAGGTTATGGGTTATCTGTCCAAAGATGCACAGCCAAGTTAGGGGCAGGGCCAGAGAGAAACTGGCAGCTGAAGCGAACTTGCTTTCTTTCACTGAGGATTTTGAGTGATACTTTTGGAAATCTTCATTTAGATCCTTCTGGGGCCTAATTTCAAAAACTTCCTTCAGAATTTCTTTAAGCCGGTGAAAACCCCAGGACCGTTTCAAGTAAACAGCTTCAAAGTGGAATTTTAATGTTAGCAATATCGTCTCTTTTGTATGTGAACCGTGGTAATTGGGCTCCAGTCTCTCGCGTGAGAAGCCAGACTGTTTCAGATCTAATGAATCTTGGCCACTGGGGCAGATAGATTGTGGATTCACTATTTATAGTGTGTTTAAGTGTCACTTTCCTCTTCTCTCTTAATGAGCGCTGAGCTGAAAGATGGCCCGCAGAGGCTCAGAGCATATAGATGAAGAATGGTGGGGAGGCAGCTCACAGCTGAATGCTTCCTGGTTCATATTTGGAGCCGAAGGTTTAATTTAGGATGTCGGCTCTTCCTCACAAATGAGGATGTGCGCTCCCACATAAAAGGCAGATCAGTCCTTTGCAGACTGGAGAGCTTGAGGAAGGTGGGTGCACTTGGCCAAGGTCAGTTCTCCCTCCAGAGACTTGCAGCTGCATTTCTAATGCTGAGGAGAGTTGTGTTGACAGTTAAATCAGCAACCTGGAGAATAGGAAGAAATTGTCCGGGAGGGCCTCGGCTGGGCCCAGAGGAAATCCAGAAGATGCGCAAACAAGAATGCCATCTAAAATGTAAAACGCGAACCGAAATTGAAGCCAGTTCTGTGAAAAATAAGGGTAGCATCTGCGTTTCAAGCCCCTCATCTGTGTATTCTTTGGGGGGGGGGGGGTTGGTTCTGGCTTTTGCCCGGAAGTTGTCCCATCATGCTTGTGAAGCAGCACGGGTAGTGGGAAGGACACTGGGCTCGGACTTGTTGGCCCTGAGCCAGCTGTAGGGCTCTAGGCAAGTCCCCTGATCTCTGAGTCTTAGTTTCCTTAGCTGTAAAATGGTAATAGCATGAGCCCATCTGACCACACTGCATTGGCCAAGAGGATCAAAAGAGATAATGTGCGAGACGGTCTGTAGGTTGCGTAACCCCACTCAAAGTCTGTTGGCTCCCAGCATCCTGGCTGTACATTCCAATCGTGTGAAGAATTTAATATGGTCAGCCTCACCTCTGATCTTTTTCTTCCACTTGGCCTGGGTTGGCACCCTTGGAGGTTTTCAAAGCACCTGAGGTAATTTTGGGCAAGCCGGGGTGAGGGCCTCAGGCCTGACAACTGGGGGCTCTCCAAGGAGTCTGGGGGCCTTCCTGAAGTCAGCCATAGGTCCGGGGGGATGGTCAGCTGTCTTCCTCTGTGCTCTACCCCTGTCTCTCAGGTCTCCCCGGAGGTTTTCCCATCTAAACACTGATGCGGCCAAATCGTGCTGGGGTTTGTGGTACTAACCAGACAACTGCCTGAGAAGGTGGGCCTGTGGAGAGCCAGAGCTACTGTTTTCCTCAAAACATACCATTTTAAAGGATCCTGAAGTCTGTTAAAGTAGACTGATGAGATTAATCTGATAAAGTGAGCACGGGGTAGATGTGCAGAAATGATCATTTTCACATGCCTCTTAATTCAGTCAAGAATAATGAAAGAGCCTGTGTTTACCAACGGAGCTAGAGTTTAAAATCTCGAGTACAGAATTCATTAGCCTGTTTTAATGAAGAAATCCAACTTCCTTGTCAGTGTGTGAAACTCAGCTGGAGTACAGCTCGATGCTGCTTTGAAATCTATCACAAGTGAACAGGCAGAGGGAAGCCGCACTGTACCCTTGACGTGGAGGTAGCTTTACTCCTGCCACTGAGAATGTTTCCTAGAGAACCGAAGAGAACGAATCCTTTAGACTTGGTATTGTTGTGTGTCACTTCCCCGCCCAGGGATAATACCTTTCTTAGAAGCAAGGTGTATGACCCAGGATTCTATCTCTGGGTACATTACCCAGAAAATGAAAGCAGGGTCTCCTGTTCATACCCCCATGTACATAGTGGCCTCAGTCACAGTAGCCAAAAGGTGGGCGTAACCTGTGTCCATCAACACACGAGTTGATGAACAGAATATGGTATATTCGTGCAGAGGAATGTCACTTAGCCTTAAAAAGAAAGGAAATTTCAACACGTGCTATTAACATGGGTGAACTTTAAAGGCATCATGCTAAGTACAAAAGCCAGTCACAAAAAGACAAATGTGTTGTATGATTCCACTTGCATGAGGTACCTAGAATGTTCAAGTTCATAGACAGAACATAGAACAAGGGCTACCATGGACTAGGGTTGGGGGGGTGGGAGTGGGGAATGAGGAGTTAGTGTTGAATATGTAGAGTGTCATTTTGGGAAGATGAAAAAGTGGAGATGGATGGTGGTGGTGGTGGTGATGGTGGTGGCCCAGTGGCATAAATGGACTGAACACCACCAAATTCTATGTTTGAAAATGGTTAAAATGGTAAAGTGTGTTACGTATTTTATTGTGATAAAAAAAAATTGTAAGTAGAACAACAGAGGTTTATCTGTCAGCCTTCCCCACCTAAATCCAGAAGGGTCCCGCCCTGAGAAACGGTGAGCTCTTGACTGTTTTTGCCATCACGGCAACCACAGTACTCTCTTCTTGCTGAAAGCCGGGCAAGGAGAAGAGCAGTTAGTGAGATCGGTGTGGGGGCAGCATGGGGAGGAGAGCTTGAAGGAACACAGCAGGATGAGGACAAATAGGAAAGCCGCTCAAATGGTCCATTTTATCCCTCACCAGTGAGTCCCCTGGCATTTTTCTGGGTCCCGTGAGTCGTCTTGGTCTACCAGTTGGTTTTCTCCGATATTCCAGCATATGTAATAATAACCAACATTAAGAAAAATACTGTATTTCCAAAATCTTGAGCAGTGCTTGAAATGGAACAACTACCTACTTTCAAAGGTTCTATTATCCCCATTACAGACGTAACCAAATAAGCACAAAGGGAATAGTATTCAAGGCACACAGCTGGGCCACAAGCATCAGATAGCCAGAATTTGACCAGAGAGGATGTATTTGGGAGAAGAGGCTTAATTGAAAGGATGTTTTGTAATTTGGAAAGGAAAAAATTTGACATATTTAAAGCCTAGGTGGAAATACTAGACTGTGTCACGTTACATGTTGATAGTGTTTAACCACTTTCCATGGCAAGTGAAGAGTACGGCCTGTGCTTGACATATAAGACGTGGAAGAGGCAAACCTTTCTTCTGTGGCAAGTAGATACCAAGGGGGGAAGGAGGCTGCCTGTGTGATACAGTGAACTTCCTGTGATCATTTCTGTAGCTCAGTGTGCAAAATTCAGTGTAAATATAAGCGACTAATTTAAGTATTTACTTACAATACTGAGCAAATAGGAAAGGGGGTTCTGAGGTAATTGGATAAGAAGCCAGGTTGGGCAGTACATTATGCAGTTTCACTAGACAACTTCCAGAACATTCCAGAGAAGTCCACCTGGCTGTGTATGGTGAGTGAGGCTGATTCCTGCTGGTGGATTGTTACCAAATTGCGGATGCTAAACAGGGTGTCAGTCCCCAAGCAGGCTAAACATCCTTCTAGGTTCCATGCAGGACTGTCTCTGAGGTAATGCCTTCTCCAGCCAACCACTGAGGTTATTGCCAGAATTCTCTGGGAAGAGAAATGGACATGTAGTTCATAGTTGCTGGTTGGTTTTTTTTTTTTTTAATTTTTTTTTTTAAAGTTTATTTTGAGAGAGGGCAAGCGAGTGGGGAGGGGTAGAGAGAGAGGGAGAGAATCCCAAGCAGGCGCCATGCTGTCAGCACAGAGCCTGATCTTAGGCTTGAACCCGCAAACCATGAGATCATGACCTGAGTGGAAGCTGGACATCCAACCGAGCCACCCAGGTGACCCCGTGGTTTGTAGTTTTTTGTTTTTTCTTTTTTTTTGACCAACCATCCACCATTTTCTACTCTACCTTTTCTCAATCCAGAATCTCATTTCTTCTCCCTGCTCTGTCTTCTGTTACCTCGAGGTTTCATGGAAATAAGAAGTGGGTCCTCTTTGCTGCCAAGGCACTGTGTTTTGGAAAACTTCATTGATGTTCATCGAAGAAGTATTTGAAAACATATCTTAGAAATGAAAATCAGATGGGAGGAAGTCCAGAAATCTGAGTTCATGCCATGACTGTGACGGGAGCCAAATCTTAGCGAGCTGGTAGATGGGGGGAAAAGAGGAGGGACATTGCAGGAGACCATCATTTGTACTTGTTTCCTGGGGAAAAGTTCTTGCCGGAACATAAAAAGCACAAAATATCAAAGGAAAAGATTAACGTATCAGGCTTCGTTAAAAAAAACAGAACAAGAGTCTCCGTTTGTGTAGAGGCTTGCAATTTCCCCACTAGGTTCTTCACCTCGTTCTAGATGTTGTCGGGTGCTGCAGGTGAGCGGGAACCCCATGGTCCCAGAAACGGGGGTCTGAGGACCCCCTCAGAAATGCACACTTTATGTCAGGATATCAGACTAAGGAGACCTCTGCTGCCAAAACCCGATGGTCTTAACCCCTGTCAGCCAACCACTGCTTCCCGGGATAGCTCTTTAGGTTAGCTGACGTGGAGTTAATGAAGTATGGAGGTTTTCAAAGCAAAATGTAACAAATGGGTTTGGAGAAGTACCTGAGGAGTTCTTTGTGGTATAAAATGACATGATAATCATTTTATTTTGAGACGATTTAAAAATCATTTCCTCTGTGTTCTGTTGTCTAAAGCTGACCAGTTCAGAAGAAGAAGAACTTTGTATGACTTGAAGTGTTGACATGGGGAACAAAGCCTTTCATCTTTGGACTTAAGCCTCCCTTTTCCTCCAGGAATTATGCAAGGATAATTTAGGTTAGTGCAAGACTGAAAGCTTGAGGTCTTTGGCCATTTTTTCCTGTATACAACATTTTCATGTGAAAAGCCATGCCTTCAGCTGCTAAAGAGCAGGAGAAAGGATGGTCAGTAAATGAGGTTGGGCCAGTAGGATGTCCATATTAAAAAAAAAAAAATCAACCAAGTCCCGCCCTTAACATAAAAGCCGATTCTGAATGCCTAGATCTAATTGTAATTGTAAAACAGTAAAGGTTCTAAGAAAAATAACAGGGAGTGAGGTTTAAACAGAACATAAAGCACCATGAAGATTAATATATTAGACTACAATAGAATTAAGGGAATGTGTTAAGACATTGAAAAATGAAAAGTAAGCTGGGAACAGGGGAAAGACGTCTGCTATACTTACAGCTGGTAAAAGGCTTGGGTCCAGAATCACAGTTCCTACAGAGCGATAAGAAGATCCTCCAGTAGAAACACGGGGTAGATCTGTGCCTTTCACGAAAGGGTAGACCGTAAACATGTGAAAAAGGACTCCGCCTCCCTGGTCGTCAGGGGAATGCAAACAGCTCGTAGTGGGATCCCGCTACCACTTGTGAAGAATAAAATACAACCCCACAGTTCTGAGAGCTGAGAGGGACCTTCTGGTGAGGTTATATGTGGTTGCCACCGCTTTGGAAAATCATCAATATTGATGAAAACTGAACCTAACCCCCTCTAGATAGGAGAGTTCCATTCCTAGGCAACCTACCCAAAAGAAGTACGTTCCTAGGTGTACCAGAAGTCCCATACAAAGTGTTCATAGCCATGTGCATAATTGCCTTAACCTGAAAACAGCCCATATGTCCCTCACAGGTAGAATGGAATTTTCGGTATAATCCTACAGTGGAATGCTATGTAACAAAAACGTGAGTCTCTGAGATAGAATGCTGAGCTACAGGATAGAGGTTCAAGTTATAGTTTGACAATTCCGTGCGCATACAGTTCAGCGAGGAGCAAAACGTAACCAGTGGTGCTAGGCATCGCGGTAACCACGACCCTGTTGGGGAAGATGGTGATGTGGAGGAAGCATGCGGGAGCTTCAGGTTCCCGTTCCATTGTGACTATTGATGGGGTGGTGGACACGTGGAGGGGCTGAGGGTACAGGTCCTAAGGCATCCGTCTGTGCGCTCTGATAAGGATATGTTAAAAAATCGTTACACGTGATAACAAGTTTATTTCAGACATGTTTTCAAACACCCAGGCTCGTGTGGCGTTGGGCGATAGTGTCTGCCTGGTGCCTCAGAAGCATTGGTAAGCGGAGGAAGGATGCCAGTAAGTAGAAAGTGAGATTGTGATATTGCTAAGTCACTTGCTCGTGGTGTGAAAGACTCTGCTTTAGCTCTTTTTTCGGGCTTCCCTGCCACTCTTTGCTAGTTTTGGCAGTTTTCCTATTAAACTTGTATGTAACGTCCTGATATAACTGTGCTTGTCTGGAGCGGAGTATTTAAAGAGCTATACCCTTTTCAACCTGAATTCTGGGAATGAAGTTTTCATTAGCAGATTGACAGCATAAACCCAGTGGGATGTACTCTGGGCTGGAAGCCAGAAGCCCTAGGTTCTAGGTTCAACTTCTCGTCGAGACCTGGAACAAATCATTCGGCCATTCTCTTTGGCATCCCCCCACCACTTAGCACCACAGCTACGTATACCTACCCTCATCTCTAGGATTGCTTTGAAGATACAAATATCCGTAAGAACAATGGGCAAGTTGTGATGACAGAGTGATCTGCTTGCATAAATCATACCTTCCAGTGAGGTTCTAGGCATGTTTGCATATGCTTCTTAAATTTTTTTAAGCTTATTTAGAGAGGGGAGGGGAACACAATTCAGGGAGGGGCAGAGAGAGAGAGAGAATCCCAAGCAGGCTCTGCTCTGTCAGTGCCGAGCCCAATGTGGGGCTCGAACCCACAAACGGCGAGATCATGGCCTGAGTGGAAGTCGGACATTGAACTAGCTGAGCCACCCAGGTACCCCTGCTTCTTATATTTCTTAGTGAATGTCTGTAGGCATGCACAGTGTGAAAACCAAAGCACAGTTTTTAAAAAGTCAATATGATGGAGGAGTTTGGAAGAAATCTTAACGTGTAGAGTTATTTTACTCCTAAATCCTATTAGGTTGCAGAATTGTATATACTGATCTCTCTGTTGTCAGGTTATTACTCAACCACGTGGGATGGTTGAATATACCGGCAAGGAGCTGGTTCAGGAAATGATTGGTCTTTTACCTGTATTTCCGAAGTAATTTTTGTCTGTATGTACAGATATGTTTGAACTTAATTATTTGCTTGTTCAGTAATATTCCAAGTTAAAAATGAGTCTGACACGGCTCATTTTTTAATTTAGTTTGACATACAATATCCTATTTCAGGTCTATGTCCTAGTGATTTGTTATTCTTCTACATCAGGAAATGATCCTGTGATAAGTCCTGTTAGCTGTCACCATACAGAGTTATTACTGTTATTGACTGTATTCCCAAGCTGTACATTCCCATGACTTATTTTGTAACTGAAGTTTTCTCTCTCTTAATCCCCTTCACCTATATTCTGGCTACCCCACAACCCTTACCTGTCTTCGGTGTTTTTGTTTCTAGGAGTCTGTTTCCGTTTGTGTTTGTTACATTCCACTTACAAGTGAAATTATGTGGATTATATGGTATTTGTATTTCTCTGACTTATTTCACTTAGCATAATGCCCTCTAGGTCCATCCATGTTGTTGCACACCGCAAGAGTTAATTCTTTTTTAAGGCTGAGTAATACTCCTGTGTGTGTGTGCATGCCCACGTACATACGTATACTGTATCTTTATTGATTCATCTGTGGACAGACATTTGGGTTGCTTCATATCTTGGCTCTTGTAAATAGTGATGCAGTGAACATAGGTGTGCATATATCTCTTTGAATTGGTGTTTGGTTTTCTTCGGGTGTATACCCAGAAGTGGAATTAGAGAACTGAATGGTAGTTCAATTTTTTAATTTTTTGAGGTACTTCCATGCTGTTTTCCATAGTAATGGCCACATCAATCTCCATTATCACCAACAATGTATGCGAGTTTTCTTTTCTCCACACCTTTGCCAACACTTGTTATTTTTGTCTTTTTGAATGATAGTCTAACAGGTATGAGGGTGATACCTCACTGTAGTTTTGATTTGCATTTTCCTGGTTAACAATGTTGAGCATCTCTTCATGTGCCTGTTGGCCATCTGTGTGTCTTCTTGGGAAAAATGTCTATTCAAGTCCATTGCCCATTTTTGAAAAAATTTCTAATGTTTACTTATTTTTGAGAGAGAGTGAGCAGAGGAAGGGCAGAGATGGGGACAGAGGATCCAAAGTGGGCTCCATGCTGACAGCAGCGATCTTGATGTGGGGCTCAACCTCACAAACTGTGAAATCATGACCTGATTGGAAGTCAGATCCTCCACTGACTGAGCTGTCCCACATTGTCCATTTTTTTAATTGGGGTGTTTGTTTTTTTGATATTAAGTTGTAGAAGTTCTTTATATAATTTGTATATTAACCCCTTATGAGATGTATGATTTGCAAATATCTTCTCCCTACCTGGTTGCCTTTTTGTTGATGATTTTCTTCACTTGGAAAAGACTGCTTAATCATTTTAACTGTTGTCACTGGTATTTGGGATTTTCTCCTTGATGGAAGAAAAAACTAATTTGGAACTTTTCATTGAATGAGTGGGTCAGAGGAAATATATATGAGAAGGAGGAAAAACAAACCTGTATTTTAATCAACTTCAGTTTATTTGAACAACCTTCCCAAGTGAATTCTTTGGGAATTGTTCTCAGAAAATGGACTGTTGATCTGAGCTACTGGTTTTAAAACTTTTGTTTAGTGACAGATGTACATTTTTTTTAATGTTTATTCTTGAAAGACAGCATGAATTGGGGAGGGCTAGAGAGAGGGAGACACAGAATCTGAAGCAGGCTCCAGGCTCTGAGCTGTCAGCACAGAACCCAGTGTGGGACTCGAACCCATGAACCCTGAGATCATGACCTGAGCTGAAGTCGGACTCTTAACCGACTAAGCCACCCAGGCCCCCGACAGATGTATATTTCTACAAATAAAACCTTTCACTGAACCTCAATATGTAGGGCAGATACAAAGAAGGTCACTGTTTGAAGCAGGGAGTAGGGAGGGTCAATACATTTGACTACTCAGATTTGAAAGATGATTGGACACCATGAACAGCTGGGTCACTATTATTCCATGTTAGGGTGTAGGGAACATTCTGTACGTGTGATCGTGTTATGATGGTATTCTGTTTCAACACCTCCCCCCATAAGTGGGGTGCTGTCTGTTCAGCGCATTGATCGAAAAAGAATTCATTGGCTGTGCTCTGTGACTCTGAGATCCTCAACAAAGTAAGTTAGGTTCCTGGTACCTCTCGATGCTGATAGATTAACCTTAAATTGAATTTCTACAGCTTCCAAAATGAATACTTGGAGATGCTGTGAAAAATACCATCAATAACTAACAAAACATCCAGGATGAGCCAGCTTTCCAGATGTGCTTGTTCATCAAATTGTCCATGTTTAACTCCTTAACCGCTGAACCTTTCCTCTGAGCTTTTTTGACTAAAATATTAAAAAGTTACATAATTTTTTTCACACCACTTTAGTAATGTATGAGGGATGAATATCTGTCCCCTGTAATTTTCAGTGAAAAATACAGCAATCGGTAGTTCGGTTCTACAGTGTTTGGTGAGACCTCCTTTCAGACCCAAAGTGTAACATCCCCATCTTCAACACTCCTAAAAAGATTGAGAGCTGCTGACCCAGGAGTTTAAAAAGTACATGTTTGTTTGTAGGAGTTTGAAAGAGCTGCATTATCTCCGTAGAGGAACTTTTTTATGAATCTTAGGACATTTTATGTAGAAATATTTGGTCCCTGGGTTGAGTCAATAGGATAACCGTGGGAAATAGAAAAATTGTTAGGAAGCAAAAAAATGCACAAAAACAGCAACTCTTCTTCGACAGTTGTCCATTGTTATAAGAGCCCGGCCATCAGCAGGTAAGTCCTCACTTCTGAAATGCCCTCACATTATCAATCTCTGAGATTGTAATACACACCTAAGAAGTCTTGATCGGTTCTTACTCCACTAAAATCAAGGACGCTTTTAGGTGATCCTGTTTGTACAGAAAATAAAAAGCACTAACTGCAGCCACTTCCCCGCTCCCCTCCCCTCCCCTCCCCTCCCCTCCCCTCCCCTCCCCTCCCCTCCCCTCCCCTCCATTTTTCTGTTTCCACTCATTGCAGAAAATTCTAACAATATCCGAAAGTGTGAAGGAATAAATAAATCACCCAAAATTTAAGAGCTAAATCGTTAAAATATTGACAAGCAGTTAGAACAAAACATGACATTATTCTTTGACCTTTTATGCTTTGCTCCTGTCTTTAGCGAGCTACATCTGGCCTCCTTAGGTATTGGTTTTCGTTTTGAAGGGCCATCTCCACCCACCAGAATAGACACCTTGCTCATAAAAAAACTCCACCTTCTCAAAAGAAATGTCATTTGTAAATAAGCATCTAGAAAAATGTCCTCAAGGGTAATAAAACCGTGTCAAACAAGATCCTACTTACTGAATTAATGAAATCACAACACCCAGGGTTTGCTAAGGGAGGTAAAATTAAAATGGCAGTTTTGTAACTTGTCTGTGGCCTGTAAGTTGATACGGCCTTTTTGCAAATGAATTTGGCAGTATGTATCGATAAACTTTATTGTTCATAGCCCTTCCTGTCTGTCCGTGGTTTTACCTTCCGTGGCTTTAGTTACTATCAACCGCGGTCCGGAAGCAGATGATCTTTCTCCTAACGTATTCTGTCACAAGGCCAACAGTAGCCTAACAGTCTGTCACAATGCCTCCATCATTCACCTCATTTCATCTACTCACGTTGGCATTTTATCTCCTATCAACGTAAGGGTGAGTACAGAACGAGATTTTGAGACTGCGACCACACCCCCATAGTTTTTATTACAGCGTATCGTTAAAATTGTTCCATTTTACTATGTTAATCCTATTGTGCCTTTTTTTAATGTTTTATTTTATTTTTTTTAGTTAAACATTCATTTTTGAGAGAGCGTGAGCAGGAGAGAGGGAGATAGAGAATCTGAGGCAGGCCCTAAGGCTCTGAGCTGTCAGCGCAGAGCCCCACACGGGGATCGAACCCACAAACTGAGATGATGGCCTAAGCTGAAGTCCCATGCTTAACTGAGGCACCCAGGTGCCCCTAATGTTTTTGAAAGGGTAAGCAGGGGAGGGGCAGAGAGCGACAGAGGGTCTCAAGTGGGCTCCGTGCTGACAGTAGTGAGCCCGATATGGGGCTCACACTCCCAAATCGCGAGATCGTGACCTGAGCTGAAGTCAGATGCCCAACCGGGTGAGCCACGCAGGTGCTGCTACTGTGCGTCATTTATAAATGAAACTTTATCGTTGGTATGTGTGTATAGGAGAAAACAGTATAGAATTTGGAACTACCGTGGTTTCATGCATCCACTGGGAATCTTGGAATGTGTCCCCCAGGGATAAGGGGGACTGCTGTATAACCTCGACCTGGCAGTGTCCCTTTTGTGTTCCCTGAAGAATGAATCCATATTTAGAAAGCTGTTTGTGTTGAAGTGCTCCTGTCAGCGGAACAGAGGTATACTGTGCGGCCCATTTGTACTTGAATCCAAATACCCATCTCCCAGCTCTGTGCCTTGGACAAGTTACTTAACCTCTAAACCTCAGTTTCCACATCTTTGAATGGGGGTGACAATGGTCTGGCCTCAGCAGGGTTTTGTGAGGATCAAAATGAAACTTTAATACAGAGAGCATTTAGAACCCTGTCTGGCACATAGAAAACACTTGGAAAACTTTGCCTATTATCACCTCGTGTTGTGTTAAATAAAGTAACATTCAGGACAGTGTCTGGATAAACAGAGCTCTGTGTTAGTGTTGATATTCATACATAAAAGTTGAGACACGTGATCATCCAGTAACCAGAGGAAAGGCAAAAGAAATTAGAGGTGGTGAATGTTGGTTAAGAAGACTGTCACGGCACAGAAAATCCGTTACCCACAGTGTTAAATGTAAGGATACCAGATTTGATGTGCACTGTTGTACCTGTACAAAGGATGTACCATAGGAAGATGAACTATAAGAAATCTATTTTACAGTTGTAACACCAGCTTCCGTGGGGATTGACAAAGCATGAAAAAGCTTGGATTCTGACCTCAGGAAATGAATTTTAAGTGTGAGAGAGACTTAAGCCCCTATGGTAGATCTCACTAAGAAGAAGGAAGAGGGGCGCCTGGGTGGCTCAGTCGGTTGAGCGTCCGACTTCAGCTCAGGTCACGATCTCGCGGTCTGTGAGTTTGAGCCCCGCGTCGGGCTCTGGGCTGATGGCTCGGAGCCTGGAGCATGCTTCCGATTCTGTGTCTCCCTCTCTCTCTGCCCCTCCCCCGTTCATGCTCTGTCTCTGTCTCAAAAACAAATAAAAATGTTAAAAAAAAAAATTTTTTTTTAAAAATAATAAAGGAAGAACTTGGATTCTGGACCAGTCTATAATTTGAAATAAGTGCCTTTTAAAGTGCAGAAGCCCGTGGCTCTTCACTTTGGCGTATGATTTCATGTCCCTTGCTCCAGTCATCAGGGCCTTCGTGCTGGGTTCCGGGCTCTTGGTTCCGGGCTGAGACGTAGAAGCTTCCTCTCCAGAGCAGAGTAAAAGCAGATAACGACTCTGAGGTCAAGGACCTTCTGGGACGTGGCCTGTGGCCTGGGCAGGGGAGTCCTCTGGTTACCGGGGGTCTCGGCCCTAGCCCTGTTGCAGCCGGACCTGCTCCCCATTCCTTGCCCGGCCACGTCAAGTGTCTTCTGTTGCAGGAGCTGCACCTGCCCAGCCCCTTGGCTGCTTCAGACCTAGAGCTCAGCCAGCCCATAGCTTCAGCTTCAGTCATGGCTTTGGCTTTCTGCTCCATTCCTGGCTCGTGGAGATGCCTGTTTTGCAGGACTGGGGGGGAGGTGGAGAGGGGACTACGTCTTTTCAAATTTGTGTGTGTGTGTGTGTGTGTGTGTGTGTGTGTGTGTGTGTGTGTGTGTGTATACGCACAAGCACAGGTTGTGAAGGATGAGCCTACAATAGTGTCTTAACTGTAAGTCCCTGTCATGTTTGTCCTTAGAGCAGATGACACTGCGGTGAAGGTGGGGGTTGACAGGAGTGGGGAGAGCTGCTCCTAGCCTGTTCCCTGTTGCCTTGTGAGTCATTGTTTTCCCTTCTGTGTGCTTCACTTCCGATCCTCACCGCCTGCCTCCACACACACACCCTCTCCCCCCCCCCCCACCGAGAGCTACCCAAGGACCCTTTCCCGGCCCAGGATGTAGCAGAACCTTCTGGAGTGCAGGTTACGTGTCTGATGCTGCCTCCACCCACTCAACCCTTCTCCTAACCCTTCTCCGTCCAGCTCCCCTCTGCTACCTTCCAAGTGCCAGACTCCAGCTGATTTTCTTCTCCTCTGTGAGGAGAGAAGAGGCTGAGTTAAAACACAAAATGACGTTCATGGTCTTCCTTTGATAGTTGCTCATCATTCTGTCCCGGAGTTGGGGCACCCCTCCCCCCCACCCCAGCTCAGCACCATTGAGAGACTCTCCACCTGTCCCGGGTAGAGCCCCGCAGGCCGGCCGGGGCTCCCACAGGTCTTGTCCACGTGTGTTTGTCTTTCGGAAACCCTCCAGAACAGCGGGTTTCAGGTCCTTGGAACAGGGTGAGATGGCAGAGAATCTCATCACAGGGAAGCCCTTCAGTTTCTGTCCTTAAAGTGACAGCCCAGCAAGGGCACATTCTGGACGAAGTGAGCTCAGCAAACCATCCAGGCACCTGGTCAACAAGAAAACCTATATAAAGCCACAAAGCTATCTGGGGTTGGTTTGGTTTGTACACCCCACCCCTTAGAGGAATAAATATAAAGGAAGAAAGTCAGTGACATTCTAGAGAAGTAGCTCCATCCATAAGTCACTGAGTCCCCACCCTTCTTCATCATTTCAGATCAGAACCCAGCATGGTGGCACATGTCCTCCTCCAAATCTGTGGCTGCCATGGTAATGCCCCAACTGGCCACCTGTCTCCAGTCTTGCCCCGGCTCCCTCTGTGCTGGGAATCACACCCCCGATGCCCACATTTCTGTTTCAGGTCTTCCCATGGCCCCTCTGGCCAGCCTTTATGAACCCACCGTAGATGCCCTCCCCAGCCCTGTGCATCGCTTCTCCCCTCCGTCTCCCCCGCAAGGGGCTACTCGCATTTCTGGTGGCAGCTGCGGTGCCTCCACAGTGACACGGGCTGCTGCTCTGACCCAGAACGTGTTCGTGCACATGTTCTATGATGAGCACCTAAGTAAACATCCACAGTGGTGCTGGGGTGCAGCACAGGGTAGAGTGGCCTTGCTCCTCGTGAAACCTGCGGACTAGTGGGGAAGACAGACATCGAGTCACTGAGATGATCGTTAAGTGAGTAAATATGGTGACGGGAGCCATGAGGGTGACCAGAGAGGGGCAGACCAGGAGTCAATGGTGTGACATTTAGGCTGAAATCAGGTGGGAAATAGGTGTGGGAGCCTGAGGGAAGATGTTTCCAGGGCACGCTGCTGTGGTTTGCTGTGTGCCGGGCACTGGCTTAAGGACTTGGCCTGTGTTGACTCACTGCGTCCTTCTAAAATTCTGTATGCTGGGTGCTTTTGTCATCCCTATTTTGTAGATGTGAAGACTGAGGCACAGAGGGGCTCACGGGATGATGGGATTTGACCCTGGTTAGTCTGGGTCCCAAGCCCATGCTGTAATCCCGTGTTATCTTGCTTGGTCCCGTTTGGGGCTTTGAAAAGAGCCCTTTGCACCTACAGCTTAGGCCCATGAGGTGGGGCCAGACCAGAGACAGGCTTCTGGAAGCTCTGTCAACAGTTTAGTGAGTGACGTTATCTCATTTGCGTTTCTCAGTGGTCGGTCTACTTGTGATGAAGGCCCTTGACGGAAGAGGAGTCAAGGGGAGGGAAGGAGGAGGAATGCACACTCTCGCTTGCTAGTTTAGGGGAAAAAGACACGGGTGTGGTCGGATGTCCCTTCTTCCTTCACGGGCTTTCCTACCTGCCCTTCAGAGTCTCGTGCTGGTGTCACTGGTGTCATGTGGACTGTCCCTTCGCCTTGCTGGAGTTCACGATCCTCCCAGTGAGTTTCCCCACACAGCAGGCCTTCAACAAGTGCGCTAGAGAATAGAGGCGAGATGAATTCACAAAGCTAAAAAGTCAGGTGTCTTAGTAATTTTGTGGTTCAAGTTCATCTAAAAACCTCTGATGCAGCCTTCATGCTCTAAGTTGCTGTGGCTTTGACAAAGGTTCTCCTTGACCAAACTCAAGAGTTTTCTCTTCTGGACGCTCTTCTCAGCTAGCCCTGACTTTTGGGTTTGTATGTCTGTCTCTGCATTTTCCGTCCAGTTGTGGCAACAGTCTTGCCAATAGGTCAGTTCACCCAGAACTCCCACCCTCGATATCTGATCATTTTCCATATGTGATGGAACTCTACCCGCCATCGTCCCCCAGGGGCTGATTGCCCTGGCCTGCCTTCCCAAATCCTCCCTCGCCCCTGATGCTTCCTGTTAGTAATTTTCCAGCCACTGGTCCCCACCCTGCTCCTTGGCAGTAACTTTACACTTTTCCTTGTTGCCTCCAGAGTTGAGCCCACCTCTGTCCCCTATGGAAGAACCCCTCACGGTAGTTTCTGCTGCGGTAGCGTTCCCGAACAAAATCTGCCTTGCTGTTCTTTGACGAGTGTCCCGAACAACTTTTTTTCTTTAATAGCCCTAAATAAATTCCTCGTGGGGTACCGATGGTCTGTTATTAAAGCTAAAATTTCCATTCCCTTAATAGCGTGAGTGGCCAGAATCACTCCTCCAACTTCACATTCTTAAGGAGTCAAAAGTTCCTTGATGGCAGGCCAATCCACGCACTGCCTACTGGTGCTACCGCATTCCTGCTCAGCTCTCCAGGACCCGGGGACTTCAAAGTGCTCGGAAGCCAGCGGGAGTTGGCGGTAGGGGGCCAGCTGGGATGGAAACAGGCTGACCCTCCCGGCTTCCCTCATGGGCTTTGGAGCCTGTGTTGTTCAACACGAGATCACGGAGCAGTGTTCGGGTTCGGAGTCCCAAGTGTTCTAAGCATCTCTGAGATCTGAGAACGAACACGTTGGCTTCCATGTAACCAAGTATTAGAGAAACCACCCATCTTTTAACACCAACTTTTACTGATACTAAAACATACATCATAAAATGTACCATCTCATTAGCGTGCAGCAAGGTAGATTTTCACCAACTGAACGCATCCACGTAACCTCCCAGCTCCAAAAACGACGCGACGGCACGCTGCATTCCCCGCATGTCCCTCTGGTCACTGCCCTCCCCATGAAGGCAAAGGCTATCCTCGCCTCTGATGACCTGGATCGGTTTTGCCTGTTTTTGACGTTAGGTAGAGTCCTACAGTGCGTAGGAGGGTGTACAATTAAGATGAAATTTGGGACTTCAAAAAAAAAAATGTTTCCCTAATCTTCAATTTATCCCGTGTACCTAGAAATAAAAATCAGATGAGTAGAAAGGCCGTCTCATCAGAGAAAGTCTGTCCATCAAGGATCAGACCCACTTGGCACAAATCCACCCTTTAGAATTTACACAGTTTAGTGGTTATAATGACTGTTACTTGTAAATTGTGAGTACATTACTGCCTTTTTTTTAATCACTTGAGAAAGAAATTATCCTAAATAAATTTTCTGGCGTCAGCAACTGGTAAACTTTTCCTACAAAGGGCCAGATAGTAAATATTTTCAGCTTTGCTGCCCATGTGGTCTCTGTGGAAGCCACCCAGCTCCACCATCGTGATGCAGAAGCAGCCCCAGACATGCAGAAATGAGTGTGGCTCTGCTCCAAAAAACCTGATTTATGGACCCTGAAATGTGAAGTTCATGTGATATTCACTTATAAGACGCTATTCCTTTTTTTTTTTTTTTACTTTAACCATATTTGTGGGGGAAGCTCTCTAAAAATTTCAAACTTCTTTATATTCTCAGAGTGAGCTGATGACGTTTTCTCAGTAAACGTGGTCGCCGTGATATAGAATCGCTGGCCCTGTTCTCTTGCCATGTCTCTTTGGATGAGTTGCTTCTCTGGATCAGTTTCATCTTCCTTGGAATGGGGGAGATAGTCAGCTGCTCACACAAGGGTGGCCATGCTGTAGCCATGGGTAGAAGGATCCAGTCTGACTGATCACAGTTCCAGTGCCCAGGCTGTACAAGGTGTTAAATATTTTGGATGTCATCCTTGATGATGTCCTACCCATAGACATTTTCTGTGTACCGTGCCTAATGTTTGCCAACTACGTGATCTTTGCTCTTTCTCCGCCTCCTACAGAAATGGCTCTAGGTGTTCGTGGCTAAAAGGAATACTCTGCTTCCACATTCAAACTCTCTCTTACCTCTAGTTTTGTTAGCTTGTCTAAATTTTTTGATTTTCTATTCTCCTAGTGGCCACAAGATGTGAGCTATAACTTCACCTGGTCTACCTTCCTCCATCAGATCTGCCTGCTGTTAGCAGCCTTAAAATTATCTAAAGTGGAGGAGAGAAACTGTGTTAGATCCCCAGTTGAGCTCGTAAGAAAGTGAGCTTAATGTAACATAGGGTCAAGAGCAAAGCCAACAACCAGACCAGATAGCCTGGTGGGATTCTGGCTTACCATTTAGAGGATGTGTGTCTTGGGATGTTGTCACTCAACTTGTCTGTCCCTGTTTCCTTGTCTGTAAAGAGTAGGAGAATAGTATCTAGCACCTCATGCTGGTATGAAGATTGAGTGAAGAGTGTCAGGACTTTTCAGTCCAGGCACAGAGTAAGCACTGAATGTTTGCTATGACTTTTGGTTTTCGTTCCGTGAATACATCACGGCTTGGTTCTGATGCCTGGTAAAAAGATAGTCAAGGCTCCCAGATAGGTGACCGCAAGATCAGAGAGGCCGCATATAAAATGACAGATTTTCTAGGGAAAAAATAATATGTCACGGGGTATTGCTTTATGATTTGATGATGTTCTGTCTCATTGTTGACTAACAGCTCTAGATATCTCCTCCTCAACTGGTCTTTTTCTGTTTGGAGATTCAAAAACATACTGGAAGGCAAGGCCTAAGAATGGCTGATAGTGCCTTAAATGCTGTGCAAAATGAATTTAATCCTAGGAGCCTTTAACATCCTGGAGGGAGTCTCAGTTAATGGTTAGTTTCTTTGGAGGAAGTATATTTAAAGAATTGCAGTGCTGGTCTTACATATCTTTGATGGAAATCAAATCATTCCTGGGTCAGTGTTTAGTTAAATGAGCCCCGCCCCCACCACCACCAAAAACCCCTCCCATTTATACGGATATGGATATAATCACTTTGCCTTGTTAAGGAGTGAAGAAAAATTATTTTAATTGAGAGGTAATTTCTGAAAATGAGAAATCTGTTACGGTAGTAGGATTATGGGTGAGGAGTATTTTTTTTTTTTTTAAGATGGGTTTGCCTTTTAAAAAGGCAGGGAAAAAAAGCCCGAAGCTATTATAGTCTTTCTCCAAAATAAATTACCTTCATTGAGATTCTAAGATTGCAGAGGTGTGTGTCATAAAATTAAGACCCATCAGCCTAAAGCCTTAAGTAGGTAAGGATATTCTCAGAAGCCGTATTCTAAGCGTGTTGCTGCCCGTTTCTCTGGTTGGTTTTGGCTTGAGTTAAAGCCGAAACCTATCAGATGGGCTGAAAGGAAAACCTGTCACCTTTGGACCGGAATCCCCTGTCCCTTGTCCTACCTCTGCTCTGCATTGTTCCTGCCCCCATGTCCTTCTGGCTTGGCTTCTAGCAAATCTGTGAGCCAAAGGTTGAGGACAGCTTCCTAGGACTCCTGTCACAAATTGCCACAAACAGGGTGTCTTAAAAAAATGAAAGTTTATTCTCTCTCCGTTCTGGAGGACAGAAAGTCCAAAATCAGGGTGTCAGCAGAGCCATGCTCTGTCCAGAGGCTGTAAGGGGGAGGGCTCTTCCTCACCTCTTCCAGCTCTGAGTGTTTCTGGTCTGTGGAAGCCTGACTCCCAGGCTCTACCTCCCCATGGCCTCTCCCCTGTGTGTCTCTCCTCCTCCTCTTTAATTTTAATGTTTGTTTATTTTTATTTTTAAATTTACATCCAAGTTAATTAGCCTATAGTGCAACAATGATTTCAGGAGTAGATTCCTTAATACCCCTTACCCATTTAGCCCATCCCCCCTCCCACAACCTGCCCAGTAACCCTCTGTTGTCTATATTTAAGAGTCTGTAATGTTTTGTTCCTCTCCCTGTTTTTATATTATTTTTGCTTCCCTATGTTCATCTGTTTTGTATCTTAAAGTCCTCATGAGTGAAGTCACATGGTATTTGTTTTTCTCTGCCTTCACTTAGCATAATACCTTCCAGTTCCATCCACGTAGTTGCAAATGGCAAGATTTCATTCTTTTTGATCACCGAGTAATACTCCATTGTGTTTATACACCACATCTTCTTTATCCATTCACCATTGATGGACACTTGGGCTCTTTCCATACTTTGGCTATTGTTGACAGTGCTGCCATAAACATGGGGGTACATGTGCCTCTTCAAAACAGCACACCTGTATCCCTTGGATAAAGACCTAGTAGTGCAATTGCTGGGTCATAGGGTAGTTCTATTTTTAACTTTTTGAGGAGCCTCCATACTGTTTTCCAGAGTGGCTGCGCCAGTTTGCATTCCCACCAGCAGTGCAAAAGAGATCCTCTTTCCCTGCATCCTCACCAACATCTGTTGTTGCCTGAGTTGTTAATGTTAGCCATTCTGACGGGTGAGGTGGTATCTCATTGTGGCTTTGATTTGTATTTCCCTGATGATGAGTGATGTTGAGCATTTTTTCATGTGTCGGTTGGCTATCTGGCTGTCTTCTTTGGAGAAGTGTCTGTCCATGTCTTTTGCCCATTTCTTCCTCACTGGATTATTTGTGTTTTGGGTGTTGAGTTTGATAAGTTCTTTATAGATTTCCTTCTCTGTGCAGAAGCTTTTTATTTTGATGAGGTCCCAGTAGTTCATTTGCTTTTGTTTCCCTTGCCTCCAGAGACCTATTGAGTAAGAAGTTGCTGTGGTCAAGGTCTCAGAGGTTTTTGCCTGCTTTCTCCTCGAGAATTTTGATGGCTTCCTGTCTTATGTTTAGGTCTTTCATCCAATTTGAGTTTATTTTTGTGTATGGCATAAGAAAGTGGTCCAAGTTCATTTTTCTACATGTCACTGTTCGGTTTTTCCAACACCATTTGCTGAAGAGACTGTCTTTATTCCATTGCATAGTCTTTCCTGCTTTGTCAAAGGTTAGTTGGCCATACGTCTGTGGGTCCATTTCTGGGTTCTCTGTTCCATTGATCTGAGTATCAGTTTTTGTGCCAACGTTTTGTTTCTTTTTTTGAGAGAGAGTGCAAGCGGGGGAGGGGCAAAGAGATAGAGGGAGACACAGAATCTGAAGCAGGCTCCAGGCTCCGAGCTGTCAGCACAGAGCCTGATGTGGGGCTCGAACTTAGAGACCATGAGATCATGACCTGAGTCAAACTCAGATGCTTAACTGACTGAGCCACCCAGGTGCCTCTTTTCCTCTTCTAAGAACACCAGTCATTGGATTTAGGGCCCACCTAAAGAGATTGCAAGATCCTTAATTACATCCATGAAGACCTTATTTCTTTTTTTTTTTTTTTAATTTTTTTCAACGTTTATCTATTTTTTGGGGGACAGAGAGAGACAGAGCATGAACGGGGGAGGGGCAGAGAGAGAGGGAGACACAGAATTGGAAACAGGCTCCAGGCTCTGAGCCATCAGCCCAGAGCCCGACGCGGGGCTCGAACTCATGGACCACAAGATCGTGACCTGGCTGAAGTCGGACGCTTAACCGACTGAGCCACCCAGGCGCCCCTGAAGACCTTATTTCTAAAGAAGGTCACCTTCCCAAGTCCCGGAGGTTAGGACTTGACTTCTCTTTCTGGGGTCACTAGTGGACCCACTGTAGTTGGCTTCACAGATGTTTTAACTGACCACTGAGCAGGGCTTTCCACCCAGTGACACGCTCCCCTCTTCCCTAGAACATTGGCAGTCTGGAATGGAAGTAAGTCAGCTGTAGAGTAGGGGGCTGGCAGCTTAAGTTTGGAAGCCAGCTTCCCACTCATTTACCTGTGGCCTTGAAGGTGTTATTAAATGTCTTCCAGCCTTGGCCGTTCTCTTCTGTAAAGTGGAGGTGTTGCTGCCTACCTCACTGGGTCCCAAGGAGTATCTGGGAGAATATGCAAAGGCAGCCAGCGTGATGCACGTTTTATAGGAGGACCTTAGTAAACGTCTTTGAGTCTGGAATCAGTCACCCACTGACCTTAACATTCACTTTCTTGCTCTCAGATGCATTCTCTTTGACAACTAACATCTGTTGGGTGAATCCGGACAAATGGGGGAATGGAGTAGAACTTTCTCTGTCAACGCAGCGTGTTGACAGGATTGAGTGAATTAATATGAAGGGTTTGGGCAGTACCTGGCCATGTATTTGTGGTTGTCACTGCTGTGGTTGCTGTGGCACCATAACCCTGTTGATCTGAGCCAGCAGAGAACAGGTCTGTAGGAGGCCACTGGAGATCACAAATGGACCTAACTGAAACCCACCCCATTGTATGTAGTGAAAATTGCTACCCACTTGGCCCTTACCTAGCTTTGTACATCCTTCAGCTTAGGACTCAGTACTTAGTAGGACCTCAAAAAATACTTCTGACGTAAGAAAAAAAATGTATTCCAGGTGTTGAGGTAATAGAATTAGCATCTTACCCCCCCCCCCCCGCCCTCATAATTTTAACTGGCATGATGAGAGTCTAGTGTTCCGTGATCACTGCAGGAGACAGAAAGGACAACAATAGTGCTTTTGTCAGAAGAAAGGTCTTCACCTTTTTTACCTTAGGCCAGTAAGTACCTGGTCCCTTAGGAGCTAGTTTAAAAGAGGTCATTCCAGGATGCCTGGGTGGCTCAGTTGGTTAAACATCCAACTCTTGACCTTGGCTCAGGTCATGATCTCGCAGTTAGTGAGTTCGAGCCCCCCACATTGAGCTCTGCGCTGACAGTGTGGAGCCTGCTTGGGGTTTTGTCTCTTCCCCTCCTCAGCTCTCTCTCTCAAATAACATTAAAAAAGAAACAAAAAAAGCCATTCCTACCTTTCTTTGCCCCCCCCCCCAAGATTTGATCCTTGATGGAAGATAGTCCCTCTGTTGATGCCAAATAACAAAATCCTGCTTTCACCTCAAAGGGACTTATACTACATTCCTTCAGCAGCCCACTCCCTGGATGACTCAGTGTTCTGCTGTGTAGATTTTCCTTGTGATCGTCATCTGTTACCAGTTAATGTTGACTGAGTGTCCGTATTCATGTGTGCCAGGCTTGGTCAGGACATATAAAGGAGACCTGGTCCCCCCCTCTGCAAGTGTGGGCCTGAGGGCCATTGGAACCCTAGATTGATGCAGTTCACAGTTGAGGATACGGAGACTGAGAGGATATGTGAGGCAGAGTTAACAGTGAAGGGACATTTTTACCTTAGTGCTGCCATGTTGCTCATATGTTGCCATTGCGTATGGCCTCAGGGCCTGGCCAGGAGCTCCTATCTGTTCAGAAACCTAGAGACTTCCATCTTCCTGGAATAGAAAGTGAACAAAACCTTGAGCTGGAGTCACGGAAGCTGAACGTGACGATACAGTTCCTGGCGTTACCGAGGCCGCCGCCCTTTCCGTGTGCCCACAGACCTATGGAAGTGTCTTTCTAATAACGTTTACTTGTGTCAAATTTTATTTCCTTTTCCTGCCGTTCATCCCTGTTCCTTTCCTCCCCCCACCAGGATAACCACATCCTGAAGTGCTCTTTTTCAACATGTATATGACTCTCTGCCTAATCGTCTGGCATCATTTTGTGTGTTTTAAGTGTTACATAGATTACACAATATAAATTCCTTTGTAACTTGCTTTCTTTTTCCTCTGTCGTTACGGATTGGAGATTTATCCATTGATTCGAGTGGATCCGGTTCGTTTGCTTTACTTGTTCTGTGGTGACAATCACGTGTGCATTCCCCTCCTGGATGACAGGTCTCTTGTGCATCGCGCTGGTTTGAGCGGACCTGCCACATACACCTTCTTCAGCTCTCCTTGCTCTCGGGTGACGATATCTACAGGCCCAGGGCACACTTGCAAGAGGACGTGCCGGTCACTAGGAGGGCACGTCTTGACGAGGTTTGCCAACTTACTTTCCCAAGTGCCTGAACCAGTCTACATTCCACCGGCTGTATCGGAGGGTTCTGTTTCCTCACATCCCAGCCAGTGAACGCCTTTATCTGACCAGCCACAAGTTTTCAGCCCGACAGGTGTGAAAGAGGCCTTTGCCTCTCTGTACTTGCTGGGGATGCTAAGCCTCTTTTCACATGTTCACTGGCCGTCAGGCTGCTCCTTCTAGTTGTACATCCTTGGTGTATTTTTTTTTTTTCTCTGCTTCCTTTGGCAATGTAGGGGGAGACATGGTTCTTTCCTCGCAGGTTGGTAGAAATCCCTTACGTATTCTGGATGCTCATTTTTTGTTGATGGATTTGCAAGTATCTTCTCCGGGTCTGTGACATTTTCACCAGACCATTTTAGTGAAAGACCAGGAAGAAATGGGGAAAAGCATTTCAGCCTTGCAGGGAAGCGTTGGTGAAAGGGTCTGTTAATTCTGCTTCTGAGGCTGATTTGAGGCGGGCTATGGGCATGGAGTGCTGTTCTTCCCGTTTATTGAGGTGTCCTCAGGACAAGGCTTTCACATAGGTATTGTTTTCTTGGTGTTTATTTTACATTTGCCTTTTCAAAGTACTGCGTTGAGGAAAATGCCTTTGTTCTTGCGGTTCTCCATGCTCGCTTGTTTTGGGACCTTGGTGATGAATTGCTGATGCTGTCACTCAGGTCACGGGTGTACATGAGCCTGGCCCCTTTCAGTACCTAGAGCTGTAAGTTCCTATGGCTTCTGGAAGCTTTAGGATAGCCTGCCAACACCCACCAGCACGTAGCTGATTAGTTGCCCTCCTTCCAAAGTGGAGACGTGTCTTAATACAGAAGCAATCCTCGTTCATTTACAAACCCTGCCAAAAAGCCTAATTCTACCCTCGCCGTGAAGAAAAACTAATACTTTGACTTACATCCTGCTCGAGTTTTTCTAACACGTATATGACCGTGTGAGAGTCGTGTAACGACAAAAGTGTCCTAAAGGACTTCTTGTTGTAGGTTGTACTCATTTCACTTAACATTATTGGAAGTCTCTAGGCTGATGGATATGGTTCTACAGTGTCAGCTTTAATGGCTGCATAGCTTTTCCTTGTAGCTTGAAGTTTATAAAAGATTCCTTAGTATTGAATATGCTCATGCTTTCCTTTTTTTTTTTTTTTTTTTTTTTTAATCTGCAAGAGGGGTCCTTAAAGTGAAAATAGGTAGGTACTTAGAAATATCTTGTGAAAAGAAGATCTAAGACCCAGGATTCCTGAATTAAAGCCACGCTCACTTCTAGGACTTTGGTACATAGCCCAGGTTGTTCAGTGTGATGGGGGAGGGCTATAGTCATCTGGGTCACTCGTTCCTGGGACACTTGTTGAGCCCCTGTCACATGTCGTGCACTTTCTGTGGGTTGGGAACACGGAGATATTGAGATGATCTCAGACCCAGGTGTCTGGGGCCATCGTCTGGGTGGCTGTGCAGAGCAGTCGAACAGAGAGGTGGCAGGCTTAGGCTGTGAGGAGGCTGTCCCTGGGAGCAAGGAGGGCGATCTCCAGTTGAGGGGGACCGAAATTGGCCTGGAGGATGATAACCCGCGGCAACCCTTGTCACACGTTAGCTTTCTATCTGAAAGATATAAATCGCTTACGTTGACCAGAAGTACAGCCTCACCTGTGTTCAGGGTGAGTCACGTAACCTCCAGTTCTGTGTCCCTCATCTGTCAGGGATAATGACGACACCAGCCCTATCTGCCTCACAGACGTGAAATTCAAGTCACTAAATGTTGTACAAACAGTATTGCTGATGTCCTCGGATGCACACAAGGGCATCATGTCAGGTGAGCTCCCAGAGAACACTGAACAGGATGCTGGTTGTGGCATGATCCCTCCCCACCCACCCCCAGGCCCCCACCGAGGGGAGGTGCGGACAGCCACCGGAACCTGCAGTGGGGGCTTAGAATCCTCCTCGGTCCCGGCTCTGCTCTCACACAGTCAGGGTTCGAATCCCAGCTCTGTGACTTGATCTCCTTGTGCTTTAATTTTCTGCATCCATAAAACCAGGATGACCATCGTATCCTTCTGAGAACCAAACGGAATAAAGCCTGTCAAGTGCTTAACCCGGGACCTGGTGGTGGTAAATGCTTGATATGTGGAAGCTTTGTTGCTGTTGTGACTGTTCTTTGCAGCCTGTTGACCCCTGTGAGGAAACTGTTGGAGCAGAGAATAGCATTCCCCCAGCAGGGGCAACCTCAAATCAAATTCTAGTTTTAAGATTGACTTTTCATTCATCATTCTAGAACTTCCTAAATAGCTCCTTCCTAGTAAAAGCGCCCTGTTCTGGGGATTTAATTATGGGCCATGAGGATTGTTTTTTTTTTTTTTTTTTTCCTGAACTAAGACTTGAAGAAAGTGCTGGTTTGCTGCTACAGAAAAAAATGAGGAGAAGCTTTGACCAAACCACCATTTTATCAAAGAAAGCCCTTTCCATCCCCTCCCTTCCCTCAAAGGAACATAAAGGAGGGAGGGCGGGACAAAGGACACGAGCTCACAGTATGTTTCCAAAGATTGCATTACATAATTTCGTGAAAAACTTCCTCCTTTGTTCTTTTCCTCTTGTGCCTCTGAGGAGTCACAGATCTCGTCCACATAAAAAGGAGATAAAAATGACTTACTCAAGAGTCGCACAGGGAATCATACTCCGGCAAGACTGGAGTGGGGTCCTCCCGAAGTTTCCTTTGAGCCTTCAAGGTTGCTGCTTCGTAGAGCTATTTAACTTCAGTCCTTGTACGGAAGCAAACAATTTGTTTCCTGAATGTTCGCCACCAAAGAACACCAGTTCATTCCATCAAGAAGCATTTATTTAGTGCTTCAGTGCCCGATCCTGAGGATTAGTGGGAGTGAAGGCCCAGCTGCCATAAACAAGATCCCAACTTACAGTGGCAAAGGGTACAGGCCTATTTTTCCTCTTCTGCGGCGGTCTGGAAATTGGGGCGCTCTGCTGCTTTGTCCGGGGACCCGGGATTCTTTCGTCTTGGCACGCTGTTCGTTTTCCAGGGTGCTTTCCTTATTTGCATTGTTGGAGCTGGCATCGGGGGAGGGGGAGCTCTAAAGCTCAGTGGCTTGAGGTCAAGGCCCGGCAGTCTGTCAGACAGCACTCAGGTTCACAACCTGCGGGCACAAACCCCGGAGCGGCGACACTGACCTCAAGAGAGGCTGGCAGATGTGGTCCCAGCCAAGCAGCCCCGACGCCAGGCTGAAACTCGAGGGTGGGGTAGGGATGGGGTAGGAAGAGCCTTCTATCACCGAAAGAGGAAAGGAGTGGCTAGTGGGGGAGGGCGTATTGCCATCTTGGTCACCGGTACGAAGAGGTTTTTGATTTCCTGTCGTTTTGCCCTCTAACAAACCTGGAGGAGGAAATTCCTGCTGCGCGAATTGTGCCACTCCTCACTCTGCCTTCCCAGACGTCCCCACTCCTTGGAAGGCAGGTGCCCGGGAAGGCATGGCTGGTGTGAGAGGGAGTCTGCTTGTCCCATGTCGGTTATTAGCCCCAAAGGTCGGCCGGGTGGGAGGATGGTCAGTCTTTGCCCTCTTCTCCTGTTGGAGTATTTCACAGGGAGCTCCAAGGACACAGTTTGAAGAGAGAGCCCAGACCTGATGACATCACCCGGCGTGAGCAGTGACCGCTTGTCCTGGCACGTGCTGGCCGGGCGGAATGCTCTAGTGACGGCAGGTTCTGGATTTCTATTTACCAACACGCTCCGCTCCTGCTAGATGATGCGCCACAGAGCAAACAAAGCCGTAGATTACGCTCCCAGATGGCTGCCTTATTTTTAGTTTGGTAAGAAATTTCTGGAATCCGTTTCTTCAGGACAGTGGTCTGAGTAACTGTAATGAAGGGCGAACCCAGGAGCTTCCAGAACGGTTCTGTTTGTTAGCATGTAATCGCCTGACGCGTTCAAGGAGAATCACAGGAGACTATGTTTACAACTTGGGCATTTTTTTCCCTTGGCGCGTCTACGGTTAAGTTCCCCAAATCCAAAAAGACCCTCTCCGGGTTCCAGGGGAAGATAATTAAGCTACAAATTACACTGGAACTCTGCTCCTCTCTGCTGCAGGGAGCCTCAGACATCTTCTATGCTGCTACAAAATTGCATTGTTCAAGTGGGGCCCCGGAACCGCAGGTGGTTCAGTCATCCACCTTCCTAGATTAAGGACCAAGATAGAAACCTTTTTAAGTCTCCTACGGAGGGAAGGAACGTCTGTATTCGTTTCCTGGGACTGCCATGACAAATTAGCACTACTTGGTGGCTGAAAAACCATAGAAATGTATTCCCTCCCAGTTCTGGAGGCCACAACTCCAAAACCCAGCTGTCAGCGAGGTTTCTTCCAGGCTGTCAGCCCCTCGCTGCTTCTGGTGCCCGCTGGCAGCCCTGGATTGTTAACATGGATCACTCTCTTCTCTGCCTCTGTCTGCAGGGGGGGCTCTTCCCTGTGTGCCCCTCAAATCTCCCTCTCCTCGTGAGATCATCAGTCATTGGGTTTCAGGGTCAGGGCTCACCCTAAATTCTAGATTTCATCTCAAGAGCCTAACTTAACTGCATCTGCAAAGACCCTGTTTCCAAATAAGGTCACATTCACAGGTACCAGGGGTTAGAACTTAGGCATATTTTTTTGAGCAACACAGTTCAGCTCACTACACTGTAAGGGTAAGTGTGCATTAAGAGAGGAGTTTAAAATCCGTTACCGCCAAGCACCAAGCCCCCTGTTTTGTTGACCAGAGACACCGCCGAGAGCCTTGGAAATGCACCAAGCCCATGCTTCACAGCTGGAGTATCAGAAGTGGCACAAAGCGAGCTGGCTTGTCCCGCAGAGATGGCTCGGGTCTGCCCACGGTCACGGGCAACCCCGTTTGCACAGCTAGCTGCCTGTGAACCAGCCGGCTCGTACGTCGTCACGGATGCTTCCTTTGCGTGTGCTTTTCTTTCTTAGGCTCTGTAATTAGTTTGGTGGGTGCAGCCCCTCTCCCATCTCCCAGCGCTTGATAAGTGTTCGTTTATTTCTTCATGGGCACCCTTTGGCGTATTTTCCACTTTGTACCTTTGCTGTTTGTTGTGGCTTCCTTAAGCCCCATAAAAACAAGATAAAAAAAGCAAGTGAGAGCAGGGCAGGAGAAGTCAGAACTGTAATTTAGGCGTGCAAGGTTCAATTGGATGTGTTTTTCCTTTGCCCTCCCACCTTCGCTGCTCGGAAGCAGGCCCCACTTGGTGCCCGGTCACATTAAGCCCGCCCCCACACGTTCCCATCCTTTCTAGGGTAATGGGTGTCTTCCTAGGTGCCTGATGGAAAGACAAAGGTTGTCCTTTGTGTCAGACGTTCAGGGTCTTTGTAGGAAATTGAAGAGAGATTAAAGTTAAAACAATTCCTTTTGTTTGTTTGTTTTTGTTTTGTTACGAGGGGTGGTGTGGCTTAGCTGCTGTAGGATGAGAAAAAGTCACTGGGTTTGAACATGAAGCAGGGGTCGGGGAGTGCTGGGTTTGAAGGGTGGACCTGAGAGATTCTGGTTCTGCTGGCTCTTATGTTACCGTCCGGAGGCCTCCCTCCCGCTCTGGGATTCTTGAGTACCAGCTGGAGACTGTCTCCAGAAAGTGTTTTCTGTGACGGGGCAAATGGAAGGCCGGGGCCAGCTGCTTTGTGCGGCTCTGCTGTGCGTCCTTTGAATTCCGGCCTTTGGTCCTTTCCCGAGCACATCCTCCCTGAGGACAAGGAACAAGAGAACACAACTGTCCCAAAGGCCTCACGTGACTTGTTTTTTTTTTTTATTTAGGACAAGGAATGATAGTAACCTTGCAAATCCCATTTGTGCTTCCCTTAGTAGTTGGGAAGTAAATTTTAGGTCTAAGCTGTTTTATTTTACTTTATCTTTTATTTAAACCCAAGTTAGTTAACATTTAGTGTAATGATGATGTCAGGAGTAGAATTTTAGTGACTCATCACTTGTGACACCCAGTGCTCATCCCGAGTGCCCTCCTTCGTGTCATCCCCCGTTTAGCCCATCCCTCCACCCACAACCCCTCCAGCAACCCTCAGTTCTCTGTATTTAAGAGTCTCTTACGGTTTGTCTCCCTCTCTTTTTGTCTTATTTTTCCTTCCCTTCCTCTGTGTTCACCTGTTAAGCTTCTTAAATTCCCCATGAGTGAAATCATATTTGTCTTTCTCTGATTTCATTTAGCATAATACAATCTAGTTCCATCCACATTGTTGCAGATGGTAAGATTTCATTCTTTTTGATGCCAAGTAATACTCCATTGTGCGTCTGTGTGTGCATACGTACGTACATACCGCATCTTTATCTGTTCATCTGTGGATGGACATTTGGGCTCTTTCCACGCTTTGGCTATTGTCAATAGTGCTGCTCTAAACATTGGGGTGCATGTGCCCCTATGAATCAGCATTTTTGTATCCTTTGGATAAATACCTAGTAGTGCAATTGCTGGGTGGTAGGGTAGTTCTATTTTTCATTTTCTGAGGAACCTCCATGCTGTTTTCCAGAGTGGCTGCACCAGTTTGCATTCCCACCTGCAGTAAGTCTAGGCTGTTTTATACACAAGCGTGCACGCATTTAAATAGAGTCCTCTTTGGATCTTCTTAAAATGAACATGGTGTTTAAGATGCCTCTGCAGTGGGCTTGGGTAGTCCCAAGTTGGAGGTCTTTTTTTTTTTTTTTTTTAATTGTGGTACCATATACATAATATATAATTTACCGTGTTAACTAACCATTTTTAGGCTACAGTTCTGTGGCATTAAGTACAATCACATTGTTGTGTAAGCAATATTACCATCTGTCTCTAGATATTTTCATCTTCCCAAACTGAAACACTGTCCCCATTAAACACTAACTCCCCATCGCCCCACCCTCAGCCCCTGACAACCACCTTCAACTCTGCCTCTGAACTTGTCTCTTCAAGGGACCTCACGTAAGTGGACTGATACAGTATTTGTCCTTTTGTGACTAGTCTTTTCACTTAGTATTTCCTCAAAGTTCATCTGTATTGTGTCTGTACTTCCTTTTTTAAGGCTGTGTGATATTCCATTGTGTCTACAGACCATATTTTATCTTTAATCCATCCATAACTAGAGTTTCTATCTTACTCCTGGTCTTGCTGAGACCTTCCTCTCCATCCATTTCCTCCTTCAGCTGCCTGCCTCTCTTCCCTGACATCCACCAGAACAGAATCTTGCTGTCCTAAACCATCTCTGCAAACAAGGTTTAACAGAGTTCGTTAAAAGGAAAATAAAACGGTTATTAGCTCCAAATAAAAACCTACCTCAGGCAAGTCTTGGTGACATCTTTGGGAAGAAGATGGCCCAGGAGACAGCAAGGCTTCCTGGCATGATAGAGCATTTCCTAAACCCATAGGCAAATCCTAGAGTACTAAATCTGGTGGGAGTTGCTTTCTCGAAGAAAACCTGGTTTTTGAAGGCAGGACCCTGTGTGTGGTTTTACCACGTGTTGGTTTAATGTGTGAGGGGAAGGCAACGGGATGAGCTGCTTGCGGCAGCGAGACGGTCTTCTGTCCCTTTGCCAGGCGGACCCGGATGGCACTGTCCGCCCGGCTGCTGATCAAAGGCAGGGCTCACCCCCTTCGCTTCAGTAGCATATGCTGACGACAAAGTGCAGGTCCCCTCGCACCCTACTAATTAGGTTTCTCTTGAGCTGTGCCGCTGGCTTCTGCTTCTGAAAAAAGAAGTCTTGCTTTTGAATATGACTTGATTTAGCCAAATCCCCCACCCGCTTCAGAGTCCGGATTGATCTGTGTTCTCCGAGGGAGTTACTATCTGGGGTAAGCTTCAAATGTAAAATTTGAAAAGTAATGTGAAATAACTACAATTCTTGTTTAACTTTCAGGATTTTATAAACTTTTAGCCACCAAGACACATCCTGTTGCCTAGAATGGCATGCTGAGTTGTTTTGGCAGAAGCACGGAGATTGTTGAAAGAGGATGGTTAAGTGCCTTTTTGTCTGGGTTGACTACTCTGTGAAGCTGTTACTGCCTCCCTCGCTAGATCTGGTCTCCCGCGCTCCTGAGGTTCCTTGTTAGTAGCTCATTAGAGTATTTATCACATGTTCCTGGGATCATGTACACACAGGGTTTGCAAACTAGACCTTGTATTAACAGAGGGCACCAGATTCCGCATTGTTTTATTCCAAGTATAAGGGCCAAGGTATGGCAACAATCACTTATTAGATGCCTGCTGCATTCTAAGCACTGTCCTAGGAACTTAACACTGTGAGAAAGGCATGATTGTCACCATTTTACAGCTGAGGAACTGTGGCCCAGTGGTTTGGAACCCCCCCCGCCCCCAGCCGTGGTCTGTCAGCTCATCAGTGGGGACAGGAGACCCTGTAGGACTCCACAGCTTGGTGTCTTTCCTGTCAGACCATGGCTTCCCTTTTGGTGGGAAAACACCAAATGTCTCATGGTAGAATTAATAATCAAAACCACAGTGAGATATCAACATGTCACTTTATGTGTGCATATGTACACACAAACGTAAATATATATGTGTAGTCATCAGTGTGTAAGATAAATGAATAGTGATAATGTTTTGGTCTTTTTCTATGTCACCCGCATTTTTCCAAGCATGCATTCACCTTAGTTGGGGGTGGGGTATGCTGCTGAATTGAATTTTTTAAACTGCTATTTATCAATATACTTAACAATTTATAATCATCCATGTGAAATGAAAGGTTACTCCATGAATGATACTTTAGAATAAAGTTGTCAGTAATTTGGGGTAGTATATTTTTAAGACTCCTCTCAAACCATGCACGAAAATAAACTTGAGAGGTGTTTTTTGGGTCAAATATAATAAAGTTACCTTAAAAGTAAAACTGCCAGTTATTTTACTAGCAAAAGATGGGTTTGTTCAGGAATAGCAGAAAATTGCAGTCTGGGACAAGCAAGCTCTGGCCAAACCGTAGGCAAGTCCAGGCAACAAAGGAGAGGACTGGCTCATTTGCAGAGGAAAGGGGGACATTGGGAAGCCTGTTACAAACAAAAGTCTATTTAAGCGAGAGTTGGAAGTATGGTGGCTTCTCATTGGCCACAGCTCACTGTGACGGTCTCTCATGGGCTGGGCTGTTGCTGGGTCAAGGGGAAAGCCTTCTCAGCTGCTGGGATAGTGAAGTAGTATCCACCTTGCAAGGTCGTCTTTTCCTATTGGGTCTGCAGTTGAGCAGTGGAGCCTGAGCACTTCCCATGCTGAACCTCCTGATTCTGTTTTAGTGAGATTTCCCTTTCTTAATTTTAACAAATTTAAACCCAAAACAAAACAGGAGATAATAGAATTAAGGAAGTCTGTTACAGAGCTCATACAAATTTATAAGGTCTCCAGTAGATAAATTGGCAAAATAGTTCAAAAAAGAGCTCACAATTAACAAATAGAAATTATTCTAGCACTCTGGCAAAGATATTAAAGTTATAAAAATGAAATATCACTTCTCACATATTCGCAAAAAATTTTTTTTGGAAAACACCTAATAATATGCTAAAAGAGCATATCAAATATTTTTCTGTGTTTCAGTTTGCGTTGTAACTTGGTACTCCTGTTGGAAAGCTGTCTGGCTATATCAAGAGCTCTAAAATATTTGTGGCTATTCTTTTAGTCCCTTCTAAGAAAAGAATACAAAAATATAGAAGTTGTATACATGAATATGTCCAATGTGATAACTTTCACTAATAATCATGATGCAGATTATGACTCATTTATCCATTCATTTGAAAATTATTCTAAAGTCATGGCAATATAACTAAATTTACCTAATGTAAAAGTACGATTTTAAAGTTATAGTTGTTCTAAGTATAACTTTACAAAAAGAGACTTGTTTAAAATTACCAAAAGGAAATACATTAGAATGGTCCAGTGATTGACTTGTAGTGGTGAGATTCTGGGATGTTTTCTTCATTTTCTTATTTTGTGATGCAGTTACTTTTAAAATTTAAAACATTTTTATAAATAGACTTTATTTTTAAGAGTACTCTTCCCTAGAGTATTTAATTTTATGCTTATTATTGCAATCAATAAAACCCAAATGATGCAGGCTTACTTGACTGGCTTTCAAATTGAAATATTAATTAGGCAGTATTATCTTAATGAGAAAAATGTGCTTAAGACACCATGAATTAATTGTACTTTTGCCAAACCACTCTAGGGTTAAATGATCCTCTTCCAGTTTGCATAGTTTTTTGGAAAAAATTCAGATACATAATCAGTGAAGTGGAGACTTTGTTGCAGGCAAGCTATGAATTTATGTTTTAAAAACGTATCCTTGGGGCGCCTGGGTGGCTCAGTTGGTGAAGCATCTGACTTCAGCTCAGGCCAAGATCTCACAGTTCATGGGTTTGAGCCCTGCGTCCGGCTCTGTGCTGACAGCTCAGAGCCTGGAGCCTGTTTTGGATTCTGTGTCTCCCTCACTCTCTGCCCCTCCCCCACTCACACTCTCTCATGTCTCTCAGAAATAAACATTGAAGAAAAAAAAAGCCTTTTTGGGGAGGGAAGCATGGATTGCCTATACCAAACCTTCTGTTAAAAATGCAAAAAAATCTGAATCTGGTGTAAAGATAAACACACTTTAAAATTTTAGGGTAATTGTCGAGGTCCAGATTAGAAAACACCATGTCATTTTTCTCTTCTTGTATGTGTTGGTGTTGATCCTAAGGAATATCTATCCAGCTATAAAAGTTAATTTTTCTTGTAGCAACAGCTGGTTCCTCAGCCAGCTCAGGGTGTTTCCTAAGTGGATGGATACAAAGCTTGAGCTGCTATTTTAGGTTCCGCCTCCAGCTAGCTGCTCACATGTAGCCCAGTTTTTCGTGGGTACGTGAAGTCTGAATTAAAGTACAGGGGCTGCTTGGGATGCCCACAGGATCAAGCAGTCTCAGTTTTCTCAATTTATATTTAACTCAGCGGACATTGTCATTTGATTGCACATACACACACATTAAAAGAAACTAAAAGCGGTATCTTTAAATGAAAAGATTCGTTATCAAGCTGAGTAGCTGCATGCTTCCCGAAGTCCCTTCCATTTGTAGGATTTTAGAATTTTGGTGATCTCAGAGCAAGGATGCAGCATGAAGTCCCTTACTAAGGCTTTTTGTATTACAATTGGGAGGCTCAAAATTTGGTTTTGGAATGCAATTGCCTATAAAGATCTGGATGATGTCTTCTGGACAAGACACTGGCAGAAAGTTAGATTAATTTGAAAGCTAAGATGGTCCTAGGAAATTATCTTCAAGATAAAATTGCCAGAAAAATGCTTACCAGCTAGACACCTTCTGCGTGGTCGAAATGTTGGAGTTTCCGTAGTTAACTTGTCACTGTTGTCCATATGTTGACACGGATTCCTGTCAGCTGATCTCAGAATACACGGAAGCACATCAGTTGGTTTAATTTTGAAGTTTGGGTGTCGTGTAATATTTCCCACATACCTAATTCTCACTTTGGTGGTGGTGAACGTCCCTCTGATTCCAAGCAAGTAGTTAGAATGCTCTGTATCTCACAGTTACGAATTCTGGGACACTAGGGGTTTCTCCGCACTCTGCACTGAAGATTATTCTTTCTTGAGGGTCTGGGTCTGTGCTCAAATTGAAACAAGGAGTATCAGCTTCTTTGTCACAGGTTTAATGCGCTATAAAGTGTATATACTGCACATAAAATATATTTTTACTGTTTCATAAACTCGACCTATGGCATTCGTTGCTTTGGACATCTTAAGCTGGTAGAATTTTTGTTGCTAGAGAGAAATTTCAAGGGCTCTCCAGGTCATTGGGTTCCAAACTTGAGTCTTCAGGAAAAACAAGAATTCTCAGGTCCCATTATAGACCTGATCAGTCCAAAGCCCGTGGGTGTGGCCCAGGAATCTGTGTCCTTGAAAAGCTCTGCAGGGGGGTTGGAAGGAAGAGGAAAGAGTATAGGGGTATTCTCAGTGGTAGGAGACAGGCCAATAGATGATTGTTTAAGCTGGAAATGGGTACTCAGGATTCATTGTTCTATTCTTCCATCATGAAAAGACGATCCACTCCTCCCACTAAGGGATGAGGACCTGCCGGGGCCACACATGTCATTTGTGGCATCTAACACTCCGGTTTCTGCCTCCCTAGACTGAGCTGTTCAACTCCACGTTGCTGTTTTAATCATTTTTACTGATCTTCTTGGAATTTAAAAGAGCATTAAGAAACTTGACATGTATGACTCAACTAGTTACACACACACACACACACACACACACACACACACACACACACACGGGAATGTTGCAAGATTTGTTCAGTTTTTTCTCTTCAAGATGCCCTGAAACCATCCCATTGGGCTGCAGGATAATCACTGGGTTTTCAAGCACTGTGGTGCTTCCTCTTTGCCGCCACGTCCAGTAATAGACCGTGTAAGTCCAATGACCCCGGAAAGAGTGATTACAGGTGCCGCACAGTGGTGTATTACCTGTAGTAAGCAATGTCTGATGAACTGCGCAGCCAGATGCGGAGTGGAGATGGGAAAGACGTGCCAGAGATTGGAAAATGAAGATGGCGGGACTATGCTTGTGGCCAGTCACGGGTCGGATCCTCCAGTCTGGCCAACAAAATAGTTAACTTGTCCTGTGGAAACATCTTACTGATTTCCTTAAGCAGTCGGCCAGCTGAATTAAAAATGTGTCCAGCTGTCTGGATGACCTGACCAGAAGCCCCAAGAGATGCAGGGAAGGGAGGGGGAGGAGGAGGAGGAGGGGGAGGGGGAACAGAGAACCCCACATAATTGAGTTGAAAGGAATTCTCTTAAGGGCCACCTTGATTTTTGTTTTTTGCTTTGACAAGGATTTTTAATTGTGAGTGAAAATACTGCTTTATGTTTTTGTTGCGAATGTTTATTTAAAAAATAACAGTTGTCCCTATTCTTATGAATTTACTGAGATACTCCCATGACCTAAATTTCACCCCCTGAAAGCATACAGTTTTGTGGTTTTCAGTATATTCACAGAGTTATACAAACCAACCCTGTGGGCTCCAGACAAACATACGTCCTCCCTCAACTCCATAGAAGAATCTAAATGAGGGTTTTTCCCAGAAGAAGGGTTATTAGCAGAAAAAAAATTTATCTGAGTGACCCATCTGTTTGGCAGGGCAAACATCTAATTACCAAACATCTCTTCTTATCACCCTGTGAAGTGCAGTCTTCTCCTCAGAAATCCCAGACCCCGACCCCCTTAGGGACATCTAGACCTCATTTTGCCTCTCTCTGGAATTTCCAATGTCTTTGTGTATTCCTTATGTATATCCCTATTAAATTTGATATTCTCTGTTACTCTATATCATGTCAGTTTTCAGCCCTGCTAGAAGGACCCTCGAAGGGGACCTTGCTCCCTGACAGTGGCCAAACAATCTGCCATTGTATGGATATACCACACTTTGTTTATCTATTCATGGGCTGATGGACATCGGGGTTGTGTCCACTTTTTTGTAACTGATGCTGCTGGGAACACGTACAGGTTTTGTGTGGACACCCGCTTTCAGTTTTCTTGAAGAGCTGCCTGCGAGTGGGTTGCTGGGTCTTATGGTAACTTTATGTTTAGCATTTTGAGGCACTGCTGACCCATTTTCTAAAGCGGCTGCTCCGTTTTCTAGTCCTACCAGCAGCGTATGAGTGCTCCAACTACTCCACATCCATGCCCACACTTACTGTGGTAGAGTTCTTGATTCTGATTATCCCAATGGGCATCAGGTGGCATTTCCTTGTGGTTTTGATTTTCATTGCCCTAGCTGCGAACGATGTTGAACGTCTTTTTGTGTGTTCATCGGCCATTCTGTGTCATTATAGAGAACTATCTATTCACACCTTTGGCCCATTTTATACTTGGGTTGTTTATCTTTTCATTGTTGGGATTGTAAGAGCACTTGTTTTCTTTTAAGCCTGTCTCAGTGTATTAGTAGAAAACTGAATGCAAAACAAAAGACAAAAAAAAAAAAACTATCTTAAACACTGAAGAAATTATAAACAGCTTGATTGGCTTCTGCTATGGTTCTGTGTGACCTGCTTTTAGGGGATCATTCTGGTCATTGGAGAAATCTGACCTTGATAATGTAAATATATTAAATACAGCTCATATATAGAATCAGGAATCCTTTTATAGCCTGTTAGGGTAGATGCTAGACCTACAGAGGGGAACGCTAAGTTAGAGGAGATAACTGTTTTACATGGAGAACATTTTGATATTTGTGGAATCTTTCATGTTACATAAATTTGAAATCCTTATGTGCATTTGAGATTATTTCCGTTAGAGGTTTTTTGTCTTTAGCTAAGTTGTATGGAAACTCAAGAGATAAGTATCTCATTTGCGGTATTGTGAATTTTTCCAGGGGAAGGAAACCTTTTTTTCTTGCCGACAGTTGAAGGAAATTATCGTTTCTGTCTTTAAATTATCATAATTGGGTTTCTCCATCACAGACTTGTAAAACTATGGGGTATGTATAAAGTCATGTTTATTCATTTGATATTCTGAACATAAGTATACTAAACTCGATTGTGTTAATTTCAGAAGAATAGAACATGACGTTTACAATCAGGCAAATACACGCAAGTTGTAATTGCGTACAAGGGTTGCTTATGTTTCCAAGAAAAAGTCAAATCTCCTCCCCAAATCTCATTAGCCGCTGTTGATTAGCGCATCTGACACACGACCGCTGACTCTCCCCGCCTGTGTAACCAGTACACCATCAACAGATGAAGCACAGCGTCGACCACTAATTACAGTTCTCAGCCAGAATCCTAGAACCTGGTGCAGGCTCCCAGGAGTTGAGTCCAGGATAGCACAGCAGTGGTTATGAAGAACAAAATACAATAGGAGGTCAAATGCATAGTAACCTGCAGAGTTGTTTTTCAGATACACAGAAATGGATCTCAGTATAAAAAATACTTTCACTGGTCAGTGCTGTTTGATACTTTAAATATTTCCGGGCTATACTAGTTTCTTTGGGATGCCATAGCACATTGCCACAAACCAGTAACGTACAACAGCAGAAATGTGTTCCCTCACGGTCCTGAGGCTGGAAGTTCAAAATCAAGGAATTGGTAGCCCTGCTCCCTCTGACGGCTCTAGAGAACAATCCTTTCATGGTTTTTCCCTGGCGATTCTTGGCGATCCTTGTGACTCCATCATTGTAATCTCTCTCTCTGCTTTTGTCTTCGTGTGGCCTTTTTCTCATTTGTATCTCTGTATGTTCTCTCCCCTTCTTATAAGGACACCAGTCATTGGATTTAGGGCACATTCTGATTCAGTGGGGCCTCACCTTAATTTAACTGCATATGCAAAGACCCTATTTCCGAATGGGGTGTCCTTCGGAGGTCATGAATTTGGGGAGTAAGGGTGTGTGCATGCTCTTAACCCCATTCATAAATCTAGCCACTACATTTTTCAGGTACATACAACTTTTTAAATTAAATGATTGTAGGTTTCCACGGATGTCCCCTCCCAGACAAAAATAATCTAACAAAATACATCCCAGAAGTTTGGGAGGTGACTGTGTGTTTCAGAAAGGGGTTTTTAAAAATCCAGAAGGGATGGGGGGGGTGCCTGGGTGGCTCAGTTGTTTAAGCGTCTGACTTGGGCTCAGATCATGATGTCGCTGTCTGTGAGTTCGAGCCCCGCATCGGGCTCTGTGCTGACATCTCAGAGCCTGGAGCCTGTTTCGGATTCTGTGTCTCCCCCTCTCTCTGCCCCTCCCCTGTTCACACTCTGTCTCTCTCTCTCAAAAGTAAATAAACATTAAAAACATATTAATAAAAATAAAAACCCAGATGGGAGCTGATGTTTTGGAGTATCTGTCGTGTGGTAGGCATCTTTACATCTAATACTTCTGTTAATTCTATCAAGTTAGCTTTTTTTTTTTTTTTTTTCCCATGTAATTGCAGTTTACTAAATTTGTTGGTAAGTTCTTTAAAATGTTACCACTTCCTACCTGTTACTGTATTTATGTCTGTCTCATGCCAAACATGTAACTCTTACTCAGACACTTCACAGCTGATTTGGAACAGATTTGTAAGCTACTTGAACCTCAGTTTCCTCATTTGTAAAGGTGGGGGGTAGATTATTCATAGTTACTTTATACAATGTTGTGGTGGCTAGAAATTACTATGGCTGTCAAATATGTAGTGTTCCACAAATGTCAGTTCCTATTACCCTACTTTTTTCTGGCTCTTTCAGACAAGTGTGCGTATTCTTTTTGTCATTCCTGCCAGGGAGGGTTTAGGGGTAGATGTATTGCAGACCTCACAATTTTGCATCAAGACCTTGTCATCCATGGGCTTGTCAGTTAAGAATTGCACACAGCTATATACAGTAGAAAAATCCCAAATGATAGCAATAAGAGCATTGGCTTCTCTTGTGAAAGGAGTTTGGAGGGCGGTAGGCCAAGATTCATGGAACAGCTCCATAGTCCTCAGAAACAAGGCTTTGTCTCTGCCACATCGTCTGAGCCCATGAGCTTCCATGCACAGCCCCCTCTGCCCCAAAAGGGCTGCTGAAGCTCCAGCCTTCATGATTGTGTTGCATGTCACAGAAAGGCAAAAAGGGCACCTCTCCCAGCTAAATGACCTCATTTCATGCAGCTTTTCCAGAAATCCTTACACTTAACATCTCATTTGTCACCTGGCCACACTTAGCTGCTAGAGAAATGTTTTCTTTCACTGTGGATCCCAGTGTGCTCCCCAAAATGGGTTTTCTTTTAAGAGTGAGTAGATGTTGGGGTAGGTAATGGGATTCTCTACTGTACTAGGATCGTATTCAGAAGGGCTCTGAAGATAAACACTTTGGGATTAAAGGTCCAATCTGGAAGGTGAACCATAGATGTAGCTCTGTTTCTGGGGTAAAAACATCCCCATTTAGAACAGTCTTGGATGGGAGTGCAAGCTGGTGCAGCCACTCTGGAAAACAGTATGGAGGTTCCTCAAAAAACTGAAAATAGAACTACCCTGCGACCCAGCAATTGCACTACTAGGCATTTATCCACGGGATACAGGTGTGCTGTTTCAAAGAGACACATGCACCCCCATGTTTATAGCAGCACTATCAACAACAGCCAAAGTATGGAAAGAGCCCAAATGTCCATCGACGGATGAATGGATAAAGAAGGTGTGGTATATATACACAATGGAGTATTACTTGACAAAAAGAATGAAATCTTGCCATCTGCAACTATGTGGATGGAACTGGAGGGTATTATGCTAAGTGAAGTTAGAGAAAGACAAAAATCACATGACTTCATTCATCTGAGGACTTTAAGATGAACGTAAGGGAAGGGAAACAAAAATACAAACACAGGGAGGGGGACAAAACAGAAGAGACTCATAAAAATGGAGAACACATTGAGGGTTGCTGGAGGGGTTGTGGGAGGGGGGATGGGCTACATGGGTAAGGGGTACTAAGGAATCTCCTGAAGTCATTGTTGCACTAGATGCTAACTAACTTGGATGTAAATTAAAAAAAAAAAAAAAGCCTTGGAAAAGATTGTTACAACAACCCATCCACAAGTAGGGAACTGTCTGTACTCTAAGCCTGAGAGAAAATGTTTTATTTACTTCCCCAATTTTACCGTCTCCCACCGTACCGTTTGGTCCTTCTAGGCCTGAATGTCTTCCACGAGGAGGAAGCAAGGCTTTGTTAGAGCTGCTTTGAGTTTAAAGCAAATCCACAAACTGTACTGAAGCAAAACATCACAGCACAGGGAGAAGATCACCCCACCAGGCATCGTGATCCTGTGCCTGTCCAGGGTTTCAGGAGCACCCCTTTCCCTCGTGTCATGTTGGCACACCCATGCACACTGGGACAGGAAGTGGAGCTCCAGGGTCCCTGAGCAATGCGTTAGAACACTGAGTGTTGTACTTACAGATCCAGAAGTAAGAAAAATTGCCCCATGTTTGGTCAGCCATTTTGCCTGGTGAGGTCTTGGGCAGTAAGACCTTCACCACTGTTGGGAATCCTGGCTTCAGACGGCAAGAAAAATAGACCTTTTTGTAATTCACAGCCCTTCCTGAGGGCCCGGTTCAAAAGTCTGCCTGGGACCTAGCAAATCATTGTTTGCTCATTGTCCATGAATTTTAATTCTAGGAACAATGAAATAAAATTAGGTAGAAATCCACACATGAGGTGGAATGGAGCACGTTTAAGTGTCTATGCATCCTCGTCTCCCCATCCCTGCCGCGGTAATGACGGTAGAAAAAGCACTGTATTTTCAACCGTGAGACTTGGATTCTAGTTTGCCCCAGTGCCAGAGAGCTGAATATCTTTCGGCACATCTTCGTTCAAATGTAAAATGAGTGAGCTGCGATAAAGAGCCTTTGCAGCACTGCGATTGCTTTGCTCATTTATTTATTCAGTTCGTTCCATGGGTGCCTTCTAAGTGTCTGCTGTGCCTCTGGCTCTGTGCCAGGCCTTGAAGCTACGAAAGTGACGAAGGCCCAATGGCGGGTTCCATCCACCTGTGTGGTTTATGCAGAGATACTTGGGCACCACCGTCCCCAGCTTCGGGAGCCCATTGCCAAGATGGTGGAAACCACTGGGCGGAATCTACACTTTAATGAGATTTGTTCTGAGCCATCATCACACACTTAACTAGTTGTACCTGTGCTAAGTGCCATACGCTTATGTTCCAGAGGGATCCAACTGGAAGAAAAAGGGCAGAAGGGTTGAAAGGTGAGGCAGAAGAGGGGGCTGGGGGTCTGAGAAGAAGTTCTCACAAGGCTACGGGAAGCTCTGAGGGTTTAAAGGGTGGGGCCATGGTCAGCTTCTGGATGGGAGGCAGGAGTTCTAGATTTCCTGTGGCTTGTGCAGGGTGGGGGGGGGGGTGCAGGTTGAATAAGAGCAGGACACAGGCCTGTGAGTAGCTTACAATATTAAAAAGAAAAGTTCCTCATTTATAATTCTGATTAACACAGAACATTTATAAACGACAGCCTCTGGGAAAGTGACAGAGAAGGCATTGCGACATGTCATTCCAGTCTCTTCCTAATGAAAAATGTGAAGAGCCCAAGATCAAAGGACACAGATGTTCAGGAGCTGTTTCATCTCAGGGCCTGATGGGAACAGGATGACGGACTGGGTTTTAAACATGGAATATCTGGTCCGTTTCATATCTTTCAGCCTAACTAAGTGTGGGCTGTTTTCTTGATGTTTGTGATCTCATTCTTGGACGTCCGTTCCCCCGCCCCCCTCCCTCCGGCTCACTGGCTGGGTTGAAAGCCTAACTTTGTTGTTCAGGTGGGCCCCAGTCCATCTGCCACCAGATATCGCCTGTCGTTATCCAACTTATGCCAGCTTCGTCAGTATCAAAGGGGGAGGATTTGAGATCAAAACAGAGAACAAATTTGATGATGAACCAGGGAAAAACAGGCCAGGGTCTGTCCCTAATGGGCCTGTTTCATCCACTTGGGTGAATTATGCATGAACTGGCAGGGAGCTGCTGGCCTAGGCAAAGCTACCTCCAGCTACCCAAACCCAAATCCGAATATGGGAGAAACCACCAGACAGCTTCCCAAGTGTGGCCACAGATGGGCACAGCATTTCCCCTCACATCTTAAAAACCATGTTGGAATTGGGCCAACAAGCCATTCAACCACCCGATGACCACCAGGCCTGCCTTTGTCAAGTTGTTTGGAAAGCACATAAAGTACTTTTGGAAATAAAGCACCTTTAGGACTGTTTAATATGGTGGGAAGTTATTTATAATGAGAAGTACACACTCATTGTTTTGAAACGATACTGAAATTGTATCAGGGCAAGAGGACATAGGCTAACGTCTTAAGGGCTTTCTGGTGCCAGAAATCTATTGTGTCGTATATTGAGTTGACCCAGCGTGGTCACCTATTCGAGTAGGATCAGAAGAAATGCTACGTGAATTTTCGGGTCAAGGGTGACTTTATTCTTTCATACGCTGTTGAACAAGGCTTGTCTGGAGGTGTTGTGATCACCTCCAGTAAGCTTGGTCATTCATCCATTCCTTCATCCATTCTCATTCGTTATTTTCTTCCCTAGGTGTATGTGTATTCGTTACTGTTCCTCTGCACTGTACGCGTGCATATTACGAGTATTTCATTTACAAAACAAATGGATTATTTCTGGACCTATTAAGACTTTTTTTTTTTTTTTAACATTCATTTATTTTAAGAGAGAGCAGGCATGCACGGGAAGGGCAGAAAGACAGGGAGAAAGAATCCCAAGCAGGATAAAATCCAGTATGGAACCCTGCACAGGGCTCAGTCCCATGCACTGTGAGATTAAGAGTCGGACTCTGAACCAACTAGGACGTTTTTTTTTTTATCGTGATTTTAAAATCTTTCATTCTAGGTACAATTTTGAGAACATTCTGGCATTAAAAAACTCTGGTTTTCAAAAATAAGTAGCAGACATCAAGAAACAAGGGATTACAGAATTTGAGACTTTACTCACGCGTTTTAATAAGAGTCTGACTCAGGAATGTCCTATTCCAGGGAATGTACTATATGTCTGCATTCTGTAGGGACGTAGGCTAGGCTGGGGGCATAGACTTTGCTGAATATCTAAGGAGTTATAACTACAGAGTGGTGGGTCACACTTTCTCATGTAACTTTTCCTCCCTCCCTCCCTCCATTTTATCTATCCATCTATTTATTCATCCATTGATTTCTTTTATTAATTTCTAGAATCTCTAGACTCTCCCTGGCAAGTAGGTAAGGAAGGAGAGCCCATAGGCATAAAAGTGGTCCCATTCAACCTAATTAGCCCCAAATATCACATTATCCTTCCCTCAGGAGCTGAGAAAGTTCAAGCTTACAGACTGAAAGATCTTACAGCCTCGGCAGGTTTTGGTGGTGTTCTAAGCCAGTCGAAGGACCAAAGGTCGGGAAATAACTCTGCAAAATGGCGCAAGTAGGGATTCTCTGTTGACGTGGCTGCAATGAAGTCCCGTTAAATCCTGGATTATGGAAGTCCGAGCCGGTTACAAAAGGAAACAAATTGGAGTCTCTTTTTTACCCTCTTTCCTGTCATCTGTATAAACTATTCTAAATTAGTCTAGGACTCTGGCAGGTGGTTATAGGTTTGAGGAAGCCCTAAAGCTAAATGTGTAGGCAGAAACATTAAGAGCTTTTTTAACAGTGAAAGCAATAGCTGGCTCCATCTAAGTGGGACTGTTGATTTTTTTTTTTTTCTTTTTTTTCCCTGGGAGGAAGTGACAGTTGAATGCCTGGCACTTCTACATGGCCTATTTTCCCCGTGGGAAATTTTTAAAAATATCCATTAAAGCTGGTTTGTATATGCAACAGAAGGGCATAATATGCCCCTCAAATGAATATCATTATCTTCATCCGTGAAATAAAAAAGGCTTTGAGGGACGGCAAGGCTGTGCACATTTGTCACAGCCACGGGGTTTGGCAAAGCTCAGCTGTGTTCAGACTATCCTCTCTCTCCCCAACCCGCTGTCTCAAGGCAAAACCTCATTAAGCAGATGTTTTAAGAAGTTTGTTGTAGTCCCTTTTAAACTTCCAAAGGGGAGGGAAGGAAAGCTGCCTGTAGAATGTCCAGAAGCTGTTTTGTTTTGTTCTGTTTTGTTTTACACTTCCTGCGTTCCTCATCCCATTATAAGGGTATAAAGTCATGGAGGGGGCTACACTGAGATGTGGGCGGTTGTTACTTAGGAACAACCCAAAACATCTAAGAAAACAGACTTTCTGGAGTACCTAAGAAAAAAACAATCAGATCAGCCACAGTGTCCCATGTTGCCTTCAAAGGGCCACAGTGGGGTCGTTGAGAACACAGATCCCTAAACACGTGTCCCATACAGAACAGATCGCGCAGCTTTCTGAGAGACATGCGGTCTCGACGGGCTGGGTCACCCTGGCAGGCAAATGGCAACAAGAGAAAACAGGAGCCATGCTCTCCCCTCCTTTCTAGCCCTGTGAAATCCTGATGAAGTGCTTAAAAGCCTCGGCCGCTCCTGGTGGCCTGCTTTCCTGAAATGATGAAGAATCCAGCTCCCTTTTTAAGAGAGTTGCCCAAAAGTCTCCATCTCCAAAGAGGGAATGGGATGGTCTCTGGCTGTAAGCGGCTCATCCTTCTCGAGCTAGGAAGACGCGAAAGAGGAGGGAACCAGAACAGGAGAACACAGCTTTCCCGGAAGTGGCCAGCTGACTTGTGTTTGCATCGGATTGGCTGGAGTCATGGCGCATGGCTAACTTCTGTAGCTGCAAGAGAAGCTGCCACACGTCCTTTGTCAGCTGGATGTGTTGTCTTTCCAACAAAGCCCAGAAATCTCTAAGGGGGAAAAAAGGGATGGGTTTTGGTCAGGACCCTGGAAGCCGAGTGATTCTAAGAAGTCAAAGTGAGCACGTTTTCAACAGCACACTGATATTATGAATGGCTTGTGTCCTGTCCAGATACCTCACTGTCAGCTCTCCACAGGAAGTGTAGACATTTTACGGGCTCTGCACTGAGAGCACAAAGCCTGCTTGGGATTCTCCCTCTCCCTCTCTCCCTTTGTCCCTGCCCCACTTGCACGTGTGTGCACGCTCTCAAAATAAATATTTTTAGCCAATTTGATAATAAATTATATTAAAAATGAATTTTAAAAAATTTTTTAAGAAAAGGAAACGTAAACATTTACTGTACCTGGGAAGCCACAATTTCTCCTGAACCCCTCTCTCAGTTATTCTCTGCATGTTTTGTAAGGGTAAAGAGATCTATCTTGCAGCTAACAAAATAACCCTTGAGGCTTGAAATACATTTTATCATGGAGCATCTGAAAATAATTCTGCTCTGAAATTCCATGATGAAGTTGTCCTCTGGCAAGGAAGGAAATATAAATCTGTATCCATTTATCAGCACAAGTTCAACTAAGCTTTTTCAAAGACTTAGTTCTGACATATGCATCTGCTTCTAGTACATATTAACTCCTGATAGCCTGACTAGAGAGGAGCCACAAGTTCCACAGAGAAGATTCAGGTTGATTTTGGTGTTAGTCAAGTAAGGAGTCTCCCTTCTCTTCCCGAAATTTTGGACTGAGCTCTTCTAGTCAGTGAAATCTTGAGGGTCTAGCCTACAGAGACCTACCAGGGCCAACCCAAAAGAATGGCTGAGTGTTTGAGTTGCATGAAACGAAATGGCATTTTTTTGATGATTTTGCAGTTCACGTGTGTCTGTAAGTATTTTTACTTTAAGTTCATCAAAATCATGATTCTATCCATTGAGGCTTTCTGTCCATTGAGCACCTCCTAGGTCCTACAAGCCCCGTTTTCCTCCTATATGTCTAAATACCTACTTTGCTCTAAATTTACTATTGGAAAGCCTTGTATAATCAATTCCATTTTATCACCTGTGATATCCCACTTGGTGTTCACGCAGGGGGACCTTTTGCTTCATTTACAAAATAGAAATCTCTTCACATCTTCATTAGAACCACATTTCTTTACAGAAGCTGTGGGTTTTAGGATGAAAGTTAAGGGAAAACATGAAGCATGTAAGCTTTATTGATGGATGCACTTTTTAGAAGGACAGATGCCTGTGGCTGGTGTGGTATTTCTGTTGATGTGTTTTCTTAGGAAATGTCCCAGAAACTTCTAAGGATGGCAGGGGTTAAGAACTAGTACCTCTGGGTACATCTGGGTTCTAGATGTCATCAGGAAAGTCTCACTGGAGACACTCTTTGGTTGTGTTAAAATACCTCCTGATCCTTCTGTGTGTTTGCTGTGTTAAACCTTAGCAGGGATTTGCAACTAAATTTGGAGTCTGCGTTAAGAAAAGGGTCTTTAAAAGTACCCTGAATAACAATCCTACTCTATCTACATCCTGCCTGGGGACTTCTCATGGATACTGAGTTCATAGTTAATAGCATGCAGACAGTGGCCATCTCCATCTGTAATCTGAGAAATGAGATTAGCAGTAACAGAGGAAAGCCAGTGGCAAACAAATACGTTTATAACCAGGAGTTTAGCCCAGCAGAGCAGATCCACTCCCCCCACCACCGACTAAGAAGTGATTCTCTTCTTGTAGTCACAGCTCAAGGACAAAATAACAGTAAAGCCAAGTAATTTTAAGGTGCGTTGTAATAAGACTTGATTTATGGTAGTTCTTTTTCCCCAGAAAATGAAACACGATAGGAACCCTTGTCAGGCGATTAGCTCAGTAAACTAGAGGGCACTGACCTCTCCCAAGAACCTATTGATTTGCGAGAAAGTTTAATGCCAAGACTAGAACCGTGAGCTCCTTTGCAGACCAGCCTTCCCTTCCCATTTCCTGAAGGACAGTTCAAACAGTTTCTCTTTCCCGTCCTGTCCTGGTGAAAAAGACTTGCCGTACCTCATTTCTTTGGTAAGAGAAGTTGAATAGCTCCCTCTTTATGCCACAAAACCAGAGTTATTACTCAGCAGTAAAATCCAGAAGTGAAATCAACAAAAAAGTTCTAGGGTTTTCCTAAATGGGTAGGAGTGCCTGGCTGGCTCAGTCAGTTAAGCATCCAGCTTCAGCTCAGGTCATGATCTCACAGTTTGTGAGTTCGAGCCCTGTGTTGGGCTCTGTGTGCTGACAGCTTGGAGCCTGCTTCGGATTCTGTGTCTCCCTCTCTCTCTGCCTCTCTCCTCCCTCTCTCTCAAAAGTAAACATTAAAAAAAGTTAAATCTGTTAGTTTCAGGTGTATGATACAGTGACTCAATAATTATGTACATTACTCAGTGCTCATCATAACTATCTGGAAGGCTCCTTTGGGTGGAGAATCAAGAAAAACCTCTCTGGGCAGGAAGGGAGATGAGGGAAGCAGAGCTGAGCCCTGAATGACCAGAGAGGCATCCGTGTAAAGAGCTGAGGTGCCTGGTTCCAGGCACAGGGACAGCAAGTGAAAAGGCCCCGAGATGGGAGAAGTAAAGGATGTGTGCTGAGAGCAGATAAATAATAAAGATTTTTATAAACTTCTAGAAAATGGTAGGGTGGGAGCAGGTTGTGAAGCAAAAGACAGAAACTGTAGCAGAGGCAGTCAGAGGAGGCCTCAAGGAGGAGGCAGCCTACAGATGGGCCTTGAGGCATGTGTACAAGCCATGCCGAGAGCAGGCAGGGTAGGGGACAGAGCTTTTCCCGGTAGGGGGCGGGGAGGCCCTTGAGCAGACACCAGGGCAAGCTTGTGGGGTGGGCAGCTGATAGGGAGTCCTATGGAGAGAAAGGCCGTGCAGTTGGATTATGGCTTGGGCCGAGGCAGTGGGGAGCCCCTGGCGGTTTTTGAGCCGGGGATGGTGTGTACCAGGCAGCAAGTGGTGAAAAGTAACGTGGTCAGGCTGGACTGGTGGGGTGGGGCTGGAAGCCATCAGGGGACTGGATACGTGGCTGTTAAGTCCTGGCTTAGGGCAGCAAAGCGGGGTTCATGTGGAAGGCCGGGTCGGGAGAGCTGCCCAGCCACTGATGAACTGCCCAGCCTGTCCAGTTATCTGCAAAGCATCCGAAACCCCCTCCCAGTATGAACCCGCCATCGTGGGACTTGGGATGTGGAGTAGGAAGAAAGGACCATTGACTTGAGCAGACAGGGAGTGTCTGGAAGATGGTTCTAAATCTGTGTCGTCCAACAGTGTAACCACCAGCCACCTGCGGCTGTTTACATTTAAATGAGTTACAGGTAAAGGAAAAATTTAAAACTTCAGCTCCTCAGTAGGAGTCGACGCATTTGGAGCGCTCTCTGGGTAGCTGGTGGTCACTAGCTTGGTCAGGGCAGGAATGAGGCATTTCCATCGACAGAGAAGGTTCTCCTGGACGGCGCTGAGCTGGACCGACCCCTCGTCTGCCCGATGAGCGAATCTTTCATCTCTCTGTGGATCGTGAGACAGTCTCCCGTGGTGTTTCATGTCTCAGACTCCCCTCCCTGTCAGACTTTCTACTGCTGCACAACATATGCACTTACACATACCAATTAGATTCTTCGTGAAATTACATCGGTTTGTCTGTCAAATGCTGCAGGCTCGATAAAGAAGAATAGAAAAATCACTTTGCAGAAAGAACAGAATGAGTTGCACGTTATCATAGAGGCTGAATAAGATTTCAGCCTGATTTCGCTTTTTTGGAGGAGGTGGTTGCGAAGGAGGGGACTGTGCAGGCTCTGAAGCACAAATTCATCAGAGCTGCGCGGTAAGTGCGAGCCTCCAGCGGCGACCGTCCCTCAAGTTCTTGCAGCCCTTGATGTCATTGTATTCCCCTCTAGTGGAATTAAAGGGTATCCGGCTTTCTGCTCCAGCCGGGACATGTTTGCGATCCTAGAAATGGGAACCTAAAGATATTAAGGGTGGAAAATACTGTTCTCATTTATTTCCATCTCCTGATACGTTTTGTTTCAGGATATGTTTGTTTTGCCATGTTTTTCCTGTCCTCGCGGGATAATAGTGTTCCGCTTTATGTCCATTTGGGCATCTACACCAAGTATCAAATTCATTTCGGTGCCAGGAGACTTCATGCTCGGTATTCTACTGCGTCTGCCTTTGGTTCCGCATCTAAGACAGAGTCAGACCCATCAATGGAGTCAGAGGCCTGGATTGAAATCCTGATTCTACCGCTTGCTAGCCACAGATCTTGCTTAAACCCCGAGCTTCAGTTTCTTCATCTTTAAACTGAGAACTGTCCTCCTCTGACCCTCCATGGCCATATGACAAGATAAGGGGAAATAATGCACGTCCTTTGAGACCTAACGTGGTCTGACCTCATCCGCCCGCCACAGCATCCTATTAGAAAGAAAGGGTAAGCAGGTAGGCTGGAACTCTGTTTCTGAGTGTAGCAACGAGGGTCTAGGGCTGCATTCAGGTTGGTTATAGGGGACCACTCGCTACCATTTGGTTTTGTAATGCTTCCCCTTTTCCTTTAAATGTTGATTTTTTTTCCCCCTCAAGTTAAGCCAGGTAACAGGAGAAACAAAAAAAATTTTTTTTAAGAATACTAGCCTTCACAGTATTTCTGTCTCTTCAGATATAAGGAACATCAGTTTAGAGGTGTTTGCTCAAGCACATTTAAAGGCCACATCCCTCTCTTTCCCCACCCCCTCCTTCCAGACCCCTTTTCCTAGCCTCCTTTGCAGATGGGGAGAAGCGGGCACTGAGACTGAAAAGATCTGTACAGCAAACAGCACTGAATTTCAGCCTTAATTGTAACACCACTCTTGGCCAGGACAAATATTAGCATGTTCTTGGTGACAGCTTTGCTCGGTATTTGTTTTACTTAACAAAAACCAGAAAAGCAAAATTCCTATGTGTATTACAGGTTTCTGCCACTTGCTCGGCGTGTGTTCACAGACACCTATGGTAGTGTTGTTCAGTAGTTACTAAATGTCCAGGACTTGAAGATTGGGCCAATTATGGTGCCTCTGTGTGACGGAATACACAGTAAAATGTGATACTGCTTTGTATTTAAGGACATGGAAAGATGTTCAGAAGGGCAGGCTTCAAATTTTCCTAAGAGCTGCATACGTGGTCTAAGATGTGGGATTGGAGGTCTCTGATGCAGTCCTGGGGGAGGTCTGAACAAGTACTGTTTTTGCCATCACTCTTCAGGCAGCGTTCTGGGAGGCATTCATTGCCTGGGATGCATTTAAAGTCACAGTTGGAAGAAAGTGCATTAGTGTTACCTCCCATTGTTAAAAAAAAAAAAAAAAAAAGTAGAAAGAAACACATCTGTTTGAGATGTGCATGCTCTACAACCATCAGCACACGGCAACCAAATGCAGAGATGCTTGGACACAAAGCGGCGAGTGCAGAGGCGGATGCTAAAGGACCACACGGCTGTCCCCGTGGCCGTGCCTTCTGGGAGTGAGGACCGAGGTGGAAGGGTCTTTGCTACGAAACGAGACCCGGTGCACCGATGAAAAACTAAATACACAGAGACTGTGTAGCAGAGTAGAGCTAGAGATTCTTTTTTTTTTTTTTAATTTGTAAGATCTGCCACTTTATGGCTTTGGATCAGTCGCCCTTAAGTGACAAATGGTTTGAGATTTACTATGAAAAACAAAAACTGAAGAATGAAAAGATCTCAGCATAAAGAACAGTACATCCTTGAGAAGAGAGCTGCCTCATTTGGAGAGGGAGGTGGAATATGTAGTCACCGGATTTGTGGAGTCTCTCGACAGTCGGGGAGTAACCAGAGGAAAATCCTAACTCAAGGACAAATGCCTGCTCCTGACAAAAATCAAGGGAAAACCAAGAAGTAAAGGAACCTTTTTAGCCAAGAGAGGAAACTCTGGTTACTTGTAAGTACAGCCAGAAGGCTCAGCAGCCATCGACCCCAACCAGAGTGACTTTAAGCAAAATCATACCCTTGGCTTATAAAGGGTAGATAGCTTTTGCATTTAATATTTTGTTTTCATCCCTTTGACCCAAGGTTCCTACTTCGGACGTTTATTCTGAGGCGCTAAGACACTTGCTCGGCGTGTGTTCACAGACACCTATGGTAGTGTTGTTCAGTAGTTACTAAATGTCCAGGACTTGAAGATTGGGCCAATTATGGTGCCTCTGTGTGACGGAATACACAGTAAAATGTGATACTGCTTTGTATTTAAGGACATGGAAAGATGTTCAGAATGAGCTGTTGAAAAATAACACCCTAGACCACCAGTCTATTTAGTATGATTTCTAAGAAAACATACTCTTCTTTCTTGAATGAAACATACCAAAATATTAATATATAGGTAATTTCCTTTTTAGTTAACTGTATTTTCTAATTTTGATATAATGAGTATGATTTTATCTACATAAATGAACATGTGAGTAAATAATTAAAAAATAACAAGTGACTAAGATATTTTACCATAAGCTGTACTTTAAAAAAAAAAGGGGGGGGGGCGCCTGGGTGGCTCAGTCAGTTGAGCATCTGACATCGGCGCAGGTCATGATCTCACAGTTCGTGAGTTTGAGTCCTGTGTCGGGCTCTGTGCTGAGTGCTCAGAGCCTAGAGCCTGGTTCGGATTCTGTACCTCCCTCTCTCTGCCCCTTTCCCACTCATGCTCTGTCTCTCAGAAGAATGAATAAATGTTAAAAAAAATTTTTTTTTAAAAAGGGGGTGCCTAGGTGGCTCAGTCAGTTAAGAGTCCAACTCTTGATCTCAGCTCAAGTCATGGTCTCACCATTCGTGGGATCAAGCCCCACATTGGGCTCTGTACTGACAGAGCACCTGGGAGAATCCCTCTCTCTCTGCCCCTCCCCTGCTCATGCTCGCTCGCTCTCAAAATAAACATTAAAAAAAATGCAGTCATGACCGAAAAGATCATTGGCCATCAGGAAGTAAATATCTCCTAAGAGCTAGGAGGAGTAATATTAGTAATGAGCCATCTGGAGAAGGAATCAGGGTTACCTCAGGAAAGAAGGAATCCTGCCCCCTCTGGACTTTGCAGTCAGGAGGGAGAACAGGACACATTTATCTGTCTCCTCTGTTGTGTTTAATCATTGAATGAATACCAGCTGCTGGAGAATTTTCCAGCATTATAGGGAGCCATGAAAATCAGCCTTCTTGCAAACGTATGTTATACTTTTTCCAGTCCATGACAAAGATGAAGCATCTCCCTCCTCTGAAATACTAGGCTTCAGAATTTGTCCCATGGCATCTTAGAATGTCACATAGGGTTCCTCACATGACCAACAACCCAATTCTGTCTTTACTAAATTAAACAAAGATGATAGGATCTTGGAGACTCTTGAATAAATATGTTTCCATTTATCTCTGATTTGTTCTCAGATCATCATATAAACTTGGCCATGAATTTTTTTTTTCAGAAAACAAATAACTTTGTTCAGGGCTGGCAAGGGTTCACATAATTAAGATGCCTCTTATATTCCTATTTTATTTTCCTTTCAAACGACGGCACTGGAGCTAACCAAATCTTTAATTAGCACAAACATTATGTGGTGCTTTAAAAAGTGTTATAAAAATTCGTCTAATAGAGAACAGATCAGTGTTTGCCAGAGGTTAGGGATGGGGGGAGGTAGCTTGTGACCCTAAAGGGGTGGTAGAAGGAGGCTTCTTTGTGGTGATGGAGCTTTTTTTTTTTTTTAAGTTATTTTGAGAGAGAGAGAGTGCAAGTTGGGAAGGGGAAGAGAGAGGGAGAGACAGAGTCACAAGAAGGCTGTGTGCTGTCCGTACAGAGCCCAGTGCGGGGCTCGAACTCACAAACCCGTGAGATCATGACCTGAGCTGAGATCAAGAGTCGGCCCCTTAACCGCCCAGGTGCCCTGGAGCTTTTCTTATCATGACTGTAAATGTGATAAAATTTCATGTGATTATATGCACACACTCAATGAGTGCACATAAAAACTGGGGCGCCTTGGTGGCTCAGTCGGTTAGGCAGCCGACTTCGGCTCGGGTCACGATCTCGCGGTCCGTGAGTTCGAGCCCCGCGTCGGGCTCTGTGCTGACAGCTCAGAGCCTGGAGCCTGTTTCGGATTCTGTGTCTCCCTCTGTCTGACCCTCCCCCATTCACGCTCTGTCTCTCTCTGTCTCAAAAATAAATAAACGTTAAAAAAAAAAAACTGGTGAAATCTGTACAATCTTGTGCCCATATCTGTATTTCTGGATTTTGATCATCTACTCTGGCTTTGTAAGCTATTATCACAGGCAGCGGGCGTGGGGGGAGGCTGGTTGAGGAATACACAGGAACTCTCTGCACTATTTTTACCACTTGTGAGTTTAAAGCTATTTCAAAATAAAAACTTAAAACAGGAAAAAAATATTATTGTTTTTAAATAGCATTAACAGATTTCACTGTTCAATTCTACCTCTTGGTTTTCTTTACCTGGTAATGGTATATTCCAGACAATGCTTGAGCCTTCATCCCTTGGTCCTAGAATGAGCAGACAGGTGCTTCTACTCTGTAGCCCTGACTTATAACATGAGAGGGAAGTAAGTGTATGTTGTGATGAGCCACTGAGATGGGGGTGTTCTTTGCTGCTAAGCTAACATAACCTCTAAAAGGTAGATGGTCTCTGATAACCCCCAACTTAAAACTATCTTCAGTTGACCTTAAAACCTACAAGCTTTCAAAATTTGAAGTTCTTAATCCATTCTTTTGTCCTTCCTCAAATATTATAAAATGGCAGTAGGGTGTGAGCTTTCTCTGTGTCTTTGTGGATTATATTACTACTCAAAATGTTTTCTGTCCCTTCACAGAGAGGATTATATACGCTTGCCCTGCTGATTCCCAGCTTGGCCGTGTGTCTTGCTTTGGCTGATGAAATGTGAGCGGAAATGATGGCATCGTTTCCAAGTCAGAGATTTAAGAGCCGTTGAGTGGTTCTGACATTGTCCTTTGCCATGAGACTGGCAATATCCCAGATGAGGGCTGCTCTCTCAGCTTGGGTCCCAGGAGAAAGAACAAAAAAATAAATGTTTACTGTGTTGAGCCACTGAAAATTAGGAGTGATTTGCTAATAAAACGTAACTCTGCTTCTCCCAAGTGAGACTTGACCTGAGCCACACCTGAAGTCTTTACCACCATATACATGTTGCCTGGCACATAGTTAAGTGTCCAGTAAATGATTTTGGGGGTGAAATGAAGAGGAGATCCCATACTTTTAAATGAATAACATTAGGCTTTGTGACTTGGATATTTGCACATTTTAAACATTTTAATACCAGAATTTCATACTAAACCGTCAAAGATTCTTTTGTAATTTGAAAGCTGTAAGTGACAGGACATCAATATATGTCAAGTTTTTGTCCTAAGATGATGGAAGCATGTAAGTTTGATTACAGGCAGGGAGATAGTGGTTATATTATAGCTTTTAATTAAGATTTCCTTCTCGGGGCACCTGGGAGGCTCAGACGGTTAAGCATCTGACTTCGGCTCAGGTCATGATCTCACGGCTTGTGAGTTCGAGCCCCACATCGGGCTCTGTGCTGACAGCTCAGAGCCTGGAGCCTCTTCAGATTCTGTCTGTCTGTCTGTCTCTGTCTCTCTCTGCCCCTCCCCCGCTCACACTCCGTCTCTCAAAAATAAATAAACAAAACAAAACAAAAAAAGATTTCCTTCTCATTGATGGCTACTGGTTCCAAATATCTGCAGAGTGAGCTCATATAGGCACCTTCTCAGCAGATTGCTGGAAAAGCTATAGACACAGTTCGTTTATCACCAGGTCGAGCAGTTGTGCCCCAGTTCCTTTGACACCTGCAGGCTCTCCCTCTAACGGCATCTCATGATCCTTTTGAAATATAACCATATATATTCAGCTGGGATTCAAGGTAATTTGGATTACAGAGGCAATGTGTGCATTCATTCTTTTTAACTTAAATCTTTTCAGATAGGTGTAGTCGCCTCTCCCTGTCATTTCTAAATCTATTCTGTCACTACACTTTCCCAGAGGCGCATATATATATATATATATATATATATATATATATATGTATATATATATATATATGTGTGTGTGTATATATATATATATATATATATATATATATACATACATATGGCTGTATTATTCTATATCTGGGGGGGTTGTCTTTCATTCTGTTTTTCTACCTGAATGTCATTTTTTTTATGTTCCATTCTGCGGCTGTACTCTTTTCATTAGACAGTATATCTTAGAGACCTGTCCATGTTATGGTTACAGAAAGACCTAGCTCATTTGATTTAACTGCTACGTAGTATTCCATAGTATAAATATGTTTTGGTTTCTTTAGCCATTGTCTTGCTGGTAGAGATTTATGTAGAAGTTTTTTTTAAGAGTTGGCTGCTTTGTATTTAATGGTTACAGCATCTTGTACAACTGGGCAAAGGACCCATAAGAATTCCTCTACTAGCAGAACCCGGTTGGACAAGTTAGCTCACCTGTAAAGATGTGTGTTATTCGTCAGAATAAGATAGGGCTACGTTAAGATCAAAAGTGAACTGTCAACAGAAATGCAAGTTCCTTGGTTCTTCCTTACGACAGGCACCATTCAAGCAAGCCCGTGTAACCCAAGGCCTGAGGCATGCCGTGCACCCAAATATCCAGTGGACCGGGCCGATTCTGCAGCCTGAAAAGGGATTTGGGAGCCTTGCTCAGTACATGGTGTCCAGTGTAATAATTATGGTGATATTCAAGTTACATAAAGTCACCCTGATCATATGATCTGGTTTTGGTTATATTCTCATGGTAACAACAACAACAACAACAACTTAAATAGGAATTTTGAATGTTATTAAAAAATTTTTCTCAAGAAATTTAAGATCACAGAAATGATGCCAGGTTCACCCTTGGAGCAGTGTTCTTGGTGTTGCTTGTATAGTCAGCATGTGGGTGACATTTAGACCCAGGCTTGGCTTACAGTATGATTCATGAGAACACATCAGATGGTGAACATGGGGAATTTTCCTTGGTATTTAGAAGGAGCAGCTTGCAGGAGGCACACTGCTTCGGGCGCTTAAGGAAGCCACCCCACAGGCTTCTCTCAGTTAAAAACAGTCTTTTCAAGAGACTCTTAAAGTCTGAACTCTGGCCCTCAGTGACAGCCATTTTGGTGCTCTGTGAGAAACCTGTGGGGCATTTCAGAGACCTTCAAATACTGCTGGAAAATCCAAGGCAGGCTGACCTCCGGCCAAAAGGCTGCCATTATCTTACTCGGCAAATTAAAAGGGCATTTGAAATGATGGCTGTTCAACTGTAAACATCAAAAAGCATCATTGATTGCCTGCCAATGGGTGTATAGGGAGCTTTAGCCCCTCTGGAGGTTTCACATTACACATTGGAGGACTCCAGCCTTGAAGGCCACCGCTTAAAGCGTACCTTGAGGGGTGCCTGGGTGGCTTAGTTGGTTAAGCATCCAGCTCCTGGTTTCAGCTCTGGTCATGATCTCATGTTAGTGGGTTCCAACTCTGCATTGGGCTCTGCCGTGACAATGCAGAGCCTGCTTGGGATTCCCCTCCAGCCCCCTCCCCCCGCCCCCAAGACCTCCCCTGCTCGCTTACTCGCTCTCTCAAGTAAACATTAAAAAAAAAAAAACAACTTCCCTTGAGCACACCTTCTAGATGGTTATAGCTAACACAACAAGAAGGCATCCAGGACACTTAAGGCCTCATCAGTATCAAAATTTTGTGCAGCATAGACCCATGGGTTTATTTTCAGCCCATTGCATAATGGTGGTGGTGATTTTGACAAGACTGACAAGTCCTGGTAGAAATGTGGAACAATATCTCCAAGGAAAGCTAATTAAGTTTTAAGTTGCTGTATTATAAAAACTAAGATGTGAGAAACAGACCACAGATGCTTTCAGTAGAACTTGAAATTTTCATTTGTTACTTTTTTCTAAGAGGTCTAGATTTAGATTTGTGGGTTAGACTTCATTTGTGCCTATGAAAATTGGTTTAGTCAGAAACTTCTTTTTTCTCCCTCTAACTGTGTCTACAACAGAAACAGCAGAGCTGAATGGCTCCCCCTTTCATTATAACATAATGTCAGGCTTCTGACATGTGACAGTAGGTTTCATACTCCACTTAATGAGAGGCTGCCAGTGTCTAGAGAAGTAAAAAGTAAGATTATATGTATTGCATTAAGTGGGGGAAATTTTACTAACTTTGTAATAGTGAAGGCCTGGAGTATACCCGCCATTTGTGTGTCTGTTGGGGGCGGGGGGGTGTCTAAGGTCAGACTCAACCATAAGTAATATGTAGGATACCTTGATCTCCAATCCTCAGGTGCATAGTGGTAAAAATAAGCTTTTGTGAAGACCTTAGTACACATTCACTGAAGGCTCAGCATGCGTGAGACAAATGGTTTTAGAGGAAAATAAGACAGGTGACTGTATCCAGGTGGCTTTGCAGTCCTAGAGGCCTCTGTGTCTTTTCCCTTTTTGCTGGGGTCTCCAGGGAGCTTGGATATAATACTAAAAATTCTTGCCTTGGTTCTGATCCAGCTGCAAATTCAATATTGAGCTTGAGGGCCTCTTGGACTTCGGTCCTCTGCATGTATGTCTGGGATGTGCTTGTGTGTGTGATACAATGAGGAAAAAAATGAAAGGGGAGGTAAAGTAATAACCCCATAAGCAGCAGAATGTGTAAGTGGCATATTAAAGACTGAAATCACACGTTCTGGAAGGCCAGTGGAAAGAGGAAAATTGTGACTGGTGTTCATGTCTGGGGAGGCTTCCCGGAAGGAGGAAGCAGCTTAGTGATTTGCCATTTTTGGTGTTTGGGCCTGAGATGGTTAGGTTAGGCCAGGAGGGAGCAGCGAAAACAACACGAGACAAGCCTGGGTTACATGCACCCCCAGAAGCCCACAACTTACGTTTCAAGGCCCACGACCCCCCCTGCTGCCACCATCACTTGGGGGGGCCCCCCGTTATCCTCCACCCTGAAATCCTTTTGTTTTGAAAAGCTGGTCAGAAAGGTTTGGAAATAGCACATGGTTTCTTTGCTTTGAGAAAAGCATTCTGATTCTGGTTTTCCAATAAATCTTTGAACTCCCCCTCCCACCACCCTGTCACGAGATCCAGTGGGTTATGTATTTGGTGGATAGCCATATACGCTCCTTTGCTGGTGGTCTACTTGAATTCGTGGTATTTACCCAGCAAATAGTACTGTATTCCCCATTCAGTACATGGTGTGTTTGGTTCATAAGCTGTACAATAAAAATACACATATTGGAGGGGCACCTGGGTGGCTCAGTCAGTTAAGCATCTGACTTTGGCTCAGGTCATGATCTCTTGGTTTGTGAATTTGAGCCCTGTGTCAGGCTCCGTGCTGACAGCTCAGAGCCTGGAGCCTGCTTCAGATTCTGTGTCTCCCTCTCTCTCCGCCCCTCCCCCACTCATGCTCACTCTCTCTCTCTCTCAAAAATAAACATTAAAAAAAAATACATGCATGGGAATTATGCATGTAAGATCTGGTGAAACCCTGAAGTCTATAGTTAATGCCACTTAGCAGCGTCCCAAGCCTGGTTTTCCTAACATATTGTGGTTATATACGATGTTATCACTGGGGAAAGCTGGGCGAAGCGTATATGGGAACAACCTGTACTATTTTTACAGACTGCTGTGAGTCTTAAATGGCTTCAAAATAAAAATTAATAGTTTTTCTTTCTAAAAACAAGACCGAATCAAAGAGATCGTCCAACCTGGTTAACTTTTATTTTAGCGGTGGCCTCCCTCCCCCGACCCTCAGCAGCCCGCGGGCGTCTCCTGACACCTGTAGGGCCCCGTGAAATACCAACTCCAAAGTGCTGACCCAATCCCTTCAGATTCCCGATGAGGAAATCAGAGCCCAAAGAAGTCAGGCACACCACTAGCTAGCAGCCATGGATAGGAACAGAAAGAACCTGAGAGCTTTTTAGGACAGCTGTTCTCTGTAAATCATCGTAAGTCATGGCTCTTTAGCTAACAGTGTGGTTTCTTTTGTCAGAGGAGGTGAGATTAATTCAACTGGAAATGAGTGTCCGTGCTCCTGCATTCCATTTCCGTGGAGGGAGAGATGAACTGTCCTTACGGGCAAAGCAGTACACAGTCGGGTTGGGTTGGCGGGTGGTTTCACGGTTTACCACCCGGCATGGGTCACTTGCCTGGGAAGGCCAGTCTGGGGCAGAGGACAGGAACCCAGGACCCCAGAGGAAGTCGCCTGCCTTCTTGCCAACTTGGCTTCCGTCCCAACCACCTGTGAGCCCCAAAGTTGATCAGCTTTCCTCTTGCTCTCTTCCCATTCTGGCCCACGTCCACTATTACTGGAAAACCTTGGGCATCTTGGAGTTTCCTTCTAAGGATAGTATAACTGTAATAATCTTGTATTTGTCTAGGGATTTTCAGGTTGCAAAGCCCTCACTCATGTTCCCTAAGATAAGCCCCACCCCCAGACTACGACATAGGCAGACTGGCTTTATTTCTGCTTTTAAAAATGCGTGACATGGCTTGTCCAAGGTGGAATTTGTATCAAAACTCAAGTCAGAACACAGGTCTCCAGAATCCTGGTAAATGCTCTTTTTGTAAGAGAGGTCTTGGTCATTGTAAAGCACTTGCACGCACTTGATGATCAACGAACAGGTTGACAGTTATTACTATCGTTATCGTAGACCTGATCTTTGGCCACTCATGATTTTGGAGTGTGAGAACTCCCAAGACTTGGTCATCCTCCACTCTTCTACAGAAGGCGGAAGTGATGGTTTCCTCTCTTCCTACACCTCCAAACGGTTAGAGCCTAAAGATGCCATTTGGGGACCAGATGAGTAGGACTTAGATTTTCCTGAAAAGTGAAGCAAGTTGGCGTGTGCCACATCAACAGAGATCTGAGTGACAACCGACTGGCAGGACAGCCGCCCTGGAGCTGCCTGACACACCCAGGCTCCAGAGGGCTGTGCGTGAGCTGCCGTGCCTTATTTAGTGCCTGCTGTTGATGCCTTCCTTCTGCAGGGAGAACTGCCTGATTCCTTTCCTCTAGCACCCTGTTTGCCCTCCACGTGGTGGGACGTAACCTTTACTGTCAACTTGAGAACTTTTAATTGATCCTGACATTGTTCTGTGCCCTTGACTTTCTGCCTAACATCTGGGAGATTGGAGAAATGGTGGGATGCTCTAATGGAGGAAGGCTAAGCCCATACTTGAGACCATATTCACAGCTACTACTTGTTAAGGAAAATAATCTCCCAAGGATGGCATTGATCTTTCACACCCTAAGAGACATTTAGAAAGTAAACTAATGACCTACCTCAATATTGCTAACCATCTGCACACACCTGTAACTAGCACCTATTAGGCACTTACTAGATCTTTACGAAATGACCTTCTAAAGGCCCTCAGTCTTTATGTGCCTGCCAACATTAGGATCACCTGAAGGATTTGTTGAACCATGAACCTTGAGGCCTCACATAGAGAGTTTCTGATTCATTCAGTATGGAGAAGGGCTTAATAATTTCTGACAAGTTCCAGGTGATGCTGGTGCCTTGTAGAGACCGTATTTTGAAAATCATGATCTGAAGCAGAGGCAGGCAAAGTTGTTTGTTGTGTTGTGTTTTGTTTTGTTTTGTTTTGCAAGGGCCAGATAGCTAATATTTTAGGCTTTGTAGCCATGTTTTAGGCTTTGTGGGTTCCGTCACAACTACTTAACTCGGCCATGGTAGCCACAGAAAATATATAAATGAGTGAGCATGGCTGTGTTCTAATAAAACTTTATTTACAAAACAGGTAGTAGGCTCGTTTTAAAAAATGTGTTGAAAATATAAAACTTTGTTTGAAAATATGTTAAGATCCTGGATGGATTTTTTCAAAGCTCTTGGATGGGGATCAGTGTTAAAGATGCAAACGTTGGTCGGATCCTATCTGAGCCCTTCCCTGGCCACGTGACTTTGAAGGTCACTAATGCCTCTGCAGACTGAAGATAATAATACAGGGAAAAATGAAATGTTAACATGTATCGAGTCCGGTGCTTGCATGTTTAGCATAATATTCTTTTTAAGATTCTGCATGATTGAAATATTCTAGAATTTTAAGTTTTATGACTTTAAAAAGTAATTATGGTTGACGCTTGAACAACATAGATTTGAACTGCATGAATCCACATATACATTTTGTATTTTGTATTACTTCTGTTTTTCTTAACATTTATTTTCCTCTAGTTTCATTACAAGACTACATTATATATGACCTATAGCATACAAAATATGTGTTAATCGACTATTTTATGTTCCTGGTAAGGCTTCCAGTCAACTGTAGGCTGTTAGTAGTTAAGTTTGGGAGGAGTCAAAGTTATACATGGATTTTCAACTGTGGGGGAGTGGGTGTCGATACCCCTAACTCCCTCCTCCCCCCCACCTTGTTCAAGGGTCGGCTGTGTAATTCATTGGCATGTGTGGCCTAGATTTTAGACTCTAAAGTCAACCAAAAGATAAGTCATCTTATAGAATCAAAATCACCTTTGGAATTCCCTCAAGTCACCACCAGCATCTAGGCTTTTAGAAAGTCAAAAGCCAAGAGTATCTTTCTTTCGTGTATACACAGCACTAGACTAACGGGGTAAGTCAAGCTTACCTTGCCTGCAGTGGAGCTGTTGACTTCATGCCCATCCCCAAAGCCTTGTTCCTCTTTTGTCTTCTCTTAGTTCAGTCAGTGGCAGCTCTGTAGTTACAGCTGATTGGGCCACCAAAAATGATTCAGGAGGAGGAATTTAACAAGGAAGTGCCCTGATAAACAGACTTGAGTATGAATTTTTTTTTTTAATGTTTGTTTATTTTTGAGAGAGAGCAGGGGAGGGGCGCAGAGAGAGGGAGACACAGAATCCAGAGCGCTGTCAGCACAGAGCCTGATGCGGGGCTTAAACTCACAAACCGTGAGATCATGATCTGAGCCGAAGTCAGATGCTCAACCGACTGAGCCACCCAGGTGCCCCTGAATTTTTTTTTAATATTTCAAGTAGGACATGAAAGTCTTTCTGCTCAACCCTCTATGTTTGCATATTAGTAATGGAGGTCCAAGAAGCAGAGGGGCTAATCTACCTAGATAGACCCACCCAAGCATTTAACAAGACTGACTTGTCTTCGTGACAGCTCTGTAAGATAGGTACTGTTAATTTCCCAGTTTGCAGTTGTGGAGGAAATGATATTTGTCCGAGGTCCCGCTTCTCTGAGGTAGTCACCCTGGAACTGAACCCAAGCCGTCTGACTGCAGGGTCCATGCTCTTTACTTACTCTGCTGGGCTGTATATCATGTTTAGTTCCTTATCTGCGATCTGGCTATAGATTGAGGAACAGAAAGGCTATTTGAGAGAAAGCTGTTTTGTACCTTCAGTAATTTGTATGTTATGCTAGGGAAAGTAATGAGATGGCAGCAGGGGGCCATGGGGAGTATACTTTCAGTGCATTTCCAATTTTCACCTGATTACCTTGGAGCTTCCCTGTACAAATGCATATAATGTTACGGGAAATTTAGTGCAGAAGTAGGAAGATATCTCTGTTGGTTTGGGTGCATATCTGGTCTTAATATCGTACTTCTAGAAAACTCGCCCAAAAGGAGATCACCCATACTCCATTAAGCAGATCCAGGATCATTCCGTTCAGCTTCACAAATACACCCTGATTTCGTATCTGCCTTGTGCCGCAGCCTGTGCTAGGCGCGAGAGACCCAGCAATAAATACCATGGCATCTAAAACACTGTGCTTGCCCTCCAGCACTATTATGATTCTAGGTCCTGAGGTGGTAACGTTGGTGAAAACCCTGGTGTGTGGAAATTACACCCCATAAAGAAAGGAAACATGGGTATTTCTTATATGGCTCAAAGTGGGCAGCTCATAAAAACTCAATGTGGCAAAGTCCCCACCACCCGTGCAGTTATCCCAGAGAATGGTGCGCAGTCTGGTTCTATTGAACCTCGACGTGGGGAGGGGAAGAGGCAGGGCCTGAACTTGGCTTAGTCCAAAAATGTGTTTCTTTCGTGACTGGACTGAACAATGCGCTTCTTCTCCCCACCAGGACCCCAGGAGCAAGCACAAGTTTAAAATCCACACTTATGGAAGCCCCACCTTCTGTGATCACTGTGGGTCATTGCTGTATGGACTTATCCATCAAGGGATGAAATGTGACAGTAAGTAAGTTTTCTTTTCCACTAGATCAGGTGAGGCCCTGCCGTGTACGTGCAGGGTTTGCAGGGCACTTCGGGTTTAGTAACTTTTCAACACGAACTCATCAATAAAAGACCCTATTCGGGGGCACCTCGGTGGCTCAGTCGGTTAAGTGTCCAACTTCAGCTCAGGTCATGATCTTACCATTCATGAGTTCAAGCCCCGCATCGGGCTCTGTGCTGACAGCTGGGAGCCTGGAGCCTGCTTCGGATTCTGTGTCTCCCTCCCTCTCTGCCTCTCCCCGGCTCATGCTCACTCGTTCTTTCTCTCAAAAATAAACATTTAAAAAGATTTTTTGAATAAATAAAAAGAACCCGTTCAAATACATACCACACCAGAAAAGTATAGGATCGCTCCACTGTCAGTGTTCTGATTTATTAAACTACTTACTTGCCTGATTGTGAACCACCCCCCCACACACACACAAAGAACACCCGATTTATAAATGAAGTTAGTACTGTCACAGTTTTTTGTGGTGGAAATCTTCCATCACTGTAAAATGCAGGCTACTCAAACCCCAAAGCAAATGCCATGTGTTGAAGGTAGACTCCCCCACCTCCAGATTCCACATTTGGTTAGGCTTCACGATAAGCTAAGCAACCCTAGTCATTATCTTCCTGTGTCTCTAATTAGTGGGTGGACTGTGGAAAAATCCAGTAGGCTCTCCTTAAAACTGAAACTACAATGAAAATAAAAACCAGACATCTTAAGTTTGCTCACCCTGCACGTTCATGGACAGATCAAGTTTCTGTCAGTCCGGTTAGAGATGCAATCACGAAGACCATGGACAAGGCATCAGCCCCCCTGCATTCTCCTTTTTTGTCCTGCATGTATTGTCATCAAGCACCAGGTAGAAGGAAAACAACTATGGAAACTCTTTGTTTTGATCGTTCTTATGAGATTCTCCAGGCCGTTTATCTGTTTCAATAATGGTTTCTGCTTTTAGGACACAAAAAGGTAATTACCGAACCTGTTTTTCTGGTAGACAGGAGAGTGTTGGGGAAACATCAATATATTGCCATTCGTTAAATATTGCTATTATGGCCAAAAGCTTTGTGTGTCCTGCATGGAACGAAGGCGGTGTATATACAAATCAAGGTTAAATGAACATTATAGAACAGATGGATGGTTTCTCAGCACATGGGGGTTCTTCACGTTAGAGAGCTGTCAAATTTAATAGCCTAAACAAAACCTTTGTGATGATCCAGACCAGTGGTTTTCTGTGTTTTGAGAAACCCTGGGATTCCAAAGACATGGTTTTTCAGGGATTCTGCGAATGTGAATTCTAAGTGCATTTGTAAATACACTCCTAAGTATTTTAAAACTTGGAACAAGAGTGAACACTTCATTCAGTGTGTTACACACTCAAGCTTGACAAGTTGGAGATGATGGTGGAGACCGTGTTCTGCCAGCTTTACTCACGGGGCTGAGCGTGCAGCCAAGTTTCTGCTGCCGAATCCACTTAACCGAAGAGTCAACCAGGTTGTATGTTGTCGAACGACATTTACCATCTCTACATATGCTTCTCTTCTGAGTCTGGATTTGGGGCTGCGGGACAACTTTAACAAAGCACAGAAGTAAGTGCCCTGTCAGGGCTGAACCGAGACAGCTGGTTTCACGGTTCTGTTTGGATCAGGGGGCTCTATAGGTTATCCACGAATGTCTTTATACCGAATAAACGGTATAAATTTGAATTTGTTAACTAGGCTTATGCTAATGAAGGAACACTCATCCGGTTTATATGTTGGGATTCTGCTTAAGATTTTGTTGGGAAAATGGGTCCCGCTACTAAAAAATTTTGAAAGCCGCTGAACTGGGCCAGTGCTTGTGTTTGGTTTTGTTTTGTGGTCAGCTCTTTTCCTTGGAGTCGTATGGTTTCTGGGGCCTGTGCTCCTTCCTCAAGGGAAGCCAAGAAGCTCATGGGTGCCAGGACCCCAACACCTCCCTTAACTTCCGCAGAGAAGGTATCTCTTTCTGTGCTTCGCACGTCCTAGGGTTACAATACTGTGTGCAATTCTGCTTGCTAGGGGAACGACCTTAGCAACCACTGTCCAGAGCGGCCACTCGGTTTGCAGAGTAGGAAATGGGATCAGAGAGAGCGCTTGAGTTTTCCAAGATCTCAAAGCTGCTAATGGGGGAGTCGAGACAGGGATACAACCCAGGGCACTTTTGCGTCCCTGTTGTGCCTGTCCTTTGCAGAGAGGCTGGCCTTTATTTCTTCCAAGTTACAATTCTGCCCAAGCACTTAGAGACCAGATGTGGTTAATACAAGTCCGATGGATAGCACACCTTTTCGGGAGCGTTTATGTTGGCTGCCTCAAGGTGCTTGATTCTGAATGGTTAGCTTCAGAAATAGAAACCTAAACAGAATTCACGTTCGTGAATCGGCTAATTGGCCTTTCCTCATTTGTGACCATTATCCTCCTTTCTGCCTTGAATTATAGCAAATATACGTTATTTGCGATGCTTTTTGCAATTTACCTCATCATGTTAAACACTCAAAATGAAATGAACACGGAGGCTCCACCTTGAATGCTACGGAAGAGCCTCGTAGCATCCCGTTGGGGGCGTGTAAGGAGTCCAGTGGCCATCGCTCCTCTTGGCAGCCTGAAGGGACAAGGACAATAGAGCTGGAACACCTACACAGGCACTCATGTTTGCGTTCAGCACACAGGATTCTCTCTAGAGTTTCTTTGGTTCACGGCACCAAGACTGATCTTTTTATTCCTCCCTATCTCACCCACGTAATGTCAGCTGGTAAGGAATGGCTCAGCATGCCAGGCGTGTATTTGTTTTACTTAGAATAATATTTAAATATTTGAAGACAGGTTTAAAATCTCAAATACAAGTTCTTTAAAAAAAAAAAAAAAAAGAATGCAATGCACTGAAGCCTTCTCAGAGATACAGAGTTAACTAAGGCAAGAAATTTTCCGAACTTCCTGTACTCGCCCCACGGACTCATATTCTTGCTGAGTGGTCAGCTCAGAAAGGCATAAGAAATTATTTGGCAAAGAATATCCTCTGTTTAAAATGTGCATATAATTTGCCTCTGCGTGCATGAAATACTAAGTAGTCTGTGCTTTGTATGCATTTACCTGTGTGCATTCTGTACAGTGTTAAATATTTGAAGCATCCACAGACGAGCAGGCAGGGGTATTTTGCTTCAGTTAAGACTGGACAAATATGGCACGGGTATTTTAAGGATATTGTCACACGGAGCCTGTGTGGTAAGGGACATCTGCTAACAGTTCTTGGTGTCACCAAAAACATTATAGCAAAGTATCGAGTTAGAGGGTAGCTCATTTTCACTTGTGCTCATACAGCAAAACACTGAGGAGGTGATGGTTTGAGCCCATATGTCCAGCCTTACCCTTTGCTTTCTTGATTCACAGCCTGTGATATGAACGTGCACAAGCAGTGTGTGATCAATGTCCCCAGCCTCTGTGGGATGGACCACACAGAGAAGAGGGGCCGGATCTACCTGAAGGCTGAGGTCACCGATGAAAAGCTCCATGTCACAGGTAAGGCATGCTTGTGGAGGTGTGAGGCATGCGCAGCTTCTCCGAGGGCGTTGGGGTCCAGGTCAAGAGGGTCCGTCACCGCCTCGGAGCTGGTCAGACTCCGAGCCACCGATTTCCCATGAACACGCCTCCCCAGAGACCACACTGTGTGCCGACTTCCCAGCTGCTCTAGCGCCTTAGAGTCAGAACTGCCGTGGAGACGGAGCTGCTCTGACGGCACGGCCCGTGTACCGTCCCCCGGTGACAGGGGGACAGGGAAGCCGATTAAACAAAATGCCGTCGGTGGGTGTGCACCAGGGTGGGGGGAGATGGGTGGATGATCCAGATGTGTAATGGCCTCGGGCTGCGGTGACCCAATCAGCCCACCCTCATGAGGACGCCAACAGGAAACAGGAAACAGCCATCACGTTATCGAGTTACGCTTCCTCTGCATCAGGTGCTGAGAGTTTCACCATAGATCGTTGATTTAGTCCTCTCAACCACCCGCACAGTGGCCTCATTTCCCAGAAGAGGAAACCGAGGCAGAGAGAGATGAGAAATTGGGAATGTCACAGAGCAGGTGAGGAGCCAGGGTGGAACTGTGCCATTTCGACTCCAGACCCCCTGCTTCTCCTTGTGGCACCAAGGGTGCCGCCTGTAAACAGTGCAGTCGGGGGACCAGGATTCCCCGCCCACGGCCCAGAACATTCCCTCCCCGGGGCTGTGTCTGTGTGGGCTGTGCCAAAGCATGGCCTTTCCTTTGGTTTCCCACCAGATCCACTCTGGGTGTGTCCACAAGATACCCAGAAACAAGTCGTCCTAGAGACTTGTTGGCCCAGGGCTCATCATGTGTCCTCAGACGCTGGGCCGATCTTTTCTGTGGTCCACTCCGTGTCGATTTATGGTTTTACAGTCCATCGTCAGCCTTCTGCCTTGTTTCTGTGTCCTTGGGGTTCCCTCACGTGCTACCATACCCTCTCTTTTCTCTCCCAGGGGTGTTTGTTTTCATTTGAATAGCGAAGGTATTACGTTTCCATCTGTATTTAGGAAGTTTAAGCTATCAAACAAATGGAAAGACCATATTGTTATTTATTTGTAAATAACGGAAGGTACTGTAGAAGAAGGACTGGCAGGGGCGCCTGGGTGGCGCAGTCGGTTAGGCGTCCGACTTCAGCCAGGTCACGATCTCGCGGTCCGTGAGTTCGAGCCCCGTGTCGGGCTCTGGGCTGATGGCTCAGAGCCTGGAGCCTGTTTCCGATTCTGTGTCTCCCTCTCTCTCTGCCCCTCCCCCGTTCATGCTCTGTCTCTCTCTGTCCCAAAAATAAATAAACGTTGAAAAAAAAATTAAAAAAAAAAAAAAAAAAGAAGGACTGGCAGGGGCCCTTGAAGGGGGTGGGGGGTGAGGAGAGGAGGAGTTCCAGAGGAAGCTCGCTGCTGAAAACATCCTCGGGTATTTTTTAGTTTGAAAAATAATCCACCTCTCTACCCAGTGCTGCCCCCTCAGGTAAGACTTTAGAGAAAAATCAAAAGATGTTGAGGTGCTGCTAAGAAAGGGTCAACACACTTCGCCACTGGGGTCACCTTGTGAAAGAAACCAAACGTCGCTAAGGGTCAAGACCGATTTATGAATCACATCCTTGTCTTGGGCACACAATCTGTTTTGACCTTTTGGTTTTAGGGACGTTCCTTCGTTTTCTCAGACCATTGCTTTGCACCCTCGCCTCTGGGGCCGCGGCTCTCACCTCCGTTTCCCTTTGATTGGACTGGCGCTGCTGGTGGGGTCCACTCTGCCCTCTGGGCTGGCGGCCAGCGCCCCTCTGGCCTTGAGGGCACCAGTGCTGTCTGCCCGGAGGAAGTGAGGCTCCTTGGGGGCCATGAGAATGTCCCCCGGTGACGGGGGGACAGGGGCCATGCCTTGGGGGCCATGATAATGTCGGTACCGTCACACCTTTACCCTTGCTCTCTTTTCTCTTGAGGCTCTTGCCTCATCGAAGTCATGTGCTGGGAGCAGGGAGTGTGCAGTTTGGGAGAAAATGACCATAAAGCAGTGCGTGGTAAGGGATTCAGAAGCATAATGTAGACTGCCTATTGGCTAAACATTTCAGTGTTTTTCCTTCGTTTTATAAAGCTACCGCTGTTGGCAATATAATAGACATCGCAGGTGAACAGTCGGAGCCTAATTGTGAGGTGCACAGCCCACTGTGAGACCGGAATGCCGGGGCAGGGTTTTTAAGTGTTCAGCTCTCATTCATCCTGTTTCCGAATACAGCAAAGCACCCTGCACGCTGCCCCTGCCCCATGCCTTCTCCTGGCATAAAAGCAGCAACCGTGTGGTGCTGCCCGGGTTGTCCACAGTCTACTCCGAGCCTTGAGAGGCTTGCACGTGTAAAACTGCACCGAGGGGCACAGATGCCTGGCTAGTGTGGCACGTGGTACAGAAGAGAAAGGTCAGGTCCCATCCTGCAGGGTCAGCAAGGAGTGTGGTCCTAGGGCTCCCACCCTAACTGCCCCACCATTGCCTACAGTTGAACCTGATTCACAACTGTAAGATCATCTTAGGAGACAACACCCTTCATCGAGTTACACTTTTCACGCAGGAAAGCCAACGAGCATAGCTTACGGCAGCAATCTAAGTCAAGTCTCTTGAGAATTAGTCTAAAATGTTTTGCCTAGATCTAGCTCTAGGAATGTGAATCCAGCAATGGCTTCATAATAATGGCAACAGCAGGTAACGTGAGTGGTGCCCACAAAGGAGGTACTTCCTTTTTTTTTTTTTTAATTTGAGAGAGAGAAAGTGGTAGAGAGGGGCAGAGGGAGAGGGAGAGGGAGAGGGAGAGGGAGAGGGAGAGGGAGAGGGAGGGAGGGAGAGAGAGAGAGAGAGAGAGAGAGAGAGAGAGAGAGAGAGAGAGAGAGAGAATCTCAAGCAGGCTCCACACTCAGCACAGAGCCCAAAGCAGGGCTCAATCCTAGGACCCTGGGATCATGACCTGAGCTGAAGTCAGGAGTCAGACCCTCAACCAGCTGAGCCCATCAGTGCCAAAGGGCCATTTTCTAAGCACCTGGCATAGTTAAATTCTACAAACCTGTGTGGAAGTTTACTTTGTTACCCTAACTTTATAGATGAAGGTACAAAAAAATTAAGTGACTCATGCCAAGTCAAGTAGGTGGTAAATTTAGTAGTTAAGTGTTTAATTGCTAGAAGTAGAGAGATTTCAACGATAGTGTCAGTAAGAATTGGAACCTCGTCTTAATTCTGGCTGCTATAATAAATACTGTAGACTAGGTGGCTTAAACAACAAACATTTCTTTAGCACGGCTCTGGAAGCCGGGAAGTCCAAGATCAAGGTTCTTGGTGAGGGTTCTTATTTTGGTTTGTAGATGATTGTCTAGCTATGTCATCACTTGGGAGCGGAAAGAGAGAGGAAGTAAGCTCTTTGGTGTGTCTTCTTATAAGAGCACCAATCCCATCGTGAGGTCCCTGCTGTCATGACTTCTTTATTTCCCCAAGGCCCCATATTCAAGCAGTTAGGGGTTCCCACCACCTTAGGGGTTAAGGATTCAACATATGAATTCTGGGGGGGACACATAATTCATAGCAAATCTATTTTTTTTTAAATATGGTTATCATTTATGTCAAGGAAACCTAATCCTAAGTAGGAAAAGCCCCAAACTCAAGGAACTAAGTAATAATCATTTGCCCAGAACTTTTAATTTGGAGTAATTTGAGATTTTCAGAATCAGAGTTAACCTTAATGTAATGAGAATACAAAAAAAACCTAAGTAGAGCTTACCGTCCAAATGCAAAGAAAATAAAAATTCCAGAAGTAGTACAGGGTTCCCTTCACCCAGTCCCCTTCTGCCATATTAACGTTCTTCTGTGACCATAGTTGAAGCATCAAAGTAGACACGTTTTTATTTTTATTATTTTTTGGATATTTATTTTTGAGAGAGCATGAGCAGAGGAGGAACAGAGAGAGAGGGAGACACAGAATCTGAAGCAGGCTTCAGGCTCCACACTGTCAGCACAGTGCCCGACGCGGGGCCCGAACCCTCGAACCATGAGATCATGACCCGAGCTGCAGTCAGACGCTTAACTGACTTAGCCACCCAGACACCCCAGTAGACATGTTTTTAAATAGTACCTGATAAACTTCTAGAAAACAGGTGCCTGTGTAGCTGTAGTTAGTCACTAGAAATTGCTTTAAAAAGAGCCAAAGAGAAGACTTCTGATGTCTCTCATTCCAGTGGGAAAAGACTACAAGAACTACAACGTGAAGCCCCTTTGGAGCAGAACCTACTGGTGATCCTCCCCCCCCCCCACCCCCTGCTGCATTACCTGCCCAGTCTCCTAACCTAGTAGTTTCAGGCACAAGTTTGTCTTAACGCATTTTAAATAACAGTAGCTACCATTTATTGAGTACGTACTCTATACTCAGTGTTTATAAGACTGGACCTTTCTTTGTGCTGAGTGCTTTCCCTTCCTTGTTCCAGTGACCCCTCAAACAGTGCCACAAATTGCTATGATTATCCTTGCTTTCGAGTCGTGCGAATGAGCCGAGAGAAGGGAAAAAATCGTAACAAAATGGAAAGTGATGGCGGTAGAGCTCCAGTCCACATCTGACGCCCCGGGGGGCTTTCAGCCCCGAGGCTGCGAACCTCCCAATTCTATTAAAGGGGCTCCTTTTGAATAAATAGCAAGCCCATCTTCACTCCACAGGCTCTGTGAAGGTGCAGAAGGTCCAAATGTGAGACTTAAAGCCAGGGGAGAAAGAAAGTAACTTTAAAAGGAATTAATAGACAGTCCAAGCGCATGTAAAATTAAATGCTTGATGACGTGGGTGCTAAATGATACGCCATGGAGGAGACTGAGAACCGCAGACACTTGGAAGAACCCGGTATACACAGTGAACCATCACGAGTGGAGCTTATGTCCCAATGCGAGTGCTATCTTGGAAAACGCTTTTAAACCCTGAGCAGCTGTGTTAATGGTTAGATTCGCTCATCTCCATTTTTACCTGTGCAGAATCGCTCAAATTGAAACTAATTCCCAAATTAAAATAGAAACTCCCAACAGACTCCTGCTTTGGGACAGAAATCTGCCTTTTGAAACCAGAGATGAGTTTCCTTTCTAGCTTGGTACAGTATTCATGGGAAAGGGCTCCGCGTTAGTGGTATATTTTTATTTTTTTGCCTTTGGGCAATGGCGCTGATGTTATCTGAACTGTGTCATTTTTATTTCTTTCAATATGCGGTTTTAATAGGTTTTCTACATTCTTGTGCGCTCTTTTATTTGGCTTTTGGAGGAATGGTAAAAAAAAAAAATTCCCTCGTGGGAACAAATTTTCAATTTAATGTTGTAAGTAAATGGAAAAAAGATCATATGCTTTACAGCTTCTCCAAGAACACATGTCTCCCACAAATAGATTATTCTGCAGAAGAGTCTCATTTTCTCAAATACTCTGGGTGGTTAATTTGGCGTGGAGATCGAAGTTCTCCACTGAGTTCTGTGGGGGAGGGGAGGGCCTGGGGCAGGATCTGGGGCTCCCTGAAGCAGAAAGGTCACATCCTTCTCTGCCTTCTGGGGCTGTGTGCATTTTGGTGCCCATGCCTCACCACCCCAGCAGTCGAAACTTGTGGTCAGGGTATTGTTGTTGCTTTTTTTTAACTTTTTTTTTTTAATGTTTATTCATTTATTGAGAGAGAAGGATGGAGAACGAACAAGGGGAGGGGTAGAAAGAGAGGGAGACCCAGAATCCAAAGCAGGCTCCAGGCTCTGAGCTGTCGGCACAGAGCCTGATGCAGGGCTCGAACCCACGAACTGTGAGATCATGACCTGAGCCAAAATCGAAAACAACCAACTGAGCCACCCAGGCACCCCAAGTATTGTTCTTAAATTATATTCCCTCCGTGTATTTTTCTGTCTTGTTAGCACATAGGCTGCAGAGTCAAGGCAATGAGATTCAGTTTTGTGTCATAATCATTCTTTGATTCATCCATTCATTAATACATCTATTGAACGTGTGCCAGCCTCTCTCAAGGCACCAAGGAAACAAAGATAATTAAGACATGTCTTTTATCGTGGAATGTGTGATCTTTGGAGGGGAGGGGGCAGGTGGAATTAAGTCATTAAAAAAACAAAAATGAAGAATGACCGGTAGTGTGCCAGATGCCTTCATGGGTGGTCAGAGCTTGGGTGAGCGACACCTCACCTGCCCTGTGAAAGTTGCAGACAGCTTTATGTAGCAGGTGACCGTGAAGATAGGAAGGCATTTCAGGTACAGGTGCAGAGCTGTGGAAGGACATAGCGTGTTCAGGAGGTTCGGCACAGTCCAGGATTTGGCAAATTTTGAGTGTCAGGTGGGGAGAGCTGGAAGGAAACCTCTTTGCATTTTCAGGGGATCAGGGCTATAGTCCTCAGGTTTACAGACTGCACAGTTCTTAGGGGCCCTGGAGTATGGGCTCTGGGTTAAATATGTCTTTTTGAAACAGGCGGATTTTAAGTTGCAAGTGGCTAGGTTTTCAACAAGGACAGAGCATCAGTCTCCAAGCCTGAACTCCGGACCTCACCCTGAGGTTCACAGTGACCCTCGACTTTCTTTGTCAATGCCGAGAAAGGGGGCGGAGCAGGTGGTCCACTGGTTCCTGAAAGCTTTGTAGGGATCTTTCCCCCAATGGCGGACGGGCTTGTGGAATAAAATAATCAGTGTGAGGCTGCCAGGTAGGAGGAGTTGGCCTGAGCTGCTTGCTTAAAGGAGAAGCTATTACTCAGAGGTAATTTCTACGAAATAAAATCTTGGCTGCGGGATCTGGATCCAGCCCAGGAGCACGATAGGTAATGCAGCCGATGGAGCTGGCCTGGGGTTTGGGATAGAGAGAGATCAGCAAGTAGCGGCTTACCCTCGGGTATATCCACATTGTCCGTTACTGGTGAGACTCCATTGATCACCTAGTTTGGGTATTTTCCTCGACCCCTCCACTACTGAGGCACCTTTTTCTGTTTATAATTAACAAGGAGTCTGGGTGTCCTATTTGGAGACCAGCAGTCTTCCATCCAGGGGTCGTAGCATCCACGGAGGGGCCGTAACCAGTTATCACATTCATGGTTGCACAGTGGTGACTCTCTAATTCTGCAGTTCCTTCTATGATCATTTGCTGGCATTTGTCTGAAAGAAAAGCTTTTCATTTACCACCCCCCCCTACATTTTTTTAAGTGGCAGTTTGAGCCCACAAGTTCTTTTTGACTGTCAATTTTTTTCTGTTCAAATTATTCAAAATATGGCCAGTGAGAGCCCCCTTCACCTTGTGACATGACCCACCAGGGTTTATTTTTTCGTTTTCGTTTTGTTTTGTTTTTTCTTTTTGTTAACACTTCCTTTCTTTCTGGAACAGGAGAGTTCCCATTGTACTTAATGTTTCTGAGTAACCCTGGGTACTTTTTTCTTTTTTTAACTGGGAAATAAGAATCCGGAGTCTAGGTGTCTAGGTGCTGGGTGCTCCTTGCTCCTGGGGTGTTACGGCTTCTCAGTCCTTGCAGTAGACAGAGGTCAGAATCTTTTTTTTTTTTTTTTCTTTTAATGACTCCACACTAGTGCTTCTGGTTCTGATTGTCCCGGGTTCTTCCTTACCTTTCTCCAGTCCTTTCTCTTCCACCTCCTGATCCCTGGTTCCTGATGACATCAATAAGTTTATCCTTTGCTCCTCCCCACATGATATGCAGCAGAATTTCAGAATTCATACAGTTACTGGTGACTCTAAGAACAATCCAGTTCCATAAAATTCAAGATTCTATTGCATTTCTTGGGGCGCCTGGGTGGATCAGTCAGTTAAGCGTCCAACTCTTGGTTTTCGGCTCAGGTCATGATCTCACGTTTCATGAGTTTGAGCCCCAAATCGGGTTCTGCACTGCCAGTGCAGAGCCTGCTTAGGATTCTCCCTCTCCCCCCTCTCTGCCTCTTCCCCATTCATGCGTGCTCACTTTCCTTCTCTCTCAGAATAAACAAACTTTAAAAAAAGGATAAACACGAGATATTATTGCAGTTCTTAAAAATCCTTAAATGATAGCCCACTAAGGGTAAATAGTCAAAATGCTGTCACTTGGATTTAATGTTTTCCAGTGAGTTCTGTTCTCCACTTGATACATGCTTCCTTAACCAGGTGATCAAGCTCCGCCTCCCCCACCCACAGCCAACTGAAAGGATGTTCCTCCTAGGGTGATGTAACAGAAGATACACAGTATGGCCTATCAAGTATCTTTGCCAAAACCTGATAACCTGAATCTAATCATGGGGGGGAATGAAGCAAACGAATCCAGATATTAGGACATTCTACTTCTTAACCAATCTGGACTTTTCAAAGTGCCTGAGTCTAGAGAAATGAAAACCATCAATGGGATGGTTCTTGAGTAAAGGAACCTGCAAACATGGCAACCAAGTATAATCTGTAAGTCTTGATTGGGTCCTGGATCTAAAACAAATAGCTATAAATAGGACTTGGGGTGACAGTTTGGGGAGAATGTGAATGTGGACAGTATTTTAGATGTTTTTATCAGTGTGAAATTTGTGGACGATAATGGTGATGAGATTTTGGAGGGCATTATTGAAGTACTATTGGGGTGACTTTTCTTGATGTCTGCCACTTAACCTACAAATGGTTCGGGGAAAACAAAAAACCCAAAAGACTGAAAATACAGGTAGGCACATGCACGCACACACAGAAAGCGTGTGTGGCAAAATGTCGATAAATAGTGAAGTTAGATGAATGGCATACAGGTGTTTGTGGTACTGTTCTTTTGACTTCGCAGTTGGTTTGAAATTATTTAAACCAAACTCCCAGAACCCTGGGCAATGATAAGGTGGAACTTGTTGCTGTCTGTAGAGATCACTCATAGCTGGAAGGAAGTCCCAGGTGAGCCAACATCAGAGCTCCCGATGGGAATGCTGGTGGACTTGCAGCCGGTCAAAACACAAGTAGCAGATGTGGAAAAGGGGACCTTGGAGCAAAACAGAGAAACTACCGGTATTTCTTGAGCACCTAGGTCCTGTGAGAAGAGAAGGCAACATCGATAAGTACTTTCCGTGTACCGGGTCTTGATTGGAAGCCTTTTTGTATATGAATTCACAACCCTTCGAGAAAAGTGCCGTCGTTATCGTCATTTTGTAACTGGGGAGACAGGCTGAAAGAGCTCCCCGGGGTCTGCCCAAGGTCACGCAGCTGCAGAGTGGAGGAGACTCCACCCCAGGCCCCGGGCACTAGCCTCCCATACTCTCCCGCAGCCGACCCCTGGCTCTGCTGAGAAATTACGTACCAGCTCACGACCCCTTCCCTTCGGCGCAGACGCGACCCACACTGTTGCTGAAGTGTTGTGCAACTTCACATTTCCGCCCTGCAGTTAACTAACAGGTGAGACTGCTCTGTGACAGTCCTGTGGCCCCTGTAATTCCTACAGCGCTGTGGGCGCCATCGTGAGTGAGGGTCCGTCATCATTGCCCCCAGCCTCCGTCTCCCAAGGCTTAGATGATGGCTGGAAATAAAAATGGCAGCAGGGAATCTGGCTGGGAAAAAAAGGAATTAAAATGGGCAAAGAAGGATGGAAACAAATCCCCCCTCAGGATGTGTTCGGCCAGACATGTGACCTGCCCGTGTCCTTTCTCACCCTGCCATCGCTGGCTTTTTCTGAGGGGCTCTGGTTCTTTCCCATTGTAGAGCCTTCCCCGCTCTCACGTTCCCATAGTCTTGGAGGAACCCATCTCGAGCGGTCACCTGCCTTGAGCTTGCTGGTGCTTGACATCCCGGCACATCCTTTGCCAAAGAAAATCAGAACTGCGTCTAAGCTAAAAACACAAAGTAGTATACTTACCCCGGAAAAGCACTTCCACGTTGCCGCATTCAAATGCGTATGTTTCCAGGTGATGCCTGGCATGTTTTCAAGGGGTTTATCTACTCTGTCTCCTTCCTCGACTGGCTGTTCCTCAACATCACATGTCATATGTATGTGTCACCCCCTCATCAGCCAATACCTTGCCTGCCTCCCCAGTCTTATCCCTTGTGTTCCCTCGCCCCGAACCACCCCCCCCTTTGACACACTGTTCCGATGGTCAAGAAAGCTGTGTGTTGTTTTCCCAGGGGGACAGACTGTTTCCCTCCTCCTCACCTTTGCGTATGCCATGTCCCCCACTCTCTCAGGAACATCTTTTTCACACTCAGCTCCGGATACCTTTATGAAGCCCCTCCTAACATTTCCTACCTTGCCTAAAATTGACCACTTTCCCCCCAGGCCCTTTATAACGTTTATAATGTGATTTCACTTACATTTATTTGCATGTTAATCTCTCTCTACCAGACCGTTGGCCCTTCAAGGACAAGGAGGTTGTCTTACCTCTTATATCCGGCCTAGTGCCTTGAACTGTGCCTAATGTGTTTGTTGAGCAGATGATGTTGATGGAAGTATCCAGGAGGCACAGAATAAAAAACTCACTTGGTTTTTATACTGTGCTGTTTACATCCCAGATCCAAGCAGCTCTTCGCATTTTGACCCTAGGTCTGGTCAAGTAAAAATGATTCTATTTTAGGCGCACCTGGGTGGCTCCATCGCTTAAGTGTACGACTCTTGGTTTCGGCTCAGGTCACGGTCTCGCAGTTTCATGAGTTCGAGCCCCGCCTTGGGCTCTGCACTGGCAGCACAAAGCCTGCTTGGGATTCTCTCTTTCCGTCTCTCTCTGCCCCTCTCCCACTCGTGTGTGCGTGCTCTCTAAATAAACTTAAAAGAAAAATTTTTTAATGATCCTATTTTACGTCATTCTGGAAGCCACGTGACTTCCGGGATCCTTTAGAGAAACACTTCTCAGCCAAGAAAGAGGTTCATCCTCTCAAAAGGAACATGTCCTTATTTACATCCTGACTGTGGTACCTCATCCTGGCCTATCCGTGGCAGAGCTAAATGTCAGGCGTGTGCTAACTAGCTGCCTGCCCTCCTACGTGTTGTCATTCCTGCATGGTTCTTTGTGCAGCAGTTCAGACATAGCTTTCCACGGTGGCTGCTTAGTCACTGGATGTCCGTGGGAGGCGGCAAGACTGGGGCAAAGGGCAAGATCCCATGTCATTTCCTTAATGCAGCGTGTGCCTTTGTCTTAAAATACCCTGGTATCCAAGCTCAAAGTGCCACAGTTTCTGCTCTTCCTGCTTAGGATGATCTTAAGCCCCTGGATTCTTTGCAGGGACCTCAGTCATCATCCACTTTGACTTCAGTAGTTCCTGCCATGAAGGAGCACTCTTGAAGATGGGCTTTGAATGCCTGCATTCCTGGGAAGGGGAGGGAAAAAAAGAAAAAGAAAGAAAGAAACATTTCTGGGGCCTTTTTCAAGATTATGCCATTAGCATACAGGGACGTTGACATTGACTGAGTGGGTCATTCTTGTGCAGGATTTTAATTGCTTCTAATTATAGGATTATCATTTAAGCACAAGATTAATTGCCATGAAATTATTGCAAGGAACTTGATCTTCTTCTAGAAAGTAAATGCATCAGGCAAGTGAGGAATCTCTTAGAAGCTTGCAAATGGTATCTTTTTGATCACATGATTGAAACTTTTTTTTAACTCTTTGATGGGGAGAGGAGATGTTAAGGGGATTGGGACGGAAGAGAAAACAAATAGCGGATAAATGCCCCTTTTGGTTTCCCCATGCCCCCACCACAAGGTTGGAAAACTTGAACATTCAGTGTTTGGGAGACCTGTGGTTCACCAATAGAAATGTCTCAAAAGAAATGCAGAGATTTCTCCTGCCTCGATTCATTTCATCCTCACAGGTGGATGAGAGTGGTCCACTAAAAAGCCAGAAGCGGCAGATGCTGTCTTTTGGTCCCTTCCAGCACTAAGCTGTTCTGATACCCCACAAACATTCTTTTCCAAACATCTTGAAAGGAACCTCCAGCTAATACGCGTACACGTGCTCTGGTTATTAGCACTGAAATGGTGCAGAGAAACATCAGACTATGTTCATCTCCGCTTCTAGGCATTTTCACTTGGAAAGAGTGCAGATTTCTTGAGAAAATAGGAGTTGAGTTCGCTCCCGGGGCTCTTCTAAAATATGCCCATTTGAATAAGGCAGGGAACGGCCACCTGCAGAAGCTTTGCACCAGAGTGTCCCCCGCGGGAGACACTCTTTCCTGGGGAGAACAGTGATTGTACTTCACCACCCATTTTCCTTGGCAATTAATGCAGGTTTTATGGTTAATTAAAGACAGTCAGAGCCCCTTTTAAAACTAAGTCAAGCATTTTTTCCTAGAATAATGAAGCAAGAACAGATGCAAGGCGCACTTCCTGTAAAAGTGTTCGAGGTGGGGGTGCTGAATTTGGGGAAAGTTACGTTAAAGAAAGTGTCGCTTCACCAGCTTAGACCCACTGGAGGCAGGCATGTAATCAAAAGAAATGCCTGTTTCGTGGAACACCCAGTGGGGAGGTTGAGGGAGGAGGACTCTTGTTCTGGAAAACACCATGCTGACATCTCTCTCCCTTTAAGACACTCTGCCTGTAGCCAACCACTGCTGGAACGGAGGGTGGGCAGGACGTGTTTCTCTGTGTATTGCCACCCTCCTTTTGTGGGCTGCCTGGGTGGGTACCCACAGAACTCATGTGGGTAAACATCCGCCAAGAAGACCAGAAAGGAAAGTGAGTGCGTCACATGTTTCAACCAGCACAGTGCAGCCTCCTAGATCGTACTAATTCCCAGCTACTCTGGATGACCCTGAGTCCCGTTTCAGTCCCCCTACCCCAGCCCCACAAGAGAGCAGAGACTCCGTCATCCTTAAAACTTTGAGCTTCTTGAAGGATGCCATTATATTAAAAAAAACAAACAAACAAAAACCGAAAAACAAAACCTCAGCACGCGTTAAATGACCAACACTGCATGAAGAAAGAATACAGGGGGTCTCTAAGATAATAAAAGTGATCTGGTTTTAGAAGAAACTGTGCTATTGGTTTTATGGTCAGATCGATTGGGATTGACTCCCAGCTCTGCCACTAACTAATGTTCAGTAAGCATTAGGGATTGTTGCTCTATGAAAAGTTGTGTTCCAGCCACATTTAAGCTGATACAGTTCAAGGAATCTGCTGTGTCATTTACTGACCCCATAACTCTTTAGGGACTTGTTCATGATGTCAACTATGACCACAGGATTCCAGCCACACCCAGGAAGACCGACCCCCAGCTTTCGTTTGTCTTCCTTTACCGTGCCTACCAAGCATGACCTAGGAACACCCTGGAATCTGCACCTTGAGAATTGAAAGAGCTCCGTGAATAGAACGTGTGCGTGTTAAGCTGAGAATATCAGCCCTCAGGATTCTAACCTGCCGTGTGCGTCACTCTCATCTTTACCCCCCTAGGTTTCCCCTTCCTCCTTTGCAAATTCATATGAAGGCACTTAAACTGTATGTATTCTGAGGTTCCCTGTGGCTCTCGCATTTTACCGCGGGAGCATCACACACATACCAGAGAGAGAGCTAATTGCTGGGGCCGGTCAGCATGGTCCCTCTTGAGGAACTGACAGAACCAGGGGCCCCAGCAAGTCTCTAACTGGATGAGGCTTGAGAAGCATTGGGTGTGGTGACTTTCGGACAAGTTTGAACAGCAGATGCCTTTCAGAGCAGTCTTATTTGGAGAGAGATTCCCATTAAACAGAGCTCCTCTGGTTAAAGGGGAGAGGTTGGAGCCCCCACATCCCTCCTCCTCCTTGACCCGCGAGGAGACTGTGGAACAGTTTGAGAACCACTGATACGGCCCAACCTTTTTGGTCTAGATGTGGAAACACACACACATGCACGCACACACACAGGACTCAGAGAGGGAACATGACTGCTAGATGTAGGGTGTCTGGACGTGTAAGGGACAAAACCAAACTTCAGCCCACTCACGGAGAAGAAATTATCAAAAGAAATCTGCTACGGTGGGAATGCTGTGGGACCCTGGAAGCAACGAGAAACAGGAGCTGGCTTTCTGTATCCCGTCGTCCATACACGAACTGCTGTCATTCGTCCTTTCCTGGCATGTTGGGCTCTCCCCACACTGCAGAAAGCATGGCCCTGGACGGTTCTCCAGTTTTGCCTCTAACTGCTTCACGATCCAGACTCCCAGGGAAGGGATTCATCGGCTCACTGTGGGTCATGTGCCAGCTCTGGACCCCTTGACACTGGCTGATGCACAGAGTCTTAGAAGAGGGCGGGCAAGGTGAGGGAAGGGCATGTCGCAGGAGCAGGAAGTGGTGCTAAGCAGACAAGATGATAAGTGACACAGTATGGCCGGGAGCTGGCAGGCGGGGCTGTGCAGAAGGTTGCTTTGGGAGCAGGAACCGGAGCCAGGCTCCTGCCTTTCAATTTGGTGCCTTTTTCCTTCAACCATGTTGCACATCCGTGAAGTTACTGAAGAGCAGAGGCCGTGTCTAAGCTTCTGTACAAAAGTTGGATATGACTCATCAGTCCCTTTTGAACAAAACCTATCCCTGCCCTGGCCGGTTTCCAGAAACAGCCAGGGATAAAGGAAAAATGGATTTGGCTCTATTTGCCCAGTCCAGCCACCCAGCACATTAATCACCCCTCTCATTTAGAAGCTGTAAAACAGCACACCAGGTCTCAAGCATAAATGGTGTTGATGTAGAGGAGATTTAGTGGTGGCTTTACCCCCAGGAAGTGGCGTTCTTTGAAGGGGGCCACGGTTAGAAGGTAGAACGGGTGCCAGGAAGGTGGAGACGTTTGATTAGGGCCTGGGAACTGGACAAAGCCCTCCAGCCTGGCTTGTGAACGGTGTGGCCCGAAATGACCCTCCCCCTGGGCAGCTTTGTCTACCGGCTGCGTGGCTTACTTGGTCCTGGAGACTCTCGGCCTGTCACCCCCAGGGCCTTGCTTTCCTGAGCATTTCCAACTGCGAGAATGGACCAGTTGGCAACATGCTAACAATGCCTCTTGGCTTCTTAGCCTCTCTCCGGGGGGAAAAAAGAGTCAGGTGACCTGGCTTCCATTCAGCAAGGGAAAGACAAAGCAAGGTACATTTTGTCTGTGAATCATCACCATTAGTCTCTCCCTCGGTTGGGGAATTGATGTTGTCTCCTGCTTGGTTTGTAAACGGTGGTGATTACGCTGGGAACAGCAGGTCCCCCACTCCATTCTGTCCTCCCTAAAGCACTTAGATCTCAAATGCCCACCTCTTGAGGCCTCCCGAGGAACGGAATCTTCATCCTGTGGATAGTCTTTGACTTGTGGGCCCTGTAGTACTGGGACGTTTCCTGTTTCCCCTCTCCACTTGGCTGGTTTTCGATTCAGTGACTGCCTTGGCACCTTGGCTGTGGTTCTACGAGCAGCCTGGTTATTAAAAGTCCTACACCCAAGATCTTCAGCCCCCAATCTTTTCAGAATTAATTCAGTTCATGTGCTAGGTTTGATGCACGTGGTCACCTTGGGGCAGGCACCCCTCTTGACCGATGGGCTTAGTCAGATCCCAAAGGTAATGAGAACTTCTAGATTTTTTTTTTTTTTTAACTGCGGTTGAAGTGGTAAGAGGCTTTTCCAGGTAAAAAGCCCTTAGCCCTGACATCACAAGTTTAATTAATGTTTATCTGCAGCTTGGCATTTTCAGATTAAAGACGGCAATGGTGTAACAGAGAGGTTGGGAACGCGGTTTATTGTTACTCTGGCCCTCTCTCCAAAAACTGTGGTGTTCTAGAGACAAAGGCTAATTGTGGTCTCTTGTTGACACGAACCCCCACCCCACCCCCGTGGCTCCTGGTAAGTGCATCCCTCAGGATCAGCGCAGACCCCTTTTTTGGTGACCCAAGAATGTATGGGAGAGTCTTCGGTCCTGAGGGGGTTGGGAGAGCGGCCTGGGGTGGGACACTTTGTCCCTTTGGAGGAAGTACGGCCCTCACGTGTGGGCTGTTACTGGCTACCCCGGCCTCCCACGCAGCCGGCACGTTCCTGGCAGGGAGGCCCGGCAGAGTCCACCGAAAGATGGGGCTCCCTCAGGCTTCTCACGAGAACAGATTTCCTGCCCGTCACCAGCCTCACAGGTGTCTGCACCTAGTCCCTTGTATAAAGGGCACAGAAGGCTGATCTCGTTTGGCTTTGTCTCTGGGAGGTTCAGCGACTTCGGGGGGTAAAAATAAAGACCCAATAAGCATGTTCGTCTTTGCCACACCGATGTGAACGCTTATGATTTTATTAGCAGCTGCCTTAGAGCCAGGCCTGATTTAATTTAATTTAATCTCCTCGGTTATTTTCAGTTTAGCTCCGTCTATTTTAAGCACGGATGGAGGGGAAGTAATCAGACTGAGGGGGCGGAAGGGGGGAGAGGCAGGAAGTACCTTCCGCTCCCCTCCCCAGTTACTCAAGCTTAACCAGCCTTGATAGAAAGCAACGACTTTGTGGAGACAGGTCAGCCGAACCCAGTTCGAGTTCTTCTCCTCTGCATCTCTGGTATCGTCTCTGGGATCCTCTCACTCCTCTGAGGAAAACATCCTATCAGCTGGGGCGGGCAGGGGGGGATGATGATTACGCAGCCAGAAATACAAAAGGAACCATTTAGGAGAGAACTGAGTAATGACACCTTCCCCTGCCCCTCCCCTTCCCCTTTCTCCTCTTAGCAAACTGCATTTGTCATCACTCCTTGTCTTTGGAGCGCTTTGATGCCCTGGATTGGGAGCGGGGCGGTGGGGAGGTGGGGGGCTGATGCCCAGAGTCTCCAGGTTTGACGGGTGTCTGAAGGTTAGTATGGACAAAAGCTCTGTCAGTGAGACCCAGAACCAGAAAGACTCGTGCCCTGGGGCTCGCAGGCCGGCAGTGAGCCCAGGAGCAGCCTTCCCAAGGTCAGATCCATCCCAGTTTTAGATGCTCCCTCTGCGGACGGAAAGTTCTCTCCCCGCTGCAGTGTTGCTCCCATGCACCCAGGACCCTTACGTTCACTTGTTTTTTTGTTTTACTTGTTTACTCGGCAGAATCCCCCCACTTACAAGGGTGCCTGGCACTTAGTAAGTCTCAGTGTCCGTGGGATGGCTGGTTTTTTCCTGGATGACACTGATGACAAGAATAGTTTTGTTTTTTTAAGTTTATTTGGAGAGAGAGAGAGAGACAGAGAATGAATGGGGGGGGGGGGGGGCAGAGGATCCGAAGCGGGCTCTCTTCTGTCAGCACAGACGTGGGGCTCGAACTCACCAACCGTAAGATTGCAACCTGAGCTGAAGTTGGACCCGGGCACCCTGCTGATAAGAGTAGTTAAAAGTTGCTACTTATCTTGTGCCAGACACCGTGCTGGTGGTTTTACTTGCATAATCACGTTTAGCATTATAGTTCCTATTGAGTGATACTCTTCTCTCCAGCCTACAGATGAAGAAATGGAGGCTTAGGGGGTTTCGGGGATCTGCCCGGTGACGAGGCAGAGCTAGAACTTGAGTCCCGGAAGAACGTTTCTGTTCTGTGTCCTGGGAGTTTCCTTGAAAACATGACCGAAATGTTCTCGGTGGCAGTTGATGGATCGCTTGCGTGAGTGTTGATTCAGAGCCTGCCCTCCACACCCTGCAGATCGGAGAGGCCCCGAGAGAAGGAGCAGTGCTTGGTTTGGGGCTGAGTGTAGGAATGGCAGGTGGGGAGGGGGGTGTCTCGGTGGGCCGACTACCCTCTGTGACTGATTAACGTCAGTCCAGTGGGTCTGTAACCACATCTCCGTGCCACGTTTCTCAAAGCAGCGTTCTGTTCAGTATGCACATGACTCTCCCGCCTCAGACATCCTGAACCCACTTCTCCAACAGTGGAAACTGCAAACCTCTGTGGTTAATGAGTTCTCCCGAGGTGATTCTTAGACGCAGTAACATTGGAGAGCTGCAGCTCTGGGTATTTCAAGTGCTAGTTTTATAGTAGGTTAGGTTTACTTAAAACTAAAACCAAAAAAAAAAAAAAAGTCTGTATGTTTGGAATGGTGTTGGGGGTAAGTTATTAAAACCAGAGCACCCGATTACATAAAGCAGACGGTCATGTGGAAATGTGGTAGCATCTCAAGGCAGGTAACAACAGCTAATAACTCTGGCCCTTCCGTTTTTTGAGCCCCGAGATTCACTCTTACCGTTCAGAGGCAGCCAGGCACCTAGAGAACAAATCCAACGTAGTCCTCTCAGACGCCATCATTTTACAGAGAGAAATAAAGCCAACCCTGTGTCTGCTTGCTTGATCAGAGCAGCCTCTATAGTCAAGATACCCAAGAAAGCGAGTCATAATGACATAATGAACCCATTTTATTGATTACCCTGTATAGCACTGTCCCATAGACCACAAATAGCAAAAATCCGCTGGGGTAATTAATGCCTTCCTTCCCTGTAAACAGACCTCAGGGGACTCAGAACTCTGCCAAGTGAACATGGAATTATGATGGAATTAGATAGACGTTTGAGGGCATCAGGCTAAAATTTCACATTTATCCCAAGATAGAGGCAGCTGTGCTTCTGAGGCCAAAAGTCCTTGAAGGGAAACACCCAGAAGCTTCTCCCTGGGCCAGTCTCACAGACAACTCAGATGTCCGCCTCGACGCCCCTGCTCTCTCACTTGAATTCAGTCCTGCTGGACACAGGCTGGTCTTACATGTCTGGGATCCCTCTATCTCCTGGGGCCGATTTTGCCAAGCTCTGCTGCAATCCAGTATTGATGGAGCCTGGAGTTCGTTCATCCCCAAAGAAGACTCCTTTCCCTCAACTCTTTGTCCCCGAGGGAGGGTGGGGGGGATCACTTCACTGTGGCTTCCCTTTATCTTAATTCTTTGTAGAAGCGTCTGCCCCGAAACCTGAATCCCCTGTCTTTCAGACGATCTGTATGAAGTAACTCCAAGTGGTTGAGCAGCAGCGTTTACCTTACAGCAAGTGCTTAGCTTCTGATCTGTGGCTCTCCCCCCACCAGCCCCACGCCAGCTGCAGGGCGTCAGGGAGACCCCCAAAGTTAACATGCGGAATTTTGTATCTGCGTTCTGGGAGGGAGGGCAGCTACAGGCATCCTCTTCTCCAAGGCCTCCTGTGATCCTCCGAAGTTAGGAGTTACTTCTAGGATGAAGGACCTTTCACAACCTAATCAGTATCCAGACTAGGAACATAGAACTTGGGACATAGGTTATACGCTGAAAACAGAGAGTAAATACACGCTGTGAACGTCAATTTGCAGACAGCGATGCTCCAAGCGGAAGGAATCTTAGAGACTTCCTAGGCCAGCCGACCCCATTGCTTTCCAGACAGATGGCGTGCTCCCCTACAGACCACCCAAGAAAGTGAGCGGTGAGCTGAGCAGGCTGGAGACGGACCCTCCTCCTTGCCCTGTGCTTCCCCCTGACCTCTGCCTTCAGGTTCTGTCTGGAGCGTCTGAAATTTTCGTAACATTAAAGCTGGAGGTGAAATGGCTGACGAGATGATGGAGAATGGAGTTGATCAGACGTAGCCTTGGCCTGTAAAGGACAGACCCCAGTGTGCCAGCACATTGAAAAGCCACCCACAGAGGGACAAGGTGGCAGCATAGAAGCAGGAGTGAAGTCTTTGCCAGGAGAAACGATGGTCGGCAGCTTAGATTCAAACCGAGAGGAATTTCCTCCTTTTCCTGTTCACCGGGCTTTCTAGGAACAGTGGAATTCAAAGATCCACCTAAGGAATGAGTACATCTCTATATCGAATTAAGGCACCCAGCTGAAACACGGTTTCTCTTGTGTCCCTCTGAAATGTTAGAAAGACCTAGCAAAAGCCAGAATCCCATAGCTGAGACCGACAAACTGCTTCAGTCTTAGAGGAGTTTCTCCTGACTATTAGCCTCGTGGGGCTGCATTAAAAACAACAACAGCAGCAATTGTATCCATGGTCTGGCCATCCTTGGTGTATGACACACAGCAAAGCCCTATGCTTCTGAAGAAAAGCAGGAAGATTCTTTATGTCTCCCCTTTGCTCAGAGAAACAGGGCCTTCAGCAGCCAAAAAAAAAAAAAAAAACACCTGGCAGGCAGCCCTTTGATTTCAGGGAGCCCAAATCCTGTTCTCTCTTATCATCCCACACAGCGTAACTTCCGAAAGAAAAAAGGATTGGCCATAGGAAAGGACTGATCTTGGTGGATTATGTCCCTGAGGGTCATGAGCCCTGTGTGTGAAGCACACACGTGTGGACGCGTGTGGGGGTAGGAAGAACCTGAATGTCCGTCAAACGGACGCCATTGACTCAGCGTGTGTGATTGTCCTGCACGGTGACAGGGATGTGACCTCACCTAGGTCCAGCATATCCGTTTGAGTGCCAGGCTAGTTGTTTGTTTGTTTGTTTGTTTTGTAATGTTTTATGTATTTTTGTGAGAGTGTGTGAGTGGGGTAAGCGGCAGAGAGAGGAGGACTGAGGATCCAAAGTGGACTCTGTGCTGACAGCAGAGAGCCCGATGCGGGGCTCAAACTCTCAAACCGTGAGATCGTGACCTGAGCTGAAGTTGGACGTTCAGCTGACTGAGCCACCCAGGCGCCCTGAGTGCCAGGCTAGTTTTGAGGGAAGAGAACTCACAAGTATCCAAGTAGACAGTGGACAGAGCCAATGGGGAATCTAAACATAGTGTCCTTTGGCAAACACCAAGTCTGGATATAGCTTCCCTCATGTATCCCTCCGGATATAGCTTTACTCGCTTTGCAAATGAATAAAGAAGGAAAACATACACGTAATACGTAACCCATTTAAAATATATATTGAGGAATAAAGGAAAGGGAGTATTGTGGAGAACATATTTAAAGATGAATTGCTGAGGGGGCAAGGACTACAAAACATCATTTGCGAAAGCTCTGTATAAACTTGCGTAGAATGCAAGAATACAGCATCTCCAGGAAACAGGAAGCCCTTTCAGCAAAAAGGTTGAATCGTAAAGAGGATGAGACTTTGTTTTTGTTTTTGTTTTTGTTTTTTAATGACATCAGGATATACAAGGAGGCAGACAAGATGAAGTCAGGTGGGCAAGTAAGAAATGCCTGCAAACGGGCTTAAATTGCAGGAACATGATTAAAATCATGATGGGCTAGTAAAGAACCAGGGTGGCCCTGTAGAAAATCAGATGAGTGCTCCGGAAGAATCCTGAGGAGCTCTTTCAGAATGCAGGCAAAAGGACAAAATGATGGTAAAGAGAGGATAATACCAAATGGAAGACTCAGAACAGGAGACGACTTGAGAATCATTGTGTTCGTCCCAAGGATGAAAGAACAAAAACTGGACACAGGAAGCGATAATTCCATACGATAGGTACAAATATATGGAGCATTCAAACTAAACAGAATGAACTCTATCCCAGCACAAGTAATGGAGGATTACATTCTACAGCTAGAAACATTCTAGAACATTCTTTTTTTTTTTTTTTAAGTTTTTATTTAAATTCCAGTTAGTGAACATACTGCGTACTATTAGTTCAGGTGTAGAATTTTGTGATTCATCCATTCTAGAACATTCTTAATCACAAAGCAAACAAATGCCTTTCCTCCAGGATATATAGGTTACAAAGAAGGAAACAAAAACCAAGTTGGGATCAGACTTCTCATTGTACACAGGACTTAATTTGAGGAGGAAAGGAAGCATCACTTACAGAGCTCGGAGAAACAAAGTTGGTTGTGCCAGAATTTCTCACCCGGCCAAATTGCCATTTACACAGCCTATTGTCAGATATGTAAGGGCTCAGACCATGCATCTCCCATGTGCCTTTCTTGAAAGCCACTTAAAGTCAAGCCAAACAGGACTACGAGGCGAAGTAAACTTAAAAGTTCGGAAATGGGGTAGTCCTGATACATGAAGACAAGTAGTAAACTTTAAAATCAGTTGAACATACTTGGGACACCTGGGTGGCTCAGTCAGTTAAGCATCTGACTCTTGATGTTGACTCTGGTCATGATCTCAATGGATTGTGAGTTGGAGCCCCGCGTTGGGCTCTGCACTGACAGCTCAGAGCCTGGTGCCTGCTTCGGATTCTGTGTCTCCCTCACTCGTGCTCTGTCTCTCTCTGTCTCTCAAAAACTGAATAAACGTTAAAAAAAAAAAAAAAGAATTTTTCTTAAAATATTCAGTATGCCGAAGTGTCCTCTTCTGGGGTGGCACGTCCTGAACCGCATCAACCTAAAGCAGAATGATTCACAAACCCAAGAGTACGCAACAGACAGAGCTTTACTAGATCAAGGGCAGCAAGCAGCTGAAATGGAATTGCCCTACCCACCTGGGTGGAAAGGCTTTCTTTCAAAACATGGGGGAAATCTAGAACAACGTAAAGCATAGGCTTGTGGAAAGCATGAACAAAGTCCTGTAGGATGCCGTCAGTGGCCTAATATAAACAAACCACAGCCAGTCGACCCAGTAGAGAAGATGAGCCTGATTCCACAAATGTCTAAACATTTGGAAGAAAAAATAAATTCGATCTCGCCTCACACTGCACACCAAAATGAATTTCAAATGAATTTAAAAATTGCACACACCCAAAAAATAATAAAGGAAAACGTAAGTGAGTATTTAGCTAATGTCAGGGTAAGGATTTCCTAAACATAAAAGAAATAGGAGAAATAAAAAGGGAAACGTTTGACAGAGTTAACTGTCTAAAAACTTAAGTCCTTGTGTTTTTAGAAACATCGCGAATGAAAGCTAAATGCAGTTTGCAGCAAATAGGACAAGAGCTGTTATCATTCACTGAGGTCTAAGGAGCTCTTCTGACCCAGTGAGAAAATAATTTGACGCCCTGTAGGAACTTGAGCGAGGAGTTGAGTCAAAGAAAAAGAAATAGCAATGACCAAAATAACCAGATGGGGAGTGAACAAACAAGAATTTAAACCTGAAAAGCAATCAACGAAGCCAGAATTACGCTGCTTTTTTGGAGAGGTTCTTTTGTGTTTGGTTCTGTTTTGTTCTGTTTTGTTTTTTGTTTTGTTTTGTTTTGTTTTTACTTTACTCATCATACCCTTGGCAAGACTTTGGTAGAACTTTTGGGGGAGTAATTTGGTGATCCATGTCGAGAGTCTTGAATGATTTTATATTCTTTGATTTCACTCCTAAGAATGTGTCCTGAGGAAAAACATGAGAAATGCAGATGAATATTTGTGCATGAAGATCACTTGCTATGTTATTTACAGAGGTGAATTTTAAACTACACAGATAGCCCCCAACAGGGAACTGATTAAAGAAATTATGACATAAAGCAGGATGTTAGGCATTTAAAATGTTTTCAAAGCATGCCTTGTTATAAAGGCAGGATCTAAAACTGGGTTCATAGATGTGAATTCTGTAAAAACTAAATAAATAAATATTTCAGTGGAGCTACATGCCGAATAAAGGGCCTGGCAGTAAATACACTAATATGCCAAAATTAGTTCTCTCTTACAGCAGAAGTGTAGGTGACTTAAATTTCCCTCTCTGTACTTTTATGTAAGGGTGCCTGGGTGGCTCAGTCGGTTGAGTGTCCAACTCTTGATCTCAGCTCGGGTCATGATCTCACCATTTGTGGGATCAAGCATCATGTCAGGCTCTGTGCTGGCAGCACGGAGCCTGCTTGGGATTCCCTCTATCCCTCTCTGTCTGCTCCTCCCCTGCTCGCTCTGTCTCTCAAAATAAATGAACTTTAAGAAATATATACATATATTTACATATTTAAAATTTGTGTACAATGAGTGTATCACTTTCATGAGGAAAAAAATATTTCTTAAAATCTTCCTATGTTTGTGCAAAACCATTTCAGCCTCCCATAACCTGGAAAATACTATGTTCCTTGCAACCATATTCCATTCCTTTCGGAACATCAAGGTTATAGAACTTGAACAGAAATTTTTATTGTCCATTAACTATAAGAGAAAAAGTAGTGAAATATTTATGATCTTTTCCCAAGGACCAAAATGTTACTTTCTCATCTCAGACCCCAATCCTCCAAATTCTCTTTTGTAAGTTTTATTCCAGTGACACTTTGATTGAAGAGTTGCTGACTCATGTTTTCTGGCGTATCAATGGCCATTGTTTTAACAGGGACAGAAATTACGTCCTGCTCACCACACAATGGTGTCTCACCAATGAAACAGAACATAAAATAAATAGGTCCTAAAATGTGAGATTACATGCGTCCCTGAATCCAGATTTATGTGTGGGTTATATGTAGAAGGGCAGGGATGCCAAGCAGGTGTATTTTGAGTGCGTCTTATTTTTTTATGTCTTTGTCAATACAGGAGCAAATATTACAAAAAAAGTATGGGTCATATCTTCTTAACAGGAAAGAGATCAAAATTTGAATTCTGTAAGATTCAACACAGATGGTGTCAGCAGACTGGGCACAGCATAATATAGTACAAATGGGCCAAACTGAGCGACTCCAAGACTCCATTTTGTTCAGAGGGTCACAATCCGTGGTTACTCGGTCCAAAGTCATTCACCGTCGTTGATGACACCTTTGCATTTTATTTCTGAAACCTTGAGAAGTTCTACATGATCCTTTTCCCTAAGAGTAAATGGCCCTCTCTGCTATGTTTTCCTATGTTTTTCCCTGAAAGTTGAAGCTATGTTAAATGCCCTCTAGTCTTTGTGGATTCAATGACGCTTTCTTCAAAGCATCTAACATTTTTTTTTTTTTTTTTAAGTGTGTGACTTCTTTTGGCCTGCTAGGTTTTTCCTTGTCTGAGAGTCCCTCCAAATGGACGCTTTTTGTACTGCAACCAAAACATAAGTGCACGCTTTCCTGTCTGTGTTAGCTTTTCGGCCAAATAACAAAAATCCATTGGGCACTCATGGGTTTTGCCTTGCCCTGTGCTGTGCTGACCCCGGGGGGAGTTACCCAGTAAGATATGACGCGGCCCCTGCCCTCAAGTTGCCGTCGGTCTGTAGAGATGAGATTCTGGTGGCCTGAGGCAGCCATAGAGTGGGAGATCAGAGAAGAGGAGTCTTGTGCCAAGACAGGGACGAGTAGAACCGGGATAGATGGCAGTGTGTGCTCCAGGTGGCCCGGGCTGGGGCAGCATGGCCCCAGAAGCACAGGACAGGGGTGGTGTGGAGAGTCACACACTGAGCCAACAGTCACCGAGCATGTACCAGGTGCTATGCTAGGCCGTAGGGCGTTAAAATAACTAATGGCGGGGAGACTGGCCTCATTGGCGTGGAAGGGGCCTTTTGGGTTATGTACGTACTAGGTGTGGTAGGTCGGGTACGGTGAAATAACATAGCCAGTCAGAACCGATGCCAGCTCCTGAGTCACGGCACCAGGCACCAGGCGAATGGACCAGAGTATGGAGCATCTCTAAAGTTTGTGCAGAAATATTAAAGTAAGTGATCGAGAACACAGGCTGTTGGCATCTTTTCTCTACTTGGAAGCCTCAAAAATACGGTGTCACTCAAGCGATGATTGAAAATCTCTCAGTTCTGTTTTGTTTGTGGGAGGATAATGTGGCATTTCGTTTCTTCTAGCTCAGTGATTCTGTGGAATCAGTCTGATGCACAGTGGTGACATGTGGGGTCGCCACCATGATCAGGTCTCATCTGTCCTATCCAGTCCATATTGGTGCCCGTTGGAAGTTACTTCCTTTTGCCAGCCTGAGCTCAGCGGTTCACAGTCCTGGCACCCACGTTCATGCCAGTGGAGAAAATTTGCCACGGCAGCCATGGCCACGGACAGACCACCTTACCAGCACCTCCTGTCCCGCAGTTCTCGGCCAGTTTTCACTCCCCATTTCCAGGACCTCCCCCAGTCCCCGGACCTCTTCCATCCCCAGCCAAAGCAGGGAATCCACCAAGAGACATGCCGCCTGTCCCATGCATGCAAGTTCTGGAAGGGCATGGAGAAAGGAGGGAGATCCCTCCGCCCTTAGAGAACAGGGCTTTTAAGGCATGCAGCAAAAAAGTCCTCAGCTCAAGTGCATCGCTGCCCTAAACCGGCCATAAAAACCGTGATAGTGCCCTAACGGGGCTTATGGCTTCAAGAGAATAAAGAATCTGTAACCCGAGTTTTAGGGTGGACCTGTCTGCCCCTCGATTAAAACCCGTGCGCAGCAGGAATGACTCGGGAGCTGTTGCTCTCAGAAGTTGCCCAGGGCCCTTCCTCTGTGGTGATCCTTCTGTGCCAGCCTGATGGCCTACGGCCTTGCCAGCTCTGACTTGCCCTCCGTCACCTGTGCCGTGCTGCACCTGTGCCAGGGCCTGTCGATCTGCCTGGTTTGAGAGGTTCCGACTCAGAGCCCCTAAGCCCGGAACCTTGCCTATTGCTAGACAGCTTGGCCACCCCCGACACATCTCGTGGGAAGGGTGTTCGGTAAATCCTGTTCCGGAAGCAATCTGTCACCCCACCGGTTTCCCATCAACGTGTGCCAAGCCGTTCTGGCTTCTGGTGCCGAACTGACTTGTAACAACGTGAGGAAACTGGCAGCTTCTCAGACGCAGTTTTCTCCCTTGCAACATCGGCAGGAGAGGCCCCAAGTCCAGGCGAAAACAAACCTTGAGAACAGGGTGTTCTTCCTAGTAATGTGACCGAGAAAGCGTAATCTAGAGGAAACATGAGAACCTGGTGATGTGACTGAACTTCAGCGTCGTTCCGAGCTAGTAGGGTGAGGGTTTTTCCCCTTTTTCTGTCTGATCCAGCCTGTCAGCTACTTGAGATGCTCCTGAACTGAGCACCTAGGCTGTCAGGAGAGTAACTCTGTCATCAGGACAAGCCCTTGGCTACAGCTAGATTAACTAATAAAGCCAAGGGGCCTCTCCCGTGCCCAGCTCTCCTTTAACAGATAGGCTTCTGGGCATCCCACTGCTCCCGGGCACACATTCCTTTGAAATTCCAATTTCCAGGGCGCCTGGGTGGCTCAGTCGGTTAAGCATCCGACTTCGGCTCAGGTCATGATCTCACGGTTCGTGGGTTCGGGCCCCGCGTCAGGCTCTGTGCTGATGGCTCAGAGCCTGGACCCTGCTTTGGATTCTGTGTCTCCCTCTCACTCTGCTCCTCCCCCACTCACACTTTCTCTCTCTCTCTCTCAAAAAAAACATTAAAAAAAAATTTTTTTTTAATTCCAACTTCCCAGCAGCTGTTGCATAGTTAAAAAATGGCCCCACTGATGCCTTATCGGGCTCGCCACTTGCACCTGGTCCCCGGGTGGAACCAAGGTGTGGAACAGGCTGAAGGGCACGAACAAGGTAGGGTTGGCCATTTGCAGCAGGTCACGGCCAGATCGGATGCTCCAGGAAGGAGGCGGCGAGTCAGGTTTGCCTAGGACGGCAGACTGCTCCACCAAAGAAGCTCCGTGCACCTGGAGGAGAAGAAAGCACGCGCAAGTACGCCTGAGAGACGTTGGCTTCCGAATGTTCTGAGACAGGAGAGGACAATGACCAAGAACGGTGACCCACGTCGTTCCTGGTGGGAGACACAGCCCCTCCTCAACTCCAGCCCGGGACCCCTCTCAAGCTTTAGGACAAATTCAGAGTTCAAGAGGCTCAGATTAAGGCAGAAGGAACGGGAAGGAAGCAGAGTCTTTACCAGGAAGTAGACCTTCTTTCCCATGTCACTTTCCCTTCGGCGTGTGGTTGAGACGGTGCAGAGGTGTTGGTTCTGTGTCAGGGATCAGTAAACTATGGCTTGAGGGCGGATGTGGCCCTCAGCCTGTGTTTTCTAAATGAAGTTATATTGGAACACAGTGTGTTCATTTGTTTACATATTACCTGTGGCTCCTTTTTCACTATGCCAGCAGGCTTGAGCAGTGGTGATGGGGGCTTTGTGGCCTGCAAAGCCTAGAGTATTTAGGATCTGTTCCTTTATAGAAGTTTGCTGTCCTGTTCTGCACTAACACCTGTACCTGAATGCAGGGGCCGAATAGAGAGCAGCGCTCAAGCCCCAGACTCAAGACCCCTTTGCACTCTTGACTCCATCACTTACTAAATAACCCACCTCGAGCAAGTTCCTTAACATCCTGGTGTCCTCAGTGCCCTCCTCTCGAAAATGGGCATCTGAGTCGTGACTTCACAGGAGAGCTGTGAAGGTTAGGTGAGCAGGTGTAGTAAGGCAGCTGGAAATGTCATAAATCTGTCCTTCTTTTTGTTGAAATAGAATTCGTATACCATAAAATTCACCTTTTAAAGTGTACAATTTAGTGGTTGCCAGCATATTCAACAAGGTTGTGCAGCCGTCACCCCTAAGTCCAGATCGTTTTCAACCCCACCGCCCCTCTCCCCCACCCCCCGCAAAAAGGAACTCCTGAATGATACCCATGCTGGGCCGAATAGTGACTGTGCAGAGATATCTGGTCCTAACCTCTGGAATCTATCAATATGAGCTTATTTGGGGGGGGGGGGAATGTTTGCAGATGTGAAGGGTGTGCAGAATCTTGAGATAGGGAGATGATTCGGAATCTATGTGATCACTTATGTCCTTATAAGAGAGACTCTCTGGCATTAAACTTCTGTTCACCTTTGATCATATCTTTGTAAGAAATTCTGGGTCTTAAAACTTCTTTGAAAGAAGGTGCTATGGCTGTTTAATAATTATCAAAATTCTCTGGGTTTGCTGGAAGATACCACTCATGGATTTGGGAAGCTCCCATCACTCTTATGGCCTGATGTTCAATGACACCAGGTTCTTTTGACCACAGACACTACACTGGGTCATTCATTTTCCACACTTGCCTGTCCCCCGACCCCCCCCTCACCCCCACCATTTTTGCATTCTCATTGCTTTTGCTGTTGGTAACTTCACACAAAGAAGAGTTTGTATGGTTTTGTTTTTCTGTAGCGTCAGAAAACTTATTTTTTGCTTTTGCACGATGTGGGGTAGGATTATAACATGTTGTTTATTCTTGTTTTTGCCGTGGAGTAAGGGGGGAGGGGGAGGGGGAGGGTCACGAGGTCAGCACGCCCTGAACAGTCCTGACTTTTGCAGCAAGTCCTTGTTTCGAGCCTTTGTCCTTACTGTTGGCTTTTTAAACAGAAGCCATGAGCAAGGATGCTCGCAGAGAGAGGGAAAAAGACACTAAAGATAGAGAATTATTTTCTAAAGCAAAACATACCATTTGAAGGGCCACGTTGTCCTTGAATTTGGAGGCACTTGACTATTCTGTGCCTCGCCGAACAACGTTCCCATACAGATTTGAATTCTGTTGAGCAGGATTACTGTGGGTCAGTGAAGACAAGTCCAGTCTGTGAGCAAAGGGGTCATAGCTGTGTCCTCCATGAAGCTTTTAGCGTATGTTGTGCATGAATCCTCCAGAGCCTCCGTGGGCTCTGTGCCTAGACAGAGTGCCCTAAGGCAGCCTCAGAGTGAGGTTGAAAAGCCACAGGGAGTCAGGGGGGAGGTGGGGAGAAAACAGCAGATAGCTTCCATGGTGTTGGCCCTCTAGCTTTATGTTAGGTGGTGAGTTCCGGGTGTTGTTATTAGACTCGATAATTTATGCTACATACATTCCCCGGATCAAGAGACCATCTGGACCATTCTTTGAATGGATCAAAGATTGCACTGATTTTTTTTTTTTTTAATCCCAAGCTATTTTAGAACAACTAGGAGCTGACTGTTGAACCCTGGCCTAACCCTGAGGTCTGGAAATTCCAGTACTGTATGAACTGCCCTTTTAACATACCAGATTTCTTTACCCTGAGAAAGCAGCCCTGCCTCCTAGACCAGACAGGAGGCCTGCACGATGATGATAAAGATAGCAAACACGTATTAATGTGATCATTAGTAATGATGGCAAATGCTTCTGTGACACTCCATTTGTTCCAGATTGCCTTCTAAATGCTTTACAAATATCAACTCCCTTAATCTTCACAACGACCCTATGAAATAGGCACTATTGTTCCCGTCGTACAGATGAACACACTGATGAGTGGGGTAAGTTGCCTGAAGTCATACAGCTAAAAAGAGGTAGAGCAAGGATTCGAACCCAGCTGCCCACGCTGGTAGATGCTGTGTTATAGTGGCCCCTTGAGAAGAAGTCAGCTGCTGTCTGCAGCCTCTTTCCAAGTGAAGTGAGCCTGACCGCCATTATATATCCTCAGATGCACGTTAGACACTCACCTGACTTCCATTGTTTGTGGGGATGGCTTGCCTCTCCCTGAGAAAGCATGGCGGCCACCTCTACATCCCCTGCATCAGGCGGGCCTTTGGCAAACCCCTGGCTTCATTCCCAAGTGTTAGCTGTTCCATCTACCAGAATGTGCCTTTGATGTAGATTCCCAGTCTGGGTAAGGCCGCCTCTGAGCTCTTGACGAGCCAGCTCATATGCCCGAACACTTAACTCAAAACTCACATGTCCTGGACTTGCCCAGCCATCTAGATCATGTATCTCTGAGGCACCGTGGAGGTGCTTTTCAGTCTTCATAATCTTATTTGAATGGATTTTGTCCAGAAATGATACCTTACATAATCAGGAAATTATATAACCTCTTAACCCAGGCTGGTTTTTCTCTCTTTCTTAAGTTTATTTATTTTGAGAGAGAGACAGGAAGAGGGGCAGAGAGAGAGAGGGAGAGAGAATCCCAAGCACTGGCTCTGCATTGCCAGTGTGGAGCCCAGTGCAGGGCTCGAACTCACGAACCATGAGATCTTGACCGGAGCCAAAATCAAGAGTTGGACACTTAGCCAACTGGGAGCTACCCAGGCGCCCCCCCCCCCCCCCCGCCCCGCCACCACGGCTGGTTTTTCTTAATGCTGGGCTTGACAGCAGATTCTTTAATAAAAATGAAAACCAGCATCTCAAGACGAAAGATGGTAATAGGACTCATACTCTGTATTTCTATTCAAGTTCTGGAATTAGAGAACAAATAATGGTTCTGAAATGGCCAGTACCATGGCGCAGACATATTTCTTGAGTGGACGTGTCCTTCTCACAGAAGCTGCAGAACAACCACGGACACTGGGGGCGGGGGGGGGGGGCGGAGGCGCTCCTACCACGTGCCGTCCACGGGGCTCTGGGCCCAGTTGGGTTAGTGCTGCAGCCATGAGTGGGTAAAGGATGTGTTGCTTCTGTGTCACTCTGTCTAGAGACCAGTGACCTCTCAGAACTTGCATTGACGTGATAGCACTTGACCCCCAAAGAGCCTCATTCACAGTAGTTTACACAGTAGCAGGTGTTTCTTTTTTTTTTTTTTTTTTTTTCCCTGCGGTCAAAACAGTGTGGATGTTGTGCAAGATGAGAGGCAAGAAATGAGCCACGGGACCTGAGCTGGGTCTGTTCTTGGACCTGCTGTGAAATGCTGCCCTTCCTTTGTGCCTCAGATGGCACGCTTCCCACGCGTGGGGCAGAGCCCCTGGCGGGCTAGGACTTTGGCTCGTACTTGAGATGATTTCTGAAGGTGCTGAGCTGATAGAAGAAAGATTTCAGTTACCATGGTGAGAAAGTTATTCCTCTTCCGGTTTCCCTTCCTTCTTGGTTGTAAGGTGTGGGGCTTCATCCAGGGCTGGAATATCCCTAACGCTCAACCCTCGTTAATTTCCCCTTCGGCACCAACATCAGGCCTCAGGGGCACCTGTGTCCGCTGGAAGTAAGGAACTCTGTTCGATGTTCATTGTTATTTATTTTTATGGTTCCTTTCTCCCGATAGCAGACAATCTTGGTTTTCCATTTACCATCGTGATACGTTTCATTTTTAAATGCTGAGTGTTAAAAAGTGAGTGTATTGTTTTTTGTTCATTTTTATTCTGTTATATTTTTTTAATGTTTGTTTATTTTTGCGAGAGAGAGGGAGACACCGGATCTGAAGCAGGCTCCAGGCTCTGAGCTGTCAGCACAGAGCCTGACGCGGGGCTCAAACTCAGACCGTGAGCTCAGGACGTGAGCTGAAGTCAGACACTTAACCGACTGAGCCACCCGGGCGCCCCTATGATTTCTTTTTAATGTGAATAATGTACTGAGTTCTCAAGAGATGCCAGTGACATGGGTCAAGGGACCACGCTCTGAGAACCACTGCCAGGTGCATTGAATGGCTTCCTGAGAAGCCCCTAAGATGCTAATGCCTGGCCTCAGTCTGGACCGGTTAAATGGGACTCCGGGGGGTATGGGCATCAAGTATATGGCAGAAACATCACAGCTGGGGTGTTGAACCACCACCCTGGTGTACCTAGCCACCATCCGCACCTGCGCAGAGGGCAGCGTCCCCACCACCCTCTGACCCTGCACCTTGATTGCGTCTTCTTCCTTCTCCTGCCTCTCACCCCTCACATCCACTGTCTCCCTCATTTGGCTCTTCTTTTCTCCTCCCTAACTTGCCCACACCTACTCCTGTTGGTGACCCCCCTCCAGCGCTGCTTCTCAGGCTAAGACCTCACTGGCACCACACGCTTGCAGGTGCACCAGAAAATTTCCACATCGTACTGTCCTTCACAGCATCTGCTTTGCCAGCTCTTAAGTTGTCAGTCCAGTTTCTGGACATCTAAGGCTTTAGGGTTGTGTTCTCTGCCAGCAACGTGTATTAACAATGATGATAATAATCATTATTGGGCTGTTACTGTGCACCTATCACTGTTCTGAGCACTTTGCATGTATGAACTTCTATAATCTTTCCCAGGGCCGGGGCCAGGGGGTGGGGAGCGGTTTGCCATGCTCCAGATGAAGAAACTGAGGCACTGAGACCTTAAATATCTTGCCCAGGGTTATACAACCACCAAGCGGCAGAGCCAGAATTCAAAGGCAGGCAGGCAGCCTGTCCCCAGAGCCCACATTCTGAGCTGATGGGGACCCCAAGTCATCAACTCCCAGTCCTGACTCGGATGCCCTGGTGTGCGGTGAGTCAGCTGCACATCAGGCAGGCTACTCTCCACTGCAATGGGAAATTGAAATTTGGACCCAGTGTCTACTTCGATGACATTTGGAATTGATAACTCTCTTTATTTTCCACTTCAATCATAGGATCTCAGTGGGAAGCCCACAGCTTTAAATCCCATTAAGACTGTAACTCATCACCATTCAGAAGAGATCCACCTTAAATGATGTTGTGTGGGCTGGCTGTCAGGACTAGAAATTGAGGATGAAAAAAGCAGTGCCCGTAATCATTCTGTAACTGGCAACACTCTTAGCAGCCTCTGTGGTTCCTCATTAGTTGCGCTGAGATGTAGCCTCAGTGTTAGACGTTCTGGGGCTTTAGCTGCCTTTTAAAAAGTATCTGATTCTCATCCCAGTGCTTAATTGGAGAGAGACCTTTGGCCCCTTCCCATTCCTTATGGGAGAGCCCTATGTTTATGCTCATACTTTTCACCTTTTGTGATCCTTGGGTTGCTGTTTTAGGAGACTGGGTCTTCTGCCATGCACTGAAAGACCTTCTGCATGAGCTTGAGGGAAATCTCAGGCAGCCAGATCCCCTGGAGACCTTCTGCCCCACTGAAGATTTTGAAACTGTGGGCACTGGGGACTAGGCATGGTAAACACTCCCATCCTAGTGCCTTCCCCCCCCCCTCCATTTTCTAAGCCACTAGCTGTATAAAGCACTTTACATACGTCATTGCATTTACTTCCCCCACCAATCCCGTACCACAGAGAGTGAGCCCCTCTTCATTTTTCTAGGTGAAGCAGCAAAGACTCAGGAACTTCTGTTTTCCGGTGCTTGGGAGTCCACGAGGGAGGCAGGATTTGAAAGCAGATCTGATGAGCCTGCTTGCTTATATGTTCTATCCACCCCCAGGTGGATAAAGTTAGATATCATCTTATGAGGGGGAAATGCTTGGAAAGCATAAGTGAATATAGGAATAGAGGAACATAGGCCTGGCTTCTCTGTGGCTAGTTGATCTGAGCCAGTCCACTCCCCCCACTCAGACCATTTGAATAATGGTCCTATTTGTCACCTGCCCATGCTAAGGCTTCCAGACAAGGAGGATGTAAGGCTATTGGCCAGCAGGCGTGGGCACTCAGTGTGTCCCCAGGCTGGTAATGGGCAATGCTAGTCTGTGACTTCTCTTGGGGCAATGTCCAGGGACCCAGCATCTTTAGCATCCCCTATGCCCTGCTCTGTATCTGCCCACTGTTAACTCTAGCACCTTCTTCTAAAATTCTTCTAAGGACTTGCTTTTAATAGCCAAGCTAAACTGATAATCAGTACTAGACAAGAACAGTGTTTCCCCAATACTCCCATGCATCAGAATCGGGAAGCTTGGTGAACACAGATCACTGCACCTGCCCCTAGAGTCCTGACTCAGTCAGTGATGCTGATGCTGACGGTCTAGGGGCCACACTGGGAGAGCCACTGGGCTTCAGAGCCCAGTCCCAGTTTAGATGTGTCCTCAAGGTGTCTGGCTAATTAGGGACCCTGATGATGGGAAGTTTCAGCCATGCTGGGGAAGATGCCTTTGGAAGATGGTGAGGAAGACATTTGGGATAGGCAGGCTCAGGCTTTTGTCCCTTCTTATCATAGCAATAGATAATGACCTGTCTCATTTACATGCAGTGGCTTCACCCGTTCCCAGAGGTAATAAACCCCTGCTAGCTGCATCTCTGAGCATGCCTTCCTCTGTGGATGAAATGGCCTTTGCTCCTCATTATTTTGGATTCCCATACGGGTGCTTCTTGGTCTAGGATGCGCATTGGAATCATCTGGGGGTCTTGTTAAAATGAGAATTCTGAATTGGAAATTTGGGGGTGGGGCCCAAATGACAGATTCCACACATCTGATGGGCACACAGCTGATGTCCCAGGTGCCGCTGGTCTGTGGACACGCTGTGCACGTCACATAACAAGGCAGAGCACACGTGTGGGGCGTGTTCTGTATCACAGCTGTATGTGCCCCTAGCTCTTTCTGCTGCTGCACAATAGTATCACCTGGGGAGCTTTTCAAAATGTGGGCCACACCCCTCAGAGCTTCTGGCTTAGTTGTGAGCACTGGAATTTTTGAACCCCTTCCCAAGAGATTCCAACGTGTAGCCAGGTTGGAAATCGCTGGCCCTTTACAAAGCAAAGAGGTGAACCCTTTTAGAAGCTCAAGTGTGACGCAGTGCCATGCACTGGGTTGGCTGGTTGTGCGGGGGCAGGGCACGCACCGGTTCTGGAGAAGGGCTGCAAATAGCACCTGGGGGTCTTATTTAAACTGATTCTGTTTCAGCGGCTTTGGGGAGGGGCCCAAAGCCCCTACTAATAGGAGGTGCGCAAGGGTCACGAGTGCTGTTGGTCCAGGCTGATAACGGACTCTGAGGGCAGGACCGCGGGGCCTGCGTGATGCCCATTATCTCTGGCAGCAATGACAGCGGGAAGCTTTTCTCATATTGAGGATCAGAGGCTTTTGGTCCTCCCCCTCCTCTCCCTTTAAACACCATCTTGAGGTCTCTGTCACTCAGCTTGGTCCAGACACAGGACACTGGGCAATACAGGTCAGTTCTCTTTTTATAACATTTGATGTTTTTTTTTTCTTTTCTCTCCACAGTACGAGATGCAAAAAATCTAATTCCTATGGATCCAAATGGGCTTTCAGATCCTTACGTGAAGCTGAAACTCATTCCTGATCCCAAGAACGAGAGCAAGCAGAAAACCAAAACCATCCGCTCCACACTGAACCCCCAGTGGAATGAGTCCTTCACGTTGTAAGTTTTGTCTTCCCCCCCTTGATTGAATTCCCTCCCTACACATCACAGAGCTGCCCACCTCACTGTGAGGGGTAGCGAGGCGGGCCTGTTGTAAATGCCTTTAAACATGGCTCCATTACTGAGACTATCTCAGACCACTGCTAAGAGGTCGCTGCTGTCACCGCTGTTTGGTGGATGGTAATTTGGTTTACCGGGGGTTACGTAATGCAGGCCCCAAATAGCATCAGAACCTACCCTGTACAAAAAATACTTTTATGTTAAACACACAGTGTATAAAAGTATAAAGTGTGTCCGCCTCTTGATGGACTTAAGTTCTTTGGAGGTTTAGGGGAAGGTGAGAATTTAAATAATAATTGTTAAAACCTGGAATACAGGAGTCACATGCTGTCACCACTGAAATGGAAAAATCATCCTCACCTTTCAACAGGGAAGACTTCTTGGAGGAGGTGACGTTTAAAACGGGGTTTAAAGGAGTGCCAGGATTTCAGAGGCAGAGAGGGTAGAAGGAGAAAGAAGGAAGGAGGCAGCGGGAGGAGGCGTAAAACCGTCAGGGTTGAGAGAAAGCACTGCCTGCAGCCGAGCACAAGCAAGTGACAGACCTTGTAGACTAGGACACGCGGGAAGAGGTTTATGTGTGGACAACCCCAAAGGGAGCTCTTTTCTGTAGAACAGAAGTTGACAAGCTTTGCTCTATAAAGGGCCGGATAGTGAATATCTTAGGCTTCATGGGTCATACAGTCTGTGTTGTAACCACACAACTCTGCTGTTCTCAAATCAAAAGCATTCATAGACGATATATGCACAAATTGTCATGGCTGTTTTCCAATAAAACTTTATTTACAAAAACAAGCTGTGGGCCAGATTTGGCCTGTGGGTCCTAGTTTGCTAACTGCTAGTCTGGAGCTTTGACTGCCATGGCCTGGTACTCTGTTGGCAGTGGGGAGCCACAGGAAGAGAACTGAATATGCTATTGTTGTTTGAATGTCAGACTCCTATCATGAGCACGTGGCATCTCCCAGGAAGCGACGGTCTAGATAACCTTGTGCGTGTGCACGTGTGCTCTTTTGTAGCAAATTGAAACCTTCTGACAAAGACCGACGGCTGTCCGTAGAAATCTGGGACTGGGATCGAACCACAAGGAACGATTTCATGGGATCCCTTTCCTTTGGAGTCTCGGAGCTGATGAAGATACCGGCCAGTGGATGGTAAGGATGCCCAAGGTTGTATATGTCCGTGTCATCCAAAGGTTAATAGTCTTTAAATGCGAGAGCCCTTAGAGATTCAGCAAACTGGCTTTGGTCTGAAATGACCATTGACTGTGAGGTTATCTGGCTGTGGTCTCCCCACAGGATGCATTTCAGAAACAGCCGGTCTAGAGGTGGAAGGAGAGATGTTGCTGAATCCGTAGCGGCCCAAATGTGGCGTTCCTAACTCTCCTTCCCTCCGTGTCTCCCAAAGGTACAAGTTGCTTAACCAAGAAGAAGGTGAGTACTACAACGTACCCATTCCAGAAGGAGATGAAGAAGGAAACGTGGAGCTGAGGCAGAAATTCGAGGTGAGGACATCAATGAAATGGCGGGAACTGCCTTTCCTTTGGAAAGCTTGACCTCAGGCAGGGCCAGGGTTTGTGGTCACACTGCTGGAAGACAAAAAGCAACTTAAGTGTGCATCTTTTTCCATATTTAAGAACAGAAATGCCGCCTAATCGCCTTCCTTGGCAAGCTGTGTTCACATTCTAGGCCTGATTATCATTTTAGAGAACAGAGACCAGAACTATCCCAGAAATAAGCACGGGTGATTTCTGCGTAAGAAATTGGCTGGCACATCCGTGGGGAGACAGGCAGTGTTCCAAGTGCAGTGTTCTCCTGGAAGGAAGGACTGTGCTTCTCCAAATGGCAGGGGGACACTCTGGCATTAGCTCGGGCGGTGGTTTGGGTGTGATTAAGCTATGAAGCCAGCACCTTCATTTTTGCTCCAGACCTTTAGAAAAGGCCAGCTCGTTGTCTCCTTCCCAGGGAGGGTCTGTGTTTGCCTTCCGTCCCAGATTCATCTGTCTCGCCTCCCTGTCCTGCTGTGCTCTCCCTCTCCTCCTCACTTCCCTCTTTCTCTTCTCCTCTCTGTCTGTACTTCTCTTCACTTTCCAGACACCTCCGCTCTTAACGAACGTTCTTTTCTCTAAGCACCTGCCTTACTTTCCAGGTCACAGCTTTTAATCTTTTCTGTTTCCTCTAATCACCTGCACTTGGGCTGTTTGAGGCATTCGTACAGTAACCATACCAGTCTGTGTAACTGGTTCATTTCTTTTTGCATCTTTCTCTTCTTCAGGCTAATTAGGATTCCCGGAAATTCCCGTACCCTGAAGAAACACACACACACACACACACACACACACACACACACACACACACAGAGGTGTACAGATACTTGAACTGTTACTGAAAATACACTAATGAGGTGCAGATGGTTTTCTTTTCCTCCCTCCATCGTTCCCTTCTCTCAAGTAAAAGTTTGCGCTAAAGAAACACGTAGGTCATACGGAGGTAGAATGAATTCCTAGGGACAGAAAAATGTTCAGAGTGCTTCTGTTACGCTGGTACTTGGTTGAAGTGGATGCTGATGGCAAATGCTTAAGGTCAGGGCTGAGTCCGGATGCCCTCAGAAGGATGAAGGAGTCATACATGGTATAAGTCAATGGCAAGGGACAGCAGGCCTCAGGACTGGTGACAGACAGTAGGGTGTGGACTGGGTCTAAAGGTGGCCGCTGTTACTCAGCACCCGTTGACTGCTGCCACACACAAATGAGGGACCTTCTGGCCACCAGACCTTCTGGTTCTTCAAGAGAAGCCCAGAATCCAGATGGTTTGATACGACATCTTCTGACTTCTTTTAATATTGGCAGCTCATGAAAACTCAGCTTGGTGTAGGTCAGACACACATCTATTGGTGTAAACACGGGTAAAATTCAGCCAGTGGAAATCAGCTTGTAATCCTGCTCCTAAAAAATATAGGGGGACATATATATATACACACACACATATATATATTTATTTTTATTTATAAATATAATATATAATTAATTTATAACATATGTTTATGTTTATTTATAATGAAGTTCTTTGAGAAGGGGCCTTGTAATACTTAGAGGCATTCAAGTGCAGAGATGGGTAAGGCTTGGGGTAGCTTCAAGCATCTATACCAGGCATAGCTGTTTTTCTATTTATTTTTTCCTTCACTTGCTGCATCAACTACTCCCACCTTCACTCCGCCCCTCCCCTCCCCCGAGCTGAGGACAGGAGCCCCATCCCCAGCATCACACCGCCTCTGTGAGGGCTGAATCCTTCCAGAGACTTCTGGGCTGCCGAGTGCGGGCGCTACTCCTACGTCTCAGGCAGGGAAAGAGCCGAAAAGCTGAACGGAGCCTTGCTGACGTTCAAGCTATAGGTGTAGATCATCAGCAATCAACGGGTCAGGATCTGCTGGTATAGGATGCAGTTGAGGGCAGAACAGTACTGAGGCATCATGATGGCGTCTCTCTTGGAAATACCCAAGACTTGGCTTTACTGACAGAGAAATATTGACCCACTTTTTATGCTTCATTTCCTTGGCTTCCTGGCGAGTAACCTTCCTGTTTTTCTGGGCAGTGAGCGTAGCTTTTTATAAAGGTCAGAGTTCCAAACTCAAAAATCACAAGGGGCCGGGTGCGAGGGCTCGAGGCCAGAATCGCATTTCTCTCTAGAAGCCGGTTAGAGGCCACATGTGTCATGCCGGTCGCTCTTCTCCCTCCCGGCAGTGCACTTTGCACCGGAGTTCTGCGAGCCCAAGGCCAAGTGCAACAGAGGGCCAGAGCCTCTGCCGTCCAGCTTACAGACTTCTGTGCCCAGAGCACCCATGTGAGCTGCGTTCTGGCTTCTCCTTTAAACATCTCTCAGCTTCCTTAGACTTCACTGGAACGGCATGAGCTCGTTTTACTGAGAGTTGCAGGCGACCAGGCAGTAAAGCCACTCAATAGCGGTGTCAAGACGATGCTGAGAATTTTATGACAACTGTTGCGTTGTATTTTTAAGATACTTATAGTTTATAAAATTATATAGTTACAACAAAATATTATATTTATTTTTGAGAGAGAAGAGAGACAGAGCACGAGCCAGGGGGGAGGGGCAGAGAGAGAGGGAGACACAGAATCGGAAGCAGGCTCCAGGCTCCGAGCCGTCAGCCCAGATCCCGACGCGGGGCTCGAACTCACGCACCGCGAGATCGTGACCTCAACCGAAGTCGGACCCTCAACCAACTGTTGTGTTGTATTTTAAAAACAATATCCAGATCTGATTTCAGACAGGCGTTATTGTGTAACGGTGTTCTGTTGAGGTCTGTCAGTGTGAAACTGGCATTATTTCCCCCGGATCCAGCTGTTGGGAAGCCGCGTGCCAAGGCAGAAGGGCCGTGTCCACGTTTGAGCAGTTCTGGGTGACAGCCAGCATTCCCAAGCGGGGTGCCACCTGCACCAAGTGCAATTTGGGGAACTTCCTCTAACGCCCACCCCACTTCCTCCCTCTCCACCCGCAGCCGTGGTATGACTGCTTCCTGGCGTCTGCAGACTCCCTCCTTTGTACGTGTCTCTCCACGTACTTGCCATCCTGACTGGCTTTCCAGCACCTGACTCCTTTTCTCCTCCACCCGCTCTTTCAGAGATCCGAGATACTTTGCCACCCTCTGGTAACAGTATGATTCAGCTGAAATGTTTAATTTGAAGTTCAGTGGTGAATCATGACTGGGGAAAAGACAGCATGATGACTAATCCTTTCAGGAATCAGCAGGACTCGGTGGGCATTGTGTACCATCTAGTCCGCAGGGTGATTCTTTCCATGACCAGCTCTGTTTTCTGGAAAGAGTTAACTACGTGTGGTTTTCAAATCCTCTTCCAAAAACCAAAAGCCATCCAATCTGATGGAGGAAAAACCCAAACAAATGAGCATTTACAGTTCTACCACCGCATTAGTATTTATCCAATAACGTGGGGGGAAATGTTTTTAATGTATCGCTGATTCTAGAATTCTGGCAAACAGAATGATCAGTGGGGAGAGCTTTTAGGAGCCAAAGAAATCCCAAGACGGTTGGAAATGACCTGATTCTGTAACACATTGTCCCCCTCAAGCACTTTATCTGCCCGAAAGTCAAAACAAGCCAGAACCTTGGCCCCAGTGTTTATGGAAAGTATATCTGTGGGTCTTTAAGCTGATCTATGTTTGTCTTCAAATAAAGTACACATAGTTCCTGATTCACAAACACAAGTTATATATCTGTTCATTTGTTCAATAATAAGTTTCCAGCAATGAGTAGAACAAACAGTGCCTCCTGTCTGTGGGGCTTATCTCCGTACCTTTGGGCCCTGTGTCAGGTTTTGGGAATAAAGCAGGGAGCCTATAGAGAAATAAGCATATTAGAACCCCCTGTGCTGCTCAGGGATTCTCCAGGACCTCCTTTCACTATAGAGCGGATCCAGGATTATGGTTCCTTCCTCCCGCTTCTCGGTCCCCACTCCCTGCGATGAGGCTCAAGGCCAGCGTTGGGGAGAGGGTCTGCCTTCCCTTGCAGGTGGTCCAGAGGCTGGCTTAGCCCTCGCTCAGCAGACTTCCTGCAAAGGGTCACTGTAAATATTTTAGGCTTTGCGGGCCTCGGGGTCTCTGTCTCAAGCACCATACTCTGCCTTTGTGCCGCAAAAGCAGCCACAGAAAGGATGTCACCAAAGGGCGTGGTTGTGTTCTATTAAAACACTCTTTGTAAAGATAGGTGACAGACCAGATCTGGTCCATGAGCCATAGCTTACTAACCCCTGGACTCTGTGTTAGAATCAAATCCTGGTTCTGCCAGTTATTAACCATGTGACTTCCCTGAAGGGTGTGCCCTTCAGTGTAAATGAGAATAATAATAGTATTTTATTATACTAATATGATACCAATTATACTAATTTTATTATACTAATTTTATTATAAATTATACTAATTTTATTATAATAATAGTACTTGTTTTAAAGATCAAATTAGGTTGTCATTAGAAATGTCCTAAAAGCATGCTTTTTTTTTTTCTTCAACATTTTTTTTAATTTATTTTTGGGACAGAGAGAGACAGAGCATGAACGGGGGAGGGGCAGAGAGAGAGGGAGACACAGAATCGGAAACAGGCTCCAGGCTCCGAGCCGTCAGCCCACAGCCTGACGCGGGGCTCGAACTCACGGACCGCGAGATCGTGACCTGGCTGAAGTCGGACGCTTAACCGACTGCGCCACCTAGGCGCCCCAAAGCATGCTTTTTATACAAGTGTTTTATCATCATCCCTCAACATGTGTCATTGCAGAAAGTAGGTTAGGGAGGGTGCTTTTTTTTTTTTTTAACTTCTGGAGAATCCCTAAAAAAAAAAAAAAAAATTAATTTTGATACTGAAATTGTGTTCTAAATGGTTGGCAAGGTCTGTGTCCTGTGCTCCAGCCATATTATGAAGCAGGGACATATTGATGAGAACTTTACCACCATTTATAACGTCAATTTTATGGGGAAAATAACGTCTTCATTTACATTTCGATGGATTTCCAGCACATGATGTGTGTGTAAATTGGGAACTTTGTGTAACTATAGGTCAGGTGATCTCTGGACGAAACGAGGTTTCAGGGGAGTTGTCGGGGGAGTAGGTGGAGTCTGACGCTGAGGGGTCTGTGTGCACTGACATTTCTCAGTACGATAATTTGGTATCGGGCCCTGAGCCAAGACTCAAAAGGGCACATTTGAAAGATGTTTGACACGAACCACCCCTCGTCGGAACCCAAGTATCATCCTAAGCGCAGCAGCAGCTAACTGTTCATCCAGATAAAGACAGAAATGGCACAGTTGGTTTATTAGTGATTGCGTTCGCGTGCAAAGTCCAGCGTTTCTATCGCTGTCACATTGCTGTTTTGATCTTTTACAAAATCTGGGATTTGACTCATTCTCCTCTTGAGCCGTGCCTAGGGAGTTCTGCGCGGCATTCAGCTTCCCACCTGGAAGGAGAGTAACTTCTGACCGCATCTTTTCATTCTAAAACCTTTCCAGGGGACTTTCTTGTCCTCGGTCCGTCTCCGTGGTCATTAGTGAGCTTGAGCATCTTTGTGCTGTGTTTATTAGACTCATTGACTCTTCTCCTGAGCCCTTTGGGCCACATCTGCCTCCAGTGTTGGGGTTGTCCTAGAATCAAGAACCAGGGAGAACGTTTGGGGGAGGAGAAAAGGAGACGTGTGCTGTGCAACCACTCTCCGGCCCTTCCTCTGAAGCCAGCCGCCTGTGGCCCGGGTCTTATCCCCGCCCCACATCCCCATCTCTGATGCAGAGCCTTCCCGCCAAGGCTTGGCCCCTCGCCCTTGGGGCAGTTTCTTTCTAACCAAGACCTTCTTCCCTAGTCTTGGCTCCTCATAGAGAAATGAAGCAGTAAGGCTGATGGCCCGAGCCCTGGATCCGGCCCCCCCCCCAGGCCAACAGCACCTGAGCACAGGCTCAGGAGATGGAAACCACTCCCTGCTTCTTCCCGTTTCATAGTTCAGTATTTAACAAAATAAAAGCCGACTTCCATTTTGCTCCAGGACCGCAGCTACTACCTCTAATTTGTATTTTGAGGACTTGCCACTACAGATGGACTTGAACTCATTTTTACCAGTGGGATCGCTTGTCTCTCCCACATCGTGTTTACAGTTATTGCAGATTTCTGCTGTAAAAAAAAAGTCCAGCAGCTTTCCTTAAAGGAGACTGCACCGTTCTCTCCTGGCCCGATTGTCGAGGCATTTTGCTGTTCTCACCATTTTGTTCCAGATAATTAAAGCAGAACAAGATGAGAAGCTCGAAGCACCTCGTTCCGTACTTGCCATCCACTGCTGGTGTAGGAACTCCAGGGAAAGTTCAAATCTAATAGGAAAAAATGAAAGTTAAAAAGCAAAACAGACACATTCATAGCAGAATTAAGATGGTTAAGAAGCAATGCACTTTGGGCTTTGTCTGCCGTGGAGTATTTCTGTTGTCAGAAAATAATGGAAAGCAGTGTCCCGTTAGAGAGCTGGCGAATGATCCAGCACTGATAGCCCTCTGGAGCGTCAGGATGCAAGAGGACAAGCCGAATGTATTGAACTTGCCGTGTCGCCTGAAATGCGGGTGCGCTCTCCCTAGAGAAACACTTGCAGAGTTCTCTGAAGAGAAATTCATGACCAAGTGTGAAGTACGGCAGTGGCTCTTGGGGCGAGGTCTTGACTACCAGCTGCCATCCTCTCCCTTCCTGGGAGCAGCAGGTGGGATGCTGATGGGGACAGAGATGACATCGGCGGTGAGCCCAGAGAGTGACCGCTAAGCTCCAGGCAGTTTCTGTGCTGAGCCCTAAGACCACTTGCCTTTGAGAGGGGTCCTGCACCGAGGTGGGAGTTTCAGCCCGGGAGTTAGGCTGCTGGGGTTCAAATCCTGGCTTGTCTACATCCCGGTCGCATGAACTTGGGCCAGTTACTCCGCGTTTCAGCATGGTGTTCTAGAAAGAGGACACAGTTTGGAATAGTCATGGCTCCACATCCTCACTGTACTGCTTCCTAGCAGTAACCTTGAATAAGATGCTTGAATTCTCCGAGCTTTAATCTGTGAAATGGAGGCAGTAATAGTACCTACTGCATAGCATTGCTGTGGCCATCCATTCAGCTCATTTGTGTAAGTTGCTCAGCCTAGTCCCGGGCATATAGTAAGCGCTCAATAAATGTTAGCTAGGACTTTTTTTTTTTTCTTTTTTTTGCGTTCGTTATGGCTGATTATATAAAAGAGACTCAGGTTTGTTTTTTTTTATTTACATTTATGAAAACTTACAAACTCTGACACTATACTTGTATGTGCAAAGAGATGCTACAGAGAGGCAAGAGCATTTGAGAAGTTTTGTCAAGGAGTCATTCCTGAGAACCAGCAGATTGATTGTCCCCACATTCACTGCTTTCTAGAGCCTGAAACTTAACTCCAGTTCTCTCGTGATACCCTCAGCGGCAGGCTTCCCAGCCCGTCGCTGCTTTGGCTCAGTTTCCCATGGGCGTGGCTCACAGGCAGCATTTCAGGGTTGTTTGAACTTGAATGCTTCCCCGATTGGCAGCTTGGCCAATGCCACCCTCGGCCTGACCCCTGTCCGTGCATCCTCTGTGCTCTGCCCAGGACCTCACATTGCCACCCTTAGAATAACTCTCATTCTCCCCAGTTACAGACCGTCACCTCACTCTTCATCTGTACAGCCTTTATCTTCAGGTGGTCAAGGAACACGAGACATTCTTCTACCCATGGAATCAGGTCAGCCCATAGGAACCAAGCTTATTCATCTCTGCCGGTTTGAACGCATCGTCAGCTAGATAATCACATAACCCCCGGGCGCCTGGGTGGCTCAGTCAGTTAAGCGTCCGGCTCTTGATCTCAGCTCAGGTCATGATCTCGCGGTTCATGGGGCCGGGCTGTGTGCTGACCATGCGGAGCCTGCTTGAGATTCTCTCTCCCCCTCAGTCTGCCCCTCCCCTTGCTCACGCTTTCTCTTTCTCTCTCTCTCTCTCTCTCTCTCTCAAAATAAATATTTTTTAGAAATTTAAAAATAACAATCACAGAATCTTAAATCTCAAGGAGTAAATAGCACATTTTCCCATACCTTGAAAATCCTCTAGGGCCGTGCTGATTAATTCAGCAGCCACTGGCCATATGTGCCCATCGAGCACTGAAAATATGGCCAGTCTGAGGTGAGATGTGCTCTGTGTGTGAAGTACACATTGGATTTCAAGGACTCTGGAAAAAGAAGAGAGTGTAAAATGACTCAATAATAAGCAATATATTGATTGCTGAAATAATATCTTGGGTATATTGGGTTAACTATATAATTAACAAATCTGCTATTTTATTATATACTTTTATATATCAGTATTAAACATATTATTGAAATTAGTCGGGTTAGTTGGTTAGTTGCTTTAGTTGGTTAAATTTTTAATGAGGAGGTGACTAGGAAACTTAAATTTATGTAGCTCACCTGGTATTTCTGTTAGGGCTAGTCTAGAACATTCCTCTCAATAAAGAACAGTTTGTTATGGGGTGGGGACTAAAACGCAAAACCAGTGACTTTCTAATGTATTTTTCCTGGGCTTCTAAATCATCACTATCCAAAAGAACCAGCTTTCAGAAAGTAGATTCTCTCAAGATGCAGGACATGTTGCTGGGCCCAGATAAGTTTTGTTTGCTGTTTTTTGGTTTGGGGTTTGTTTGTTTGATTGGCATGGCCAAGTAATTAGTAGAGAGAAGGATGTAACAAAGCTGAGGTGATATTTGAGTTACCGAGTAATTTGATGATATACGTTTCTAATAGTAGCTCCAGAAGTCAGCGAAATCTATGGAGAATCTCCGGTCAGTTGGAAAGCTGTAAGCAGAGTTCTAATCTGGCTCTCTCTTCTAGTCACAAAGATGCTTTACCTCCTGGACTTTACTAAAAGTGTTACCTAAGGGCTCTGAACCTGTGAGCCACATTAATTTTAACATATTTTGGAAACAAGGTGACACTCAACTTTCCATGGCTGAAATGTTTTATTTGGAGTGTTTTATTTGTTTGAATAGGTTCTGCAAAATGTCCATTGGTCAGAATCTAAAGCAGGATTAGCAGCGGCTTCGCTGATGTCTGTGCCTTCACAGTTTTTGTGACCATTCAGAAGCATATCAGGATCTAAAGCAGAAGCAGACAACGTAAAATTGACAAGGATGCTCCATTAGAATGGGGTTAGTGATAGAGGTCCAGAAACTACTAGAAAGAAGTATCCCCCTGAAGACGCTACAAATTGCCCTAAGATCACACATTGTATCTCCTTTTATTTATTCCGGAGAAACATTTCGAGATTATCCCTGTTACTGATTAACAAATTAATATGATCCGCTTACTGTGAAAGTATTTAAATCAACACAGATGAGTCTCCGTTGCCAGGTTATATGCGGATAGAGCAAGCAAGCATTTTCCTGTTTACTGTTGCTGAAATTGGATTTTCCGAAAGCCTCCATTGTCTTTGAAGACTTTATCTAATTCAGGATGTTCTTCTGTGGATGAGAAAAAAGAAAATAGTTCATTGGAGACCCTCAGATAAATTGTAGCTATTTGCTGATTTGATCGGGCCTGCTACTGTTACTATGGAAACCTGAGTACTTTCCAGTGACCTTTTGGACACAAAACAGAAAAATCTATGTGCCCCAATATAGATTCTGCTTTTTTTTTTTTTAATTTTGGTCCTTAAATAGCTTAATTAACTAATTTCTGAACTGTGCAACGTTAAGGGGGAAAAGTCTATAAAATGCACATCAGTTGAAGGATATTTTAATCTTTGTAGTTCAGCTCTGTCTTAGAAACAAACCTTAAACTGAAATGAGGCAAGGTTTAGTGTTGGAAATCATTTTCGTGCATTCATTAGATCATTGTCAACAGAGGTTAACGCTAATGCTCAACTTAGCAGACTCCAAGAAAGCTTCCAAAAGCAACTGCAGAGAATTTGTGATTAGTCTGTAAGGGAGGGCGAATGCAGTTCTATCATAGCATTGGCAGCATGCTTTCAGCTTAATTTCTGTTACGGAAATGACTTTGCTGGGAAACCAGAAAAAGATTCCAGTTGTCTGTTCCACCCTAACGGATTCCTGAAATGACCCCAAAAGCCTTGTGTTTGTAGCTATGGGGTTGGCCTTATGGATGGATATTGCTGGCTCAATAAACTGGTCAAGCCTAATACGAAATGTTAGAGGCAGCTCTCCACGTGAAACCAGGCCCCAGTACCCACGGGAGATTAGCAAGGCAGGAACTGGAAGGTAGGAAGATCGAGCCAGCGTCTCTTGGCACTAACACAGACACGGGGCACGAACGTGGGGCCCCCAAGCACTGACACAGGTCCCTATGGTTTTAGCCTAAGCACCAAAGAAGAAGTTAAGGCCCCTTAAAAGAGGAAAGCCTAGAATAAGCGTGACCCCATACATAATGCTGTTCGCTGTTTTTCCCGAGGAACAAGTCCTACGAAGAATTAGAATCGGGGACCTAGAGAGGTCAGTCCCAAGGATTCTGAACTCCCTGGGTAATCCTGAAAAAGAAAGCGGCGACCACTCTGGTGCTCCCCCAGATCCCCACGGCTCCAAGTGTGGTAGGGGGACCAGCGGCATCCGGGAGCTTGTTAAAAGCACAGAGGCTCAGGTCCCATCCTGGACTCTTAACTGAATCAGAATCTGATTCTCACAAGATCGCCAGGTCGTTCCTATCCCCTTTAAGATTTGAAAAATGCCATTTGGAGAGGATGCGACCTGTTGACGAGTGAGTGAACAAGCTTATGTTCTCCACTGGCTGTGGAGGTGACAAGGCCAGACTCCATTACACCCAGCATCCTAGTTAAGTGGGACAGGCATCGCACCCACCCACCCGCTGGGGTCTGGCCCATGCACGGTTTTAATATTTTGAATGATTTTTTAAGCTTAAGATTCGCAACACCTGAAAACTAGGTGGAATTCATACTTCAGTGTCCACAGAGTCTGTTAACACAACCACGTCCATTCCTTCGTTGGCAGCGGCTACTTTCATGCTGCAAGGCCAGGGCTGTGGCCCTGCAGCAGACATTGAAGGGTCTGCAAAGCCTAAAACACATGCTGCCTGGTCCTTTACAGAAAACGCTGGTAATGCAGTAAGAGAATATTACAAGTGGCAGAGGTGTTTAAAATTATCCTTTTTGATGAGAAAACAAAAGCACAGAAGGGACTTCGCCGAGCTGGTCTTTAGCAGGACCCAGAGCCCCTGACTCTTCTCCGTCGCCCTCCCCGTGACACCACACTCCCACCCCCTTCACGCACATGTCCTGCTCTCACAGGCACCTTGGAACTGGCTTTCCCTTGAAAAGACCCTCCCTTCCCCTCCCCTCCATCTCAAGCTTTCCAAAGCCTACCCTCATTTACATAAGTCTCAAGCCTTTCAAACCCATCTGAGGTTTCCTTGTGCTGGAGTCACCTGTAAGACTTGTCACCTTCAGGTCTCCAGAACGAAAGCCTCAAGCCCTGCTTGCAAATGCTTCAGAATCTAAACGTCAGGAGCCATTCGGCTTTTGTTGACAGCCCAGGGGAGGGTGTCTGAGCCCGTGTGTCTAGGGAGCTGATGGAGGCAGGGCCGTGGCTCAGGAGCTCCATGAACTGCGTGGCTGTCGTGGCCGTTATTGACAACCAGGGAGTAGACGTTTAGGCAGCTCTCAGACAGGCACCGTCTCCGCTTTGCCCAGAGGCGTTTTGCTTCCTCATCACCCATGCGACACCCAGGCATCCAGCATGTGTCCCCTCAGAGTGGTCCTGGATGTGTGGAGCGAGAGGGTCTGTGGGAGTCCGGCCGATTGACTTCTTAAGCCTTTCTTCGACTTTTTTTTCCCCCGAAAAAAGATTTGGGTTCGTTTGTCATGTTCCAAGCGTGAAATGGCTTAGGGGTCTCTCTAGGTCCAGTGGAGTCTCAGAACAACTGCCTAGTGGTTGCTGGAAGACTGTGAGGCTGCCTGTCACAGGATCAAAGTGTGTCTGCTGGGGGATTTTTGTGTCCTTGCAGAAGGTGACCTATTACAGATGGGATCTGGAGGTAGGACCCTTCTGAAGGCATACTATTCAGGGCATCTCGGCCAATGTGGAGTCCTCTGTACCTCCAGGTATTCAAGCAAAGATCAGGCAACTCTTTCAGAAAGGTGCAGGAGAGATAGAAATGCCCGATTAAATTCCCTCCAAGGTTCTTGGAAACACCACCACCATTTCAATAAGGATGTTTTTGTTGCTATTGTTAGTTTCCTTTAATCTTGATGTGGATGAAGATCTCTGGCCTAAAGTAGAGCTTTTGGGATTGGAATAAAATGGCCTATTTTGAGAACAATTATAAATAGATATGTGATTACAGATTTAAAGTGCCCGTAATTATAAGATGTAACCGAAGCTAATCTATCCATACCTGCCCAAAGAGGTGTAAAAGTCCTATTTGACCAGCTTCCTATTTTAGTAGACAAAGCCTTCTGGGCACAAAGTGTCATCTGTCTGATTGCCTCTCTGTTCATGGATGTGGTGACCCTTTCAGGCTGTGGAATTGAGGTTCAGAAAACCAGCCTCTTTCTCACATTTTCTCCCGGAAGCAGACTCACACTCTGTATGAATGTGTAGGATTAATCTCATGACGACTCATATAAAGTTTTCTGTTAAAATGGTTTCAGTTTACTTTTCTCACATGAGTACTTGAGAAACTAAAGTTATCCAGTCATGGTGGGCTTTTCTAAAGACAGAAATTGAAAGATGAAAAGAAGTACCAAAACCTCGTTACCAATGGCATTCGGTCAACCAGAACATGGTTAACCAGCCGCCCAGCCTGTTTCACCAGTTAACCTTGGGCTCTTCAAGGTACCGAACGGTCTTCTGAATCATCAAGGGGGGAAAAAAAATTAGTTCTATCAGTGATAGTTTTCATGGTAAGTGGGTTTGGCTTGTCTCTGATTTAATGAAGAGAGGCGACCCTTGTGTTAAATCCTTGGGTCCCTGGCTGTGTGCTATCTCAGACACTTGACAAACCAGAGACCCCATCACTCCATCATATGGATCAGCCAAAAGCAGAAGAAGCGTCCATGACTGTAGTGGAGCCGTCTGACATGATGTCATGCCTGGCCACATAAAAGCCACAAGGAGGAGAGAGACGGGCCTTGGATCCACGTGGTCTGACCCAAGTCCTTCCATTCTCTCATACGACAAGAAGGTGTTAGTTCCCACCCCTCCAAGGGCCAAATCAAACCCGCAGCTGCCAGGGACCCAGAGCAGTGCCCGCCTGAAGGTTCTCCTCCTCCTGTCCTGGACCCTCACGCCACGTCCTGGGCTGTCTCTGCCCCACGCGCTCTGTGTGCGTTGTACGTGGAGCCTGTGGCGTCTTGTACTCAGTCCTTATTTTTCTCGTGCTAATTGTTGTCCTGTGTGTGTAGCGTTTCCCCTACTAACCTAGCAGTTTTTCTTCTTCTCCTGTCTCTTACAGGGATGTTATGTCCGCTTCTTGAAGGTAGTTCTCCCTCCACTCGGTCCTTTTCCACCTTCCCTTCCACAAAAACATCCGCCCTGGTTTTTGTGGCTGCGAAGCCTGAGCCCCCGGCCATGCTCTCCACTCTTAAGGATGCACTGTATGTTCTGGTGGCTTGAACCTTATGCTTACTTGTGTCCTAGCTCGTATGCTCCCGTCCCGATGGCCACGGCCCTCCAGTGAGGAAAAACGTTCCTCGCACATCGCCCAGAGAGTATACGAGCCCTCCCCACTCTTCAGATTAGGTTCATTTAAGATTATACCAAGGAAATCTTGAAACCTCCTCTCCGTGATGAAAGATAAATTCCCGTCTGTAAAATTTAAAAAGCATCAAATGAACAGAAAGAGTGCATCTTTAAATTGACAGCACATTTCCCTTTTCCTTCTGTTAGTATATATTTCCAAGCACATGTTAAGACTCATTTGCAATTTTCTGTAGACCCACATCTACATAAGCATGCAAGCAATATGGTGTACTTACACTACATGTGCGTGTTTATATATGGAAGATGTAGTGTAATATATCATGGGCTGAAATCACCAGATTTTTCTGATGTTCTGAATGCCTGGCTTAATACTACTCACTATAATTTCATTTGTTTTTTTCATTTTTTTCATTTTTTTTTTCCAACTCCGTGGTCATGACCTAATCAACCATTCTCTCCCCAAACTATCAAATGGAACTTTGCAACTTGCATGTAAATGATTTCAGAAATCTTGTCTGTAATCATTTCTGACAACACCACTCTCTTTTGGGGAGCTGGTTAGAGCCGGGTACCAGCTGTGTTTTCAACGTATTGCCTTTGTTAATAATTGAAATCCACTCTGGACTGTTCCAGCATATCCGAATTGGAACCACCTGGAAAATCTAAACATTCAAATGCTTGGGTGAAAAATTCGCAAGGGAGAAATCCCACACCCGATCCTAAGCTAGAATCAACATATAATACTCCTTTTTAAAACACTGTACTAAAGAAAACCTCTAATAAGTCATGTTTTTCAAGTTTCTCTCTGTAGAGCCTGTATCTGGACACTAGAGATGTGTCCCCTGGGGGGCCATAAGAGATTAGTGACCCAGAGTTATTGAAAATCGGGACAGAAAACATATTCTTTGAGGTTTGATGAGTCTTACACAGTGTGGTGACTATCGTGTGTGAAAGCTCGCATCTGCCAAGACTCGTCGCTCTTGTCGCTGCCCTCCTGTTTGCCTTTTAAAACGTTTAAAACGCTGTCACACAATGCCGTGTGTTCACGTTGGAGAAACATCTTTAGAAGTTGGCCACGCCTGAACGCGCCGAGCCACCCAGTGATTTCCTCTCCCAGAGCGAAAACCTCCTGCCTACACCCTCAGAGTGAGCCAACACCTCTTGATCCTTCCAGGACGTGGAGACAGTTCCTACGTAGAAACAGACAAATCACCTGTCATCTTATGACCTGTTACTTCAAAGGACGCCTTACCCTGATGAAGTGAATTCACACTTGGGGACTCAGAGTCAGGTCCTTCCTGTGACCCACGTGTCTCTTGCCTATGTGACGTGATGCTCTTTGTTATTAGTTTGGAGACTGTGTTGTTCTACGGAGAAATACATATGACGGGGCTGTATTTCACAACATGCGGGAAAAGCCGGGTGCCGGGGCGAAACTCAGATGTGGCTGAAAGGGAAAAGAAAGGAGAGGACAAAGAAGGAAAATCAGGGGGAAGCCTTCACTTCTCTGGATCTCCCTCCTGGCGGGTAAACCATGGCTCCTTCGCAGTGAGGGGCTGTCCCCATCTTCAGAAGGACTGCCATCCCCAGCCCCCACCTGCTGGGCAGCACGGCTCCCACCGTATCACTGCAGGGAAGCAGCAGTGTAGTGGTTAAGCTCCGGGCTACCTGGGGGTTCAAATCCCAGCTCCGCCGCCTTGGGCCACTTAGCTTATCTCTCTTGCCTCAGTTTCTCCATCTCTAAAACGGGGATGATAAAAGCACCAGTCTCCTAGGACTGTTGGGAGGACTGAATGAGGAAATCTAAAAAATGGTGAGAACAGCGTTGCCACTGCTGTTACCCTAAGCATCCTCCCTCTTCCCAGCCCCAGGTGTTCCGAACCAGAGGTCTTCCCAGACGGAAGGACGCATGGCTGTTTTCTGAGAAGCCATCACCAAGCTAAAACGAACCCTTTGTCGTGTTTTCTGAACCACCCATGGGCCCCGGGTGGGGAGACCCGGCTGTGCACTAGAGGCTAGCACCCCCCCCCCGGCCCCCCACACGCAGCAACCGAGTGAGACCGTCCTGAGTTCACTGAAGAGCGGTGTCGGCAGGGCCTCTTACCCACGTGCTTTACATCCACGCACACGTCTTGTTTCCTGTGCCTTTTGTTATGGGTCTCAGGACAAGAAGCACAGATCGTGCTATCCGAAAAAGAGAATGTCACCTGCCTGTTGGAAATGTGCCCCGATGCAGGCAGTGAAAACGGGGTGTCATCGCTCACACCTGCTTGCAGGGTGGTATCGCTTGCTTGTGCGTGAACTAATCTTCACCTAGTGGCTCTTTCTGAGAATAGACTTGTCAGTAATCAGCCCACCGCCGGCTCCCCGGGGACCATTCCTCTGTGTGGACACGCCGGGAAGAAGCAGGCAGGCAGGACCCACCACTGTCACCAGCGGCCGTGGGTGGGCAGCCAGATTTGCACGGAAACTGGCGGCTGGAGCTGGGAGAAGCAGCCATGGTCTCATTTCTTACTGGGGGTGTCCCTTTTGTAGCCCACATTTCCCTGGGCCCCAGCAGCCTGTAGGTACCGGCGGGATCACAGTAACTGAAAGACTTTGAATTCTACTAGTTCTCCCCAGCTTATGGACTCAAGATCCCCACCCACTTCCAGGCAGGGAACACCCCCTTCCCACCCCTCCACCCCCCTGTTCTGAGCCACACACACCCCCTCCCCAAAGCTCCTCCTCAAAGGCCCTTCCTGCCCTGCAGACCAGCTCTTAGAGCAAACACGCGTGGACTGCTTGGCCACGTCCCCCTAGGGCAGTGGGGATCCCCCTCCCCGTGCATGTCCTTTCCTTCATCTCTGCCCCTCTCTGCTTGCTGTGCAGTGGAGGAATCTCTCTTCTGGCCTGGCAGCAGCTACTGAACTCTCACTATGTCCCTTTCACTGTAGGAAGCGAGGGTTCCCCACGCAGGAGGAGGTGGGGACGATCAGTCCATTTTACAGATGAAGAAACCGAGGCCTCAGAGACGTCAACAGTGCCGTAACTGGTATTGCAGTCCGCATCTGGTGGACAGGCTCCTCACCTTTTGCGTCCCCAAGCTTCCCTGTCAGCCAGTGTCCCCAGGGAGCCCAGAGAGCAGCCCAGACAGCGCAGCTGTGGCTAGCCTGGGAAGCAGGTGTCCCACTGAGCTATAATCAGGTCCCTCGTTTTTAAAAACCGGTGCGGTCTTAAAACTCTCAGTGAAGATAGGGTGAAATCAATGGTCACGGAAACGTTGTGCTAAATTTAATTGCAGTCAGCTCCACTTTCAAAATGCTTACTGCTGTCAGAGACATTTTGTGATTAAAAAAAAATGAGCGAGCAAACATATCTAGTATTGGGGAAAGGATCATTTTGTTTGTGTTGGCTGAGGAGGTGGGGTTGGGCCTCGTTTGCTAGATGCCCAGTCCTGCTCACCCTCTACGGCAGCAGCTGGACAGCAGTGGAGGGAAGTGTCTGGAACTTTCCCTAGGGAGGTGGACTTTATTGCCAGTTATGGCTTGGTTGTGGGTTTTTGGTGTTTTATTTCTTCAGTTGATTTCAGGAGCTGCTATTCTCTGGTCATTTAGCTCCAACTGAATTTCCCCAGTGGGCTTTTTTATTGAATTCTGCGCTCCTGTGCCTATCATCATTTCTCATTATTTCCTGGATTGTTCTGTGTTTCTACCTTTCAGAGAAACACAGAGGCTCCCCGGGGCCACTCCCCCGTTCCCTCACAGCCCTCCCTGCCTCCTTTTCCCTGCTTCTTGCAAAGTCTGGGCTCAGAGGAGAAGATTCAAGAATCCTAGGTCTAGAACCGTCGACATGTTATTTTCTAGAAATGAAGCATGCCCAGACTCTAAAACACACTTCTGGCATCGGTGCACAGACCACGGGCCTCTCGCAGAGGCCCAAGGTCTAACTGGGAAGATACGATCGGTGTCTCATTTGAGCAGTCGTAGGAGCTTTACCTCTGTAGGCCAGACCAGGGAACCTTAGGCCTATTTCTACTAAAAGATCCCAGTCGAAACACAGTCGCTCCAGAAAAGCAACACCACAAGAGGGCAGTCAAGACTTGCAAATAAAAGACTCCAGGAAAAGTTGCACACCTGAGTTAGGAACTTGTGACTGCATCTCTTTACTCTTGGATGGATGTGAAGATGCATCAGCACTTTAGGTCCCCCGTCGTTCCTCGGTTTTATGGAATGATAAGGTGCCAGGAAAGCCAGGAGTCCAGGCTTTCTCTGGGTCTGAGTGACTCCTGGGGTCTGTTCTGACCTGTGTGAGCCCCAGCCCATTCCTCTCCACCCCGCTTTCTTAGCAGCAGAGAAGTCCCCACTTCTAAGCAGCCTTGCTGACAGTCCGGAAAACCATTTACTTTGATAGCTTCCAGGAGTTCACGTGGCTCCTGACCCCGCCAGAGCTGACTCATAAAGCCAGTGCAGTATTAACCCCAAAGGGGAACATTCCTGGCAGGAGAAGGGTTACAGGTTTCTAAGGAGTACCGGGTGCCGAAAATGCTCTATCGGTACCGTGCCACGGCCACATCCACTCCCATCGTGCCTTCCCAGAGGCATCAGACAAATGTCTGCCATCACCCCCTGGTGAGAGACCATCTTTTTTTGCAAAGGGTAAAATTTAGGGGAAGTTTTTGGTCCTGGGACCCTCCCTGAAGTCTGGAATCTTAGCGCCTGGGGAGGACTAAGGGCAGCAACCTTCCCAGCATCTGTGTATCAGGTGAGACACGCGGTGATACTCCAGCCTGATAACCGTGCAGCAGTCAGCCTCAGCAGTTAGCAGACTGATCTGGGAAATGGGGGAACACTAGGTTGGCGGAAAAGGAAACAACACAGCCAGACGCTAGGGGCGTGTGATATTCAGTCCACCAAGAAGAACCAAGTGCTCTGTGTTTCCCCACCTTGGGCAGAGCGCTAATAAGTCACGGGCCCCACATTCCTCCTTATGCCAGGCTCGGTTGCCATGACAGCAGGCCTGCTGGCTTCCTGTGAATTCATTTCAGCACTGGCAGCAGCCTAAGTGGATGTGTCCGTAGAAATGTTTCTTCTTGAGAAAAGGACTTAATGTGGTTTCCCCTAAATTTCCACTCTACCGAATAAGTACTTCACTCACCACGTCGTTTGGCAGCAAAACAACTTGTTCCTGTCCCGGTGAGCACATCAGGCATCGTGGAAGAGTGAATCATTCAGGTGCATTTGAGGCTCTTAATTGTTGCCATTCCGACGGGCTAGCAAGGAGATACAGACGTTCTGTTTGAATCTCACTACAGGGATATAGGGCAAAGGTTGGCAAAGCACAGCCCAAACAGCCCAGATTCCAGCTGCTGCCTGTTCCTGTAAGCGAGATTTCACTGGAACACAGCCTCGCTCATTCATCCATCCGTGTAGCTTTCACGCTACAATGGCAGAATCGGGTTGTTAAAACAGAATAGTTGACTGGCAAAGCCGAAGATACTCATTATCCGTCCCTTTATGGAAGACATTTGCCTACCCTGGATACAGGAGGGTGACCACCGAATTCAGAGATCAGAGCTCAGGGAGGAGAACTGATTTAGACACGTCACTTAGCCCACCAGGCCCCAGGTGCCTCGTCCGCAGTCCGTAACATGGGTGTCTCAGGTTAGCTTATCTCCAACTTCCTTCCAAATGCTGAGCGCTCTGTCACCCTTGTGCCGTTGGTAAAACATTGCGTCCCAGATGAGGCAACTCTTAGCACAGGGGGGTGGTTCTCTGCCAGGTGGCATAGGGTCCTGTTCCAAGGACCGGTAGAGAGGAAGGCTAGCATCCTTGACGTCTTCCTCCAGTACCACCACAGCTCGGCTCAGTGGCCACGGGTAGTGGCGTTCACTCTCTAGACCCCAGTGCCTTTACCTGCACCAAAGGCAGATCAGACCTTCCCAAGGACACTTCTGCGGCTGACAGTCTCTGGTTCTGAGGAACTCCCCGCAGCTGCCAGCAGAAGAATGAATGACGCTCACCTGTGATTTGCTGTTCACCTGTGACCCCGACTCGAGGAGGAAACTCCGGTCGGCAGGTGTTGACATACCTGTACAGAAGGAATCGCCTGACCCCGTGCCTCCAGGTTGTAGTTTCAGGCTGGCTTACCGAATCTGAAGGCGGTGGGGGGTTGGGGGGGGGGGGACAAAAAAAAACAAAAAAAGGACAAATAGGTATTTCAACCACAAAATCAGACACACGTCCTAAAAGAAACCAAGACCCTGTCTTCAGGAATCGGGTTGCCTTGACTCTCTGGGTTTACTTCCATTCTCTCTGACACTTCATGGTCAGGTTCAAATGTCTGGCTTTTGGCATCAGCTTTTGCAATGTACCTCTTGACCCGGCCATCCCACGTCAGGAATCTATCCTAGGGAGCCCGGATAGAGATTTGGACTATTTGGACTTCATGCATAGAGATTTGGACCATAAAGTTGTTCCTCTGGGTGTTACTGAAAACTGAAAATTGGAAACAACATAGCTGTCCAGCAATAGGGGAAGAGCTAAATACACTGAGGTGGAGCCAGAGAGTGGAGTATTACGCAGTCAGTAAAACCATGTGGTGGACGAGTACTTATCAGGTAAGACGTTTACAGCACACGAAGGTGTAAAGCGGGTTGCCAGCGATGTAATTCTGTAGACGTCAAAAGAAGAAAACATGAAGAGAATTAGAAGAATGCATACCAAAATGTTAACAGTGATGATCTCTGGGCGGTAAAACTATGGCTATTTTAAGGTGTCTTTTTTTGTTTTCACGTACCCGTGCCTGTGAAATTTTCTAAAATGATCCAGTGCTACTGTTCTAACAAGAAGCAGCATTGTCATAGAAATTATTTAAAAAGCAGTAACTCTGCCTCTTAAAAAATATTGTGTTCAAAGTCACCATCTCCCGCAGGGTCCACATCCGTCCACTTATTGTAAAGGTATTTGAGGAGCACCGTGCCCGGCGCTCTCTCAGGCCCTGGGGATCCATCAGTGAGCAGAACAGATAAGGTCCCTTCCAGTGGAGGGAGAAGAAACACATGCTAGGTAGTGAGAGGACCGTGAGGGAATCCACGCCACAGGAAGGAGAGGGTGGGGGGCCGTGTCGAAGCCTCAGCGGTAAAGCATCACCTGACAGAGCAGAAAGTACAAAGGCCCTCGGGTGGTAAGCACGCTTGGCATGTTCCAGAAGATGAAAGACCATTTAGCCAGAGAACAGCAAGCATTTTATTTATTCCAACTGTGTTACCCAGGAGACTGTAGCACATCATCTTTAGCCTGTTGCCGGATTACAGAGTAGATGTCATGACTCATGGCTTGTTAGAAACACACCGGCCGTATTCCGTTCATGGGATCATCGAAAATGCCTTCAGATCCTTTGTGTTTTTCTTCTCCCGAAACCGCTCAATCTAACAAACACGGCACTGGGTGCAGGTGAACATGTTATCCTAGGGCTAAGATGCTGGGCACAGATACTTGTGTTTATGGAGCAACACCAAAACACCATCAGTCTTAGGTTGTCAGAGTTGTTCAGATAAGCCCTGAACACAGGACATTTTTGTTGTAAACAAAAATAAGTAAATAAGTAGAAGAAATCCCCTTTCTGCATTTGCTCCTACAGTTTGGTCATTGTTGGACTGTCTGCCCCTGGAACCTTAGAAGTAGAACCTGCTGTTGTCAGATTCCTCTCTCTGTGCTTTGCAAACATCTTTGATAAAGACAGTCATCAAAACCATGCTTCCTGTTATGCTAAGAGATACAATATTATTGAAGACACGTTCACAAGATCGGTACAAGTGGGCACATTTAAAACAAAACGGAAAGCATTACAGTAGACTTTGGAGGGTTACCCAAGGCTCCATGATTATACAGTGGACCTACCAAGGGACTTGGAATTACGGTTTCCTCTCTGCTTCCTTACTACAGAAGAACCTTTGGGCTTAGATTCCTACTGAGGATAAGATAGCGCCCCTAGAAGAATTGCTAGCCAGGGTGCTGTTGTATTGGGGGTTGGCAATGTAGGACTCTACACTCTTCCATGTCTTAATGTTCTGTCTGTCTTCCCACACACCGAAGCTAGTGTATAATCATTATACAAAATTCACAAATTGCAGACCATCTATGGTCTTGTGTTAAAGCGTTTGGAATTGGCATCACTGTAGGTCAGATCATCACATCTCAGCAGCGGCAAATGGCCCAACGTGATAGTAGAGAGCTAACATCTACCACAGTCCAATCCTTCGTGAACTCCCGGTGCCATAGTTTGCCCATATCCACCTCTCAGTTTTCACTTGAAACTCCTCCCCACCCCCACCAATAACAACCTACACGTGTAGAGCTTCTGACAACACACACGACCGCTCCTCAGGCACAGGTATTTAACACACACACGCACTTTGACCCCACCCTGCGAGAACATTCATTTGTGGGACTCAGATTCTCCCTGTTTCATGTGCTTTACAGAAACTCGCCTAGGAGTCCTTTAAATTGGTGAACCCCTTCAATGGTTGCAGACTGCTAGGACTTTTGGGGAATGTGCCCTTGGGGTAAAATGAGGTGCGTGTCAGTTACTAAGAAATGTTCCCATGGGGGAGAGCACGTCGCCCGTTCTCACACCTGGCGGTCCACATAGCAGCATGAGCCTGGACTTGACCTGCTGATGTGCTAAGAAACCTACAGTCCTGGATTCTGCATTGCTTAATCGTAACCAATAAACCATGCTGCATTTTAGTCTAACTTTAAAAAGAGCATGCTAAAGCTTCAGTAGTTGAAGTCCCTGTATTATCTTTACAAACACCGTGTGTCATCATTTCCGGTCTTCCCCTTTAAAACATTCTGTGTCATGTACTAAGTCACGGTCCTTTCCTGCATGGTCCTAGCCCCTGGGGGTGTTCCAGAAGATGCTCCAGAAATCGGGGAGTAGCTGGAGCTGAGACCCAGTTCCTCTCCTACCCCACCAGGAGGGCACGGGAGCGTGGAAGTCCAAGGGACCTGCTGCAGCCTGCCCACAGGTCCTGAGCCCGTTCAGAGCCTGTCTGCGGCCTTGACACATATCCATAGATCACGGTGTTTCGGGACCATGAGTCAGGCAGATCCCTGACCCAGGTGACCCACAGCTGTTCACAGAGGCCTTCAGTCCGTAGTCAGGGAGCAGGTGCAGGCCAGGAGGCTGGGCGAAGGATCGCGTCTCCTTCCCTGGGGCAAAGGAAAGAAGGTTGTGGTGTGGAGCTCTGTGCTGGGGGCTTTTGCAAAGGATTCTTCGTTGCACCTCCAGTGTAGCTCAGGTATACAGGGGTCTTAGCACGGCTGTATTACAGATGAGCAGTCTGATACTCAGGCAGTACAGTCTGCCCAGAGTCACACAGCAAAAATGAATAAAGCCAACACTTGATCTCAACTCTTTGCAGTCAGAGTCTGGGGCTCTTCCCAGAATTTGCCATTGATTTTGTATTGTAATTGAAGATTGTGGAAGGTGGAAAGGGTCACAGGGACCCTGAGGGGACTTTGAACTTGGAGGAACATTCCAATGATCTTAGACTAGCACATCTGAAACTTGCACAGGAATCACATGATGGTCTTGTTCAAAATGCATGTTCTGATTCAGTAGGCCTGGAGTGGGGCCCAGGAATCTGCATTTCTGCCAAGCCTTCTGGTTGTGCCAGCGTAGCTGATCCACAAACCACACCCTGAATTACAGGGGCACAGACCACAGTGCCTTTGCACTGCATGTCCTTCAGAGGAGAGGCTACTTCGTATTGATCTGATTTCCCCAGCATCTGACCCCATTTGTGGGGCATGACAGACACACAGATATTTGTGGAATAAATGGTGGAATGTGCTACATTCACACACAAGGACCCATGAGCCGCATCAAAATGTGTCCTGAGAGAGAAGTCAAGATTTGGGATTTGTCAGCAAGGAACACTACCAGTGGCCTCGTATGTGCTTTCAGTCTCCAGCCCCAGTGGATGCTCTCCGCTCTCCTCTGGATTCCAGTATTCGGGAGACACTCTGCTTCTCATCTCCGGGTGCGAATTCCTGTTTGCTCGCGTACCCCAGCGGGGCGTCTGGCCGCACAGGGCATGTTTGCGTTGCTGAGTGAAGGATGTCGGCATGCTTATTCTGAGGCCTCCTCGGGTTTGCTGAAATCTCTACGGTTAGGCTGTTGGCTTCAGCTTTATCCCTAGACATATATTGGTTTTCTTTGCGCTCCTGGTGAAGCCTGAATTACGTTCATGACAACCGGTGTTGTGTCAACAATACACAAGCTGAGAAGGGCAGATCTCTTCCTCCTGCTCGGAGCCCGGTTGCCAGACGACCCATTCAAAAGCTCAAAGAGAGAAATCGCCCAGAGGCTCATTGGTGGTCTTCAGGCGGGTTCCAGCTAGGTCTAGTGCAGACCGAGCTTCCATTAGAGGAATGTCCCCTCAGAGAAGCCTCCAAGGGCATGGTTTCAGCCGGCTGGCCCAGCTAACTTGCCTAGCGTGGCTCCTGGGGAGGGTCACTGTGTGGCTGAGCTCCCTAAAGGCAGGGGTGCCCTCATAGCCCCTGTCTGAGGCTGTCCCAGAATGACCAGTGGTTGCTTGAGGGAAGAAGCTCCATATGTGAACATCCAAATGCACGGTGCTCGGTGTCCAGGGGCAACTCTCTGAAATGACATACTTGGGAACAGCCGCTTTTCTGCATTCGCGTTTGGCGTCTGGCTGGCCATACCGTTCGTGGTTTGGCCTCTTCAAATTCTGTTTGTAGGGCTTAGTGAAGACGTATGTTTTTGAATGAATGAATGAATGAATGAATGAATGAATGAATGAGTGAGATATTCAGTGAATGTGCAGTTATGTGCCCAGTGCGGTGCTTGGCCCTAAAGATACAAAGAATGAATGAATAAGATGACCCCCTGCCTTCCAGGACCTCACAGTCTAGTGAGAAAGACCAGTAAATCCTCCAAAAAGGTACATGTGTTTCTTTAGGTTCCTCAGAAGTCAACTCTGCCACAGAGTTTTGAGGGCAAGGAGCCCATTTGGGAAGGGATTCCAAGAGTCCTAGGGGGCAGGGAGGGAAGTAGGGATGTGACCCAGGGAAGAGAGAAAGTCCAGCCAAGGGTATGTTAGTTATCCAGGTGGTACCTCAGTAGACACACTGGAGCGCAGTCCCACTGGAGTGCTAGGGAGACGACCTCAGGAGGCCACGACCTCCTGGGGCACCAACATGGGAATGTCCAGCTTGTTCTGCAGGCGTGGCCCAAACAGGAGCCTCAGATGCACGCAGGGGTGCAGAGCCAAAAGCTCCGGGGAGGTGGGCCAGTCATAGACAAAGTCTGACATAGGTTGGAAATCCCAGGAGGGGAGGAGGCATCAAAAAGATGGAGAGGTGATACTTGAGCTGGATTTTGTGGATGAACAAGATAGCAAGGCCCCTATGGGAAGGGCGGCCAAAGACTGGAGGCCAGTGTGGTTGGAACAGAGCAGCCAAGGGAGCCATGGGAGCGAGGCCAGAGAGCTGACAGCCAAGCGTCTCCTCCTCATCCACTGTGACAACTTGGCCTCTTTCTGTCCCATGAGATGGGAAGCCAGGGAAGCAGGACAGGATCCCTCCAGGGAATGTCCAGAAAGGGAGGTCACTAAAGTGGGGATACTAAAAGTGAGGCCCCCTCAACAGAGAGGTGGTGAAGAAGACCCTGAGAAGACACCAGATTCTGGACAGAATCTGCAGGTAGATTTGGCATGACCCCGCTGATAAGTTAGCTGTAAAGTGTTACTGGGAGAGGCGTTAAACGAATACCCTATAAGTATTTACACGTTGCCATACGAGCTGTTGAGAGCAGGGCACTGTGAGGGAAAATAGCGGGAGGCCTTGCAGGAGGGCAGATGTCAGCCTGGGAAGGGGTGGGGGACATTGCAGGACAGTCCGGGGCAGGCAGACTGCACTCCCACAGCATGAGGGGGTGGGGAGTGGCGAAGGATGGACATCTGGAGGCAGAGGCTGCCTGAGAGTGGACTGGAGGTTGAGGCTGTGTAGCCCACCCTCCTGGGGATCCTCTGCCTTCCCTGCCCTCGGGCCTCCCCACCAGCCTGCAGCTGTGCAGCTACCAGGGTCACCACCGGCTGCCTCCTCCAGCTGTGCTGTCGATGAGACCCAGGCTGAGAGAGGGGCTTGCCAAAGTCAGGCCCAGACCACTGAGCTTTTGATCTTGTGGAATTGCCTGCCTTAGAAGGGCTGACTTTGAAGGGTCCATATTGGAGACGGCTCCATGCCATCCGGCAGCCGGGCGTGCAGGGGGCCGTGTGGAAATGACTCCAGAAGCCTGTTCCAAAGGGGAAATGTGGAAGACACGTCACTCTGGTTGGCAGCTTCTATCTCAGGGCCGCCGTGAGCTGGGGAGAAATCCCTGTCGCCCTCTGGGTCAGGCCACTTTCTAGCCAGCCCTCTCATGGTGAACGCGGTCGGTGTGGCAGAGCCTGGCGCCTCTCCTTCCAAACCAGCCCCCTGCTCCACCAGCCACGTGGCACCCAGCTCTGCTTCTGGCTAGAGAGACACGAGAATGGAATCTGCCCTGGCAGGGCAAGAAACTGGGGTCCTTCCTCCATCCGGCCTCACCTCCTGGCAGCAGGAGATGCCGTCTGCGTCCCCCTGACCTCACAGATGGACTTCAGAGCAGGGTCTAAGATCCCCTTGCAGTTGGGTTGAGAAGTACTCGGATGCAGAAACGCTTTTATCGCATTTACATCCCCTTGGGGAAAATCTTGTCCCTATAACTGGACTAAGGCCATAGGACAAAACTCAGGGTCTTTGCTCGGTTATGGCCCCCAGGGAGGGCAGTGTGTCAAAAGCCTAGTGTCTGTTCTGGAAGTCACCACTGTCCGTGGTGCTGAAGCGTCAAAGGAGGAAGGAGCAGGGGCTCTAGGAAATCGCGTGAGTCTGGAACCTCTGGTTAGAACCCCCCACGCTTCAGGTGGAAGCCGGGCAGCCCCCAGGCAGCACCAGCTCAACCACAGCCTCACCTGGGTGAAGACATCCTTCAATGGTTTCAAGCACCTCAGAGACTTGAGTCTATTGTATGGGGATCTTTTCACAGTTTATCACGAATAAAATGACAGAATAAAATTAATCTCTTTGTGCCTCTTCCTGATAACTTTTCTTTTTTATAAATCAGAAGAACAGAATAGAGTAGCTGAGTTGGTATTCTCTTCTCAAACTTCCCAATTGTTCATTTCGAACTTCGACACACACCACAGAGCTTACCAACTTTGGAATCGTTCCTGGGGCAGATGTTAGGAGAGAAAGAGGACGTCAGCTACCTCCCTGTTGACCTCAGTCGGTACTTTCTAATTGACTAAGTTCTTCTTTCCAGCTTCTCTCTTAACTCAGGCCCTGCGGGCAAAGCATCCCGTGATGGGGACCGAAACTGCCCTCTCTCAAGCAATCAGGACTGCCCTGAGCCAGCAAGACCCCGCGCGATTGACCCCAAGACAGTGATCAACTTGGCCTTCACTGCCCACCTGTGTGTACCCACCGGCCTTTGTCGCACATTCTCCTTACACAAATCTGGAAGTGTTTTCAGCACTTTGGAGACAGCCTTTGGGACGCTAGTCCGCTGTCTTCCTGGTGCTGGCCTCACTGCAATAAATTCCTTGCTTGTTGCACCTCCAACTCATTTGTCTGCCTTTGGATTTTGTCAGCGGCGAGTGGTCGAACTGGTCTGTTTGGGACCCCTAGAACCACCCTTACGCCCCAGCTTCCAAAGGACAGGGCTGGTCCTGCAGTTGAAGGGGGCTCCTGATGTAACCCTAGCGGCTACATCCGGGCTCTTTCTCACAGGTCTGTCTAAAAATTCCTTCCATCCTCTGTCAAAGTGGAGGCCAATTTATGTATCACTGCAGATCAGGTTTTGTCTTTAAAGAGTGTCAGTGTATCCACCAGCCCCCAGGTTCACATGCATTTCCCACCAGGCACGGCCACATAGAGGTGTATGTAGTACAGCTGTATTAAATACTTTCAGCCTGGTAGCAAAAAAATTAGAGCTGTCTTCCCCCCCCCCCCGCCCCCCCGTGTCTTAATGTCTCTGCTTCAGCAGGTGTGCTCAACCCATCCAAGCATATACACTCAAGCCATGAGGTTTGATCTCTATACAGACGTGTTATTTTTATCAAGGAAAAGCATCCCCTGACAGTATCTGATGGATACATTCACGCTTCATTTCCTCATTCAGCCAGAGTGTAGAGTTGCACGCCCTGTGCCAAGCACTGTGTTGAGGCCTGGGGGCCCAGAGACGGCTGGGGCTCATTCCACTAACGCACAACCTCTTCCACAGGGCCTGATGCGAGGTACTCAGTAAGTGTGGGATGAAGGGATGCTGTTGCTCTAAGAGGGAATATGGGGGGTTCCCGGAGAGCCTTCTCTGCTGCTAAAGAAAACATGTCAGATCCCCTGTCTTCCCCTCCTCCAAGAGCTCAGAACTGATGCTGACAGTGTTTTGGTCACACAGTAAAACCCAGAATGCCTGCAGGTGTCCTGCACCTTCTCGTAGTCACCTGAGTGATGTCCTGGCACCTGCACATAGGTCTGCTGCCCTGGGGCTGGGCGGGGGGGAGGGGCAGTGCACCTTACCCTTAAGAATGTAGGCAGAATGACAGTCTTTGCCCTTGGGCTCAGGGCTGTGGCTTTGGCTGTTCAGCCAAACCGCAGAACCCCAGCCTTTTCAGCAGCTGACATGTTCAGAGACTGGTTCTCTCACCATCAGGCAGGTGTTCCACACGCAGAGTCTGTCGGGAGATTCTCCACAGGCTTCTTTGCTGACTGTGGAGACCTTCCCGTGTGATTCCCATGAGCCTGTCCTTTTCTACTGAGCCCTCTGTCTCTCCTCCACCTTTGACCTGAGTCTCTAACTCTTAGGCAGAGTAACGAGGGTGAGGTCTCTCCAGCACCTTTGGGTAGCAGGAGTCTAGCTTACAGAAACTCCTTCTGGTAACTTCCAGGTCACTGGCCAAGGGTCGTTCAGGTTCAAAGGGTGCTGTGTGTTTTGTGTGAAACCAGGTTCTCAAGCATATCACCGTTTCTTTTCCTCTTGACTTACACACACACCCTGTGTTCTTCTTGCTGTGCCTTTTAAAGTAGCAATAAATCATCCCCAGAGCTTGCCGGTTAAGAGGTTTCTCTCCAGGGGACTCTACCCTCCTTTTTTTCCTTGAGTACAAGTTGGCTTTATGCAGATGAATCTTAAATTGGAAAATCTACAAATAAGAAAAGTGTCAGAGCACAGTTTCTTTCTTTTATTACTTCAGCCATTGTGAAGCACTTGTCCCCCAGAGGTTGACTTTTACACCCTAGAACAAAGATCAGCAAAATCGCACAACTTGATTCTTGGGTAATCTACGTAAAGAGTGGTCTCTTAATAGGGAAGGGCAATTTTTTTTTTTTTTTTTTTTTTTGCTACTTTGAAAACGTTGCCCTTAGGGTAAGTATATAGCCACTGAATTTTGAATGGATATTTCATCACCCTGTGATTTCTTTTCTTGCCCCCATCCCACCTCCCACCTCACATCAAGCTTCCTTAAATGCATTCTTTTTCCTGGGGGGAAAAACAGTGACCCATTGTTTTCACCTGTGTGTGTGTGTGTGTGCTTATTGTTTAGAAAGCGAAGCTCGGCCCTGCTGGTAACAAAGTCATCACCCCTTCAGAAGACAGGAGACAACTTTCCAACAACCTTGACAGAGTGAAACTCACAGACTTCAATTTCCTCATGGTGCTGGGGAAGGGGAGTTTTGGAAAGGTGAGAGGGCAGTTGTCTGGGGTGGGGGGCGGGGCAGGGGAGGCTTTTGCAGAGAATGCTGGGATTCATCCTGGGCCCCCTGAGGTTTCCAGAACAGCGCTCGAGATTTCCCTGGTATCTGTACGAGTTTCTTAGATGTTCCCCGCCCACCCCCACCCCTGCTTAATGTCTTTAAAAACAAATGTATCCAAAATGCTACAGAGAGGGAGCGCCTAGGTGACTCAGTCGGGTAAACATCCAACTTCAGCTTAGGTCGCGATCTAATGGTTCATGAGTACAAGCCCTGCATCAGGCTCTGCAGTGACAGTGCGGAACCTATCTGGGATTTTCTCTGCTCCTCTCTCTATCTCTCTCTCTCTCTGCTTCTCCCCTTCCTTTAAAAATAAATAAATAAACTTAAAAAAAAAAAGCTACAGAGGATTCACTGTATGTTACCATTTCAGGGTTGAGAACAAAGCAGGTGCTCCAAAATGTTAACTGAATGATTAATTTTCACAACTAAAAATGAAAAGTTGATTTGTAGTAAGTGAATGTATTCATTAAGAGATGCTGAACTGGGTTTCTTCAGTGATCAACCTATATGACCACATCTGGCTTCTCTGGCCCCAAATCTCATGGTAGATCCAGGAAGCGATTTCCATCCTGCCTTTTTCTGTCTTGGCTCCTGACTCGTGAGAAGCTTATAAAGGTCAGTCCCATTTTTGTACAAAGGATGCTCCTGAAAAGTGTGCACCCTTCAAGACTAATGCTGAGGGCCGTGTATGTTCCTTTTAGCAGCCACAGTAGCGCCATCATGGGGCCGTAGCCTACACAGGGTGCAAATCCCAACAGTTTGTAAATTACACAGGGCTGGAGGAATTTAATCTACACTGACATGCAGTATCTCAAAATTCACACACCAAATGGAACTTTATGAATATGTTTATATCACACATTTATAAACTTGCACAAACTAGAACAGTCTGAGTGGTCACCTGACCAGGTTCCTCCCCTGTCCCCAGTACCAGACATAGGGTCAGAGTTTTCAGGTTGCCTTCCGTCTGCTCCCAGGTGATGCTCGCTGACAGGAAGGGGACAGAAGAACTGTATGCCATCAAAATCCTGAAGAAGGACGTGGTGATTCAGGATGACGACGTGGAGTGCACCATGGTGGAGAAGCGAGTCCTGGCCTTGCTTGACAAGCCCCCGTTCCTGACACAGCTACACTCCTGCTTCCAGACGGTGGTAAGGACCCTGGGAGAGCGTACCTGTGGCACAACACACAGCATGTGCTACCTAGGGTGACCCCTGAACCGGAGTGTTCTAAGCGTCTGAATCAACCTTACTCCAGTGGAGAAGGCTGAAGAAGGGCATAAGCTGGGAACAACCTCCCATTGTTGCACCACCGGTAGCTTAGGGGTGTCCCCTCTCTGGGATGTGCCCTACTGAGAGACGCGGCATTAATGCTGTTGAATTCAGCAGACATTTGCATGAAAGGTTTTTGTTATTCCAGGCACTGTGCTAGGACCTAAGGATACAAAACCAATAAACTAACTCAGGGTCCCGGCTTTTTCAGGCTACTGATCAGTTGCCAAGCATAGCTTCGGAACATTAGGAAACTTGATCTCCTGAAAGGGTGTATTCTTATTTCCTGCACACAGCAGGGTTGGCCATCTGGTCTGTTTTGGACAGCCCATGAGCTCTAAGAAAGGTTAGAGAGGAAAGAAACCCACAAGGAATGATATTTTGTGACATGCGTAAATTAGATGAAATTCACATTTCAGTGGCCATGAATTGTTTTCTTGGAACACAGCCACATTCCTTCATGTTCTTATCATCCACGGTGGCTCTCAGGCTATGAAGGCAGAGTAGAATAGTTCCAAGACCCACACAGAGCCCAAAGTATTTACTGTCTCTAGCCCTTTACAGAAAGTTTGCCCAGCCCTGTCTTCCAGGAAAACTAAAAAGAGGACAAAACAAGTTCCAAAACACTGATCAGCCAAGCTCCTGGCATGGAGCTTGCCAGTGCCCTGCAAGAAATACAAACTTTTTTGTGGCACCAAAGACAGGCTTTCTACTCCTCGATGGCTGCCCTTGCTAAGATATGACTCAGTAATAAGTGGCTATAATTATTACTGTTAGGAGTTTAATTATTTTCAACTTCCTTCTGGCCAGAAAAATGACTTACCGTCTTAACGTTTCTCCTTAAAATCCCTTGGCCAGGGAGGGAAGAACGATGTGCCAGAGAGGGGTCCATGTCTCCGAACCCCGGCCCAGGTCCCGTCCCCCTGGTCAGGACACTGGTAACACTGTTAAAGCTCTGGAAAGAAACAAAACATAGAAATAAAGATGGAGTTAAAATTCCTAACAGGAAAGCTAGAGATAGAAGCTTCTGGAGCTGTTTCCCGGCTGTCAGCAGCCGCTTCATCATTTTGTCCCTCCCTGTGCAACACTTGAATGTTTCATAACCTCCATGAAATGGCGATGATGTCTAGAAGCGAGCCGAGGTTGGCTTTCACCTGGGTGTGCTGTGCCGTTCAACCCCGGCTTCCCATCTGCCTCGCTACAATGTCCTCATAAATACACAGAGTTCTATGATGTCCGCCCTTCGCGGGGCCGACACTTAGCACGCCAGTGACAGAAAATAAGAAACGATGTTTGGGCCTGTTATGGATGCAAAAGAACATTTGGTTAGCCTCTCCGGTTATAGTTCCCTCCCCCACAGTATTGAACATTTATAATTTAGGAGCCCAACCCAGCTCATGAGATTTGTTTCCAGAAGCATCCAGTGAGACATATGACTGCATCACTGTGACTTGCCCCCCAGACGCTGCAAACCAGAAACACCAGTTAAAAGTCAATAATCGGCCCATAAGGATTCTTCACAGCATCCGTTAAACGTGCAGTATGTGTGCAGGAGAAAGAGGAAGAGCGTGTGAGGCCATTACTGTAACAGGGAGCATACGGAACCAGAAGGGGGCAGACATGTTGACAGAGGGCCATTATTTCAGAGTTACATAATGACTTTATACTTCCCAAGGCCCTCGTGCACTAGGGTTCATTATGTATTTTTTATCGGGGAAGAAAAATCTCGAAGGGCTCGGCTCCACTGATCAGCTCTGCCAGCATGGCCCACGGTTTGTTAACTAATGCGAAAGCCAAGCAGAGTCTGGAAAGAGTGAAGGAAGCCTCTCGGCCCGTGGCCAAGCCCTACTCACGTGTTGAACCTTGGTCTTCAGGATCGACTGTACTTTGTCATGGAATATGTCAACGGTGGGGACCTCATGTACCACATCCAGCAAGTAGGAAAATTTAAGGAACCACAAGCAGTGTGAGTATTTTTTTTTTAAGTCCCTTAATTTAGACAGTTCAAATGTGGAAGATGGGGCTTTGCCACTTTGGGGTTGAGCACTGGAACCTCCCAGGGGGCAGACTTCTTGGCTGGGTCCATCTATGCACTTCCAAAGGAGAGGTTTATTCTACTTCCAGTGAATTGGAGATGCCGGTGTATCCTCCCCCCGTCCCCCCCTTCCACCCTCACTGATCGAGTCAGCCCCTTGCACACCCACGATGCATCAGGCACTGGGATGTGAAAGGCTTTCTCTGCCCTCGGGGAGCTCACCGCCTGACATGGAGTAGAAGTCGTCTCTGGACCATTGTCATGTGTAGCCGTCACTTTAGAAGCAGCACAGATAGCATGCAAGCCCTGATAAAGAGGAGAGTGAGGAAAGAACATCTTCAGGGAATGTTCTTGCCCAAGCCAGCAGGGCAGAAGACGGTTTGAGATTGGGTTGGGGGGGCGGGGAGGAGCTCCCGATGATGAGTCCGGTGGAGCACCTGGCTGAGGACCACCGAAGGCTGTTGGGGGGCTCAGTGGAGCTTGATACCCCGAGGCTAAGTTTTCACAGAGCCCCGCTAACCAAGAGTGGAAGGAAGGAAGGAAGGAGGGAGGGAGCGTGGGGCCGGTGCAAGGGGGTTGGTGAAAATCTGTGTAGAGGAGAGACAACGGAGCTTTAACTCGGTCTTGACCTTGGATCCAAAGAGGGGTAAGGGTCTTTGAGAAACAGTCTGGAGGAATAAGAGAGAAACCTCTTCGGGTGATACCTCATCTTCGGTTTGGGAGGGAGCAGCCACCAAGGAGGAGAGGATCTGGGGGAGAACCGGGAGCTCCGCTTGGAGGGTTTCATCAGGGCCACAGGAGTCAGCAGCGTGGGGGAGAGACACGGGCTCCAGGGGAAGAGAGAGAATTGCCCGTCTAGGCAGGGACTTTGATACATGAAAGAGCAAACCATTTTTCAGGGGCCAGGAGGTCACAGGACACTCTGCAGAAGCAAATCTATACAAACAGCTTTTTCATTTCCCTCAGCGAGGATGCATAGTGGGCACGTGCCCTGATTAATTAAGTTAGCAAATGTTAATGGGATTCTGGCCCATGTTCAGTCTAAGAGCTAAGTCTGTGGAGTGTTTGGCCTCTGTGGGTTGGTTGATCTGTCTCAGGGAAGATGAACTAAAGGTAGAAGAGGGAATTCTGTGGTAACAAGCTTAAAAAAATGCAAAGGGAGGAGTGCCTGGGTGGCTCAGTCGGTTAAGTGACCAACTTCAGCTCGGGTTATGATCTCACAGTTTGTGAGTTCGAGCCCCGTGTCGGGCTCTGTGCTGACAGCTCAGAGCCTGGAGCCTTCTTCGGATTCTGGGTCTCCCCGTCTCTCTGCCCCTCCCCTGCT